>NC_134483.1:482689919-483016169 GCF_040206685.1 Ascaphus truei
GCTCTTGTTCTAGCATGTCTCCTTCTTTGTAATATACTGCATTACGCAGGTGGCATCACTCAACACAATGAAACACCCAATGGAAAAAACTATGCTATGCCATAAAACATTTCCACTACTCGTATAACAGTGATGTGGATTTTCCCTTTTGCAGAAAATCAGTGGTCATTGTATTAGTTTTGTGGAGGTTTACATTGCAGGGGTTTTTTTTTTTTGTATGTATTATTATTTCAATATTAAAAATTAACAACATGGAAATAATAAAAGTATAAACAGAGAGTTAGAGAATAATAAAAAAAACCTCAAAAATCAGGTACATAGGGGCCTATGCAGAGAGCAGCGAATTTTAAAAATGGAGAGTTTTATAAAAAGTAGCTTTTTTGGAGAGTTTTATTCTCCATATGCAGAAATGTGCGAATTCTGCTATGTTTAACATGAATGCGTGTGGCGAGTTTAAATTGGCGAGATGCGCGCTGTAGAAATGTGTTAAAAAAAATTTGCGCCTTTTTTTTCCCTTTGCTATGGCCGCGAGCGGCAGCTTCTTGCCAACTTTTTCTGGCGAGGCAAAAAGGAGACAATCGCGCCATTTTATTGGCGCGAACAGCCGCTAGATGCCGTTCGCGCCTCTCTGCATACGGATATTTTTAAAACTGGCGAGATGGAGGTTCTCGCCAGCCGCGAGGCGAGTTTTATAAATAGAAAAAAAAAATTGGCGCGTTTTTCGTAACTCGCCATTTTCTGCTGTTTTCTGCGCGATTTTCTCCAAAAAATGGCGAGTTTTGAAATAGCACTGCTCTCTGCATAGGCCCCTAAATCTGAATAAATAAAAGAGCAAATACTGAGAAATGTGTTCGGAGCTTGAAAAAAAATCCACAAAATTAGGTAGAGAACTGAAGATAAACCAGCACATATGAAGATTTAGGTAGAAAGCTGAGGATAAAACATTAGATACTGAAGGATTTTTCTTGTGCCGTGAAAAAAATCTGTAGAATTAGATATGAAATAGCACAGTCTGAAGTATTTTTAATGAGTTAAGGAAAAAAATCCTCCAAGTTAGAATGAAAACTGAGTATTAGCCAACACAGAGGTGGCCAACTTTTGTCCTCAAGGACCACCAACAAACCAGGTTTTCAGGATATCCCTGCTTCAGCATATGTGGCTCAATCAGTGGCTCATTCAAAGACTGAGCCACCTGTGCTGAAGCAGGGATATCCTGAAAACCCGGCCTGTTTGTGGCCCTTTAGGACTGGAGTTGGCCACCCCTGTGTTAGCTAATACTGAGGTATTGTTCCTGAGCTGCGGGTAAAAAATCCTAAGAATTAGATACACAAACTAAAGGAAAAACATTACATAGTGAGAGCTTTTTCATGAACTATGTGTGTGGGGGGGGGGGGATCCTTAAAATTAAAACTATGGATTTTTGTTACTTTGCAAAATGAACAGTTTGTATAGCTAAGTGGGGCTTTTCTACATTTCTCTATATCCTCCTCAAAAAATCAATACATCTGTCAATATGTTGTAAATAGCAGAATAAAATGTTCTGAAAATTCCAGAAGAGATGCAGCTCTATGTGCAAGTGATATAAGGCTGGTTCATTAACCTACATGTTCTCACATATATACTGTAGTATGTTCTTCTTACTTTTCAGTGATATTAAAATAGCCGACATCAGCCATGTCATAGCGATGCAGATGAAATTTTGTGCGCCTCTATTTTAATGACAATATTGGTTAACTCACGAGGATGATTACGGCAGCCATTTTAATCTCCCAAGGAGCCTGAAAGATTCAAGAAAATATTTGACAACCAAGAGACTCACAAAAGAAAGATATTTTTTCTTGTGATATAAGGAAATGGGAAGCAGAAAGAAACATCTGCCTTAAGAAAGTGAGAGTACTCCACCATATAACTTTCTAACTGAGGAAATAGAGTTACAGTTATTAGAGCAAAGCCATACAACTATTTTTAAAACATGACATGGGTTGGTTATAAAAAAAAATCAAAAAGTTTATTAGATGAATCTGCATATTTCTATTTTTTTCCTTTTAACCAGAGAATCATGGGTAGCCGTGCTGGTCCTTTTCCCCATGTAGTAACAAAGGAGTGAGAGGGTATGATACATGGTAAACGTGGTATGATACCTTTTGTTGGATCGATAAGTAGTTGAAATATAACAAGGTTTCAAACCTTTCATTTTGTATATATATATTTTTTTTTTTAAAGACAAATGACATAGACATTAAATCCTCATCTTAACTGCACTTAACAAATGTCTTTAATCAGAACATAAAGTGCAGTGGTTAAAGTGGTATATAGGAATAAATCTGATATTTTTGCAGGCGCATATGAAGAAGTAAAGCAAGTTCATAATTAAATAGTTTGTACATTTCACAGTTGTAAATCTTTTGGACTATCGATCCGGCAACTAATATCGCTGGAGATGTAACTCTCAATGTATTACTTCCTGGTAAAACATTTTTATAAATAAATAAAGTATGCAAAAATGACACGATCCGCGTCGCTGCAGTTTTGATCGTACTTGTCAAAAGTTACAAAAATCAGTGACAAACTTGAGCGCCAAAAGGCCTTTTTAAGGTGGCAAAATAGCATCCCCACGAATTATAAAAATTTTGTTTTTATAAGTTCAATCAAATTTGGAAAGTCAAGATAATCAAAAATGCAATGCCGTTGACTTTTCAGCATCAAAAGAATTTTCCACACATGTATCGAAGCAAAGTTCTTTGCCGTATTGACATGGGTGATATTCGCTAAGTTCGACTAAGCGCACAAAAAGTGCAGCCCTAATGTTCCAGGCATGTACATTATCCATAGTTTTATGGGGTAAGAAAGAGGGGGAGGGAGTGTTAAAAGGGAGGGGAAGGAGGGATTGAGAGGAGGGAAGGGAGGAGAGAGAGGGGTTTGGAAGGGGAGAGGGAAGGCTAATCTACATTGATTTATACACACTTCTATACAACATGCAGAGAGGTACCTGTAAACATAACATAAACACTTGTGAAATAGGAACATTTAAATCTCTCCCCTCTCCAGCGAAAAACCCTAAGCCAGGATCTTGGATTGGAGTAAGGTTAAGATAAACTTAATGTCACTTTATTGGAAGCTAACACAACGCTGTGCCTCAATAACATGGCGTTAAGCCTAAGAAGTGTTTTTCATATAGTTAGGTTTGTGGATATGTGTTAACTTAAGGCAAAATAAAATCTATTAATGTTTTTGGTAACATCACATTATTTGCCCTCAATTAACTGAGCTTAGTGTATCTGGCCTTGCCCTGAAACCAGTTTGTATATGTTCTCTGCTCTGAAGCTACCAGCACTCCTCAGTCTAGTCTGTTACACATGTAGCCTTCACATTGCTCCGCGACGGTTGCCTTGGCAACCCCCCTCTGTTCAAACCTCAGTTGGTTTGGTTTTCCTCCCCTGCTATGCCTTGTTAGTTGTTATAGTCCTTTGCTTGTTTCTGCTTGGACAAGAAAGCATGTTTCCTTTTGATAACAGCAGCCTTCAGGAACTGTCTGTTATCCCATCTCCTGGTAGAAATTATCATAATTTACCTCTCCCTTACCTTTGCCACCTACCCAGTCCCCCCTTCCACTTTTTTTTGTTATTGTTGCCTTTTACAATAAAATAAAACAAGAAAAGAAGGACTCTGTGCATCTACGGGAGTGAGTTAACTACCTGTCTCTGCCACTTGCCACAGTGTGCATGAGTCAGAATAGGCCTTTTGTGGCACAACCGCTTATACATACAGTATATGTACAGTATATTCTATATGATGAATCATTTTTTGCTCAAACAGAATGCTAGGAAAATCTCTAAAAGTATCTTTCCTCTAAACTCACTCAGATATTGTATCCATCGGTTCTTGGCTTCATAGTACAAACACAAGAAGGGATTATTTAGAGAGAAAATAGTTAACTGTTTATTTAATAACAAAAGGCATGGATCAATACCATGACTAAATATGCAAGCTCCTACGCATTTCATGAAAAAAATCACTTTTTCAGAGGAGGACCTCTACAGCTATGGTATTGATCAATACCATTCGTTATTGATTAAGGTGGGAAGTTTTTATTACTGTATGTGAATTACAGTCTGAATAAATCCTTTTTGCACTTATTGAGTGGTCATATTTTTAACTCAACATGTAATATCTCCAAGCGCAGTATTTTTTCACATTTGTTTCTCAATCATCTTTCTTTATGGACATATGACACATTCAATTAGCTCAGTAACGTTTTTGCTTTCTAGAATGATTAGTAATTTTCCTTTTCACATTTGTGGATTTAAAAGAATACATTTATAGTACTTGACTCCATTCTCTTTTTTATATATTTATGCCACGTTGTATACCTAAAACACTTTGGCCCCATTAAGTATGGTACATGCAAATCTGTTGTTTGGGAAGATTTTAGCTGTATTTATTTGAACAGACTTGAAATCATCCCAAGCAAAACAAACATGGCTAAGTCATCTTCTGTATCTGACCCTTATAATGCTGGCTTACATATTTAACTTGTGGGGACAAATAAAATCAAAACCAAATTGCATCACATGACCACCTTAGTCGCAAAAACTTGCATGCATATGAGTTTTTAGAGCTACTGTTTTGAATTGTATGCAAATTTGCATACCTAATCTCCCAGTTTAATGATTAGGTCCCTATATGGTTAAAGTTCCTCTACCAAAGAAGCAATGGAGTGCTTGTTTTCAAAGAAATTCTAAAACTGTTTAATAGTAGTATAAAGCTTTTGGACTATTTTGTGAGTGGGTTTACTGGTGATTCACTTCTTTAACCCAGGCTGTGCTCAAAACTGTGTAATGCGGCAGGAATTTGCTTATAGGGGTCCATGTTAAAATGGATTTGAAGCAAAAGATGACACTGTGAGATAATAGTGAAAAGCAGGGTTGCATGTCTGTCTGAGATGTGAATGTGCTCACAAGTGATATTTTTATTTGCTGGACTCTATTTTACAAATATGTATACAATATTTATATTATAAAAACTAAAAGTAGGAGAAACTGTTAAAAAATAAATTAAAAAAACAAATTAACTGCACATTTGTTAAAAAAAACAAACAACAAAAAAAACGAGAGAGTAAATGCAAAAGTAATGATACTCCATGTCCAGTAATACCATCACAGTTCAACCACTGCTCTTAAACTACTCGGGGACTATTGATCTTGTATGAAGTGTACTTTCCTTTCCATGACAATCACTCCATATAAAGAAATGCTTTGTTTACCTATAACAACCCACCACTTCTTCCCTACTTCTGTAGGTCAATATGGCATCACTAATATGAGTGGAAAGCTATAGCGGAAAAGAATATCCTGTCTGCCTTGATATTCCTGAGGTCAGTAAACAAAACACTTGGGAAAGGTCGTCCTAATGACAACAATATATAGCTGGTGAATGGGGAAAACACATCCTGTTACTTTAACATTTTAACCAATGATTTGATGAAATTTAAAAAAATTAAAGGGTGCCGCCATTCATGTCGTGGTATGTATTACTTTTTTCTTTACTTGTATTTAGCTATTCAGCTTGTACTTTTATCCAGTTAAATGGCTGTAATTGTATGTAGCAGATGAATAATTTAAAATGCTAGACTTCAAACACTTAGAAAACGCTTGTATAGAGGGAATATTCCACACTATTAAATCATAAGAAAAAAATGTCCTTTTAATTTCTCAAACTATAGTTCATCACGTAATATATGTAATTGCACAAAGTTCCTTCTGTTCAAGTCATTTTATCACTATAATTAAGTAACTGGCATGTAAAAATCAATGTTTTAAATCAGTTATATTTCTTAAAAGCGTTATTATAGACTGTATAGCTAATTTTATTATGCATGCTGGGAAATATTTTAGCACATTAGCGACAAGTACAAGAAAGAAAAAAAAAGATCTGGTCTCCAATTGTAATCGAAAAGTATCTTCAATTGATATCACCTATAAAACATTTGAAAGGATCACGCTGAATATCAAAGCCCACCTTGTTATCTGTAAGAAAAACTTGCCATTTGCTTCATAACATGCTAAATAGTCAAACTTGAGCAGAGTGCACAGTACAGTAATGGTAATTACTGCTAACAGCTAACAGCTATCCATTCTTATGCAACCACCAGCTAATTACACATATTACACTACTCACAATTTCTATAAGAGGGTGGTTACGAGAAAGAAAAAAAAAATAGAGACAAACTACCCCATATCACGAATGATCTGCACAGGCTGTTTTATAATCTCATTGCACATATGTTCATCTGAAAGCTGCACTGTAGGACAGTAGAACACCTTCCTAAATAAATCATTGAACAACCTTTGGCTTTGTCTATAATCACAATCTGCTCATTTGTTGATCGTTCTGCTGAGGATATTGGTTCCTTATGCCAGAGGAATATAAAATTGACATTCATTTCCGTCAAATTCTGAGTTATTTGCCAAGTAATTCAGCAAATTGCTTTATAATGTATAGTCTGAGAAGGTATTGATTTTGGATATCTGTCTGATAAATTAAAGGTGCATTTTCTTTTAATAGTGGAAACACTAAACATTTCTAAATCAAATCCTCCCTTGATTTTCATATTCTTGCCATTTTCAAAGGACTGAGTGACCAATGAAAACATTAGTTAAAATAAAAATGATGTAAAAGATTAAAAATGCTGTTCCACGTGTTAGGACAGGCACACATTCCTGTCTACGGTATTAAATATCTAAGAAACCAGACACTTACTCATTAGTTGAGTCAACATATTCATTGCACAGTGAACAGCAAGCAAAGCATATTGGACAATTTCCCGGCAACATCAAATATTCCTTTGGTATCTAAAAACTGCACGAATGCCAAAGAAAAATGCTCTCCAGTTACATTCACTTAAAAATTAAAGATGAAATCAGTTACACAATTTGGAATCCAAGCCAAAAATGTACAATACTGGCCAGTCCTTTCAAAAAAATCAATATAACACATATCAAGCTTTATCTTTCAAACTACAGCAAGATTTGAAGACATCTCCATTGTGTCAAGGGAAGTGTTTACAGTTGTTGTCCAGTTCTGTACATTAGCTGTACAAACTGAATGATTAAAAACATGTTCCTTTGAGGCAAGAAAAAACATGTCTTTCATTGATACCAGAAAGTCGGTGCTTATGAATTCTAGTGGTGTTCTACTTAAAAAGGGTCTCGGAATCTCTACAATAAAATAAACGTACTTGCTATATTTCAATATAAAATAAAAATTATGGGTGAGAAAGGTTATTTGGCCTCAGCTCACTCCTTCTGGTTTTAGTATATGTTCACACTTTGTATTTATGCCATCTAACATCTAACTAGGAAGAAGGGCAATGCAACATAGTGTATGACTGCGTGCTCATAAAAAAGATGATAGCCAATGGTCATATCTCTGTGGGAGATATACATCAAGTGGAGCAATTTGTTCCAAACCACAAAGTATTTTATTGTGTCAATATTTTCCATACTAGCTGCATTGTTATATTGATAGCTACTAAAGGGCACTCACAGGGTTCTTAAACAACAATTGTGTATGCAAACATGTTTTCATCGTTCAATAAATAAATAAAAAGGCTGCGGGTGTTTATCCAATGATTTTATATATGTGAGCTTTCTATACATAAATAACATCAAGCTCTGGATGGAATTGGCTGGGTGTTTTATGGCTTAGCACTGCTTATCACATTTGGACTTAAGCCTGAAAATATAATTTGTATCTTTAAACTTCAAATATAATTTGCCAACTTTTGAGGCCGATCTAATGATGTTATACAGACAGCTAGAAGACACAATATTGTGTAACGAAACTTCGAGGGGGTGGGGGTAATTGGTGTCATGCTCAGTTATATTTAAAGTCCAAGTTCATTGTGTTACATTTTTCCATTGTCTGCTGAGCACAATTTACAAAAAGTAGCAATGCTAAGAATATCCTATGTTGTTTCTTCTGACACAGCTGCAAGTCAGAAAAGTAAAGAGGTCATCTGGACAATAGTAATTAAAGTGACATCATGCTTATTCAGCTACATGTAAAATGTTGCTGATTTGCAGAATTGCTGATATATATATCACCACTTGTGTAAAAGAATATCCACCCTAAAGCACCCTCGAGGGTTTCAGAAAGAATGTCTTCAAACTTACTTATATAGCAGAAAATAGGGTTTGGATTGTAACACACATAGCAGCTAGACAGGATTTAGCTTAAAACAGGTACAAGTCCATTCTTCATAATAATCAAGTTAACAAAATTCCTGTTGCCAAAGACAATAACAAGAGTAGAAATTGAACACTGCTATAATGTAATGTATTAGTTTTTTTTGTTCAG
This sequence comes from Ascaphus truei, assembly GCF_040206685.1. Lineage (NCBI taxonomy): Eukaryota > Metazoa > Chordata > Amphibia > Anura > Ascaphidae > Ascaphus > Ascaphus truei. Next base: position 482,698,278 of record NC_134483.1, read on the forward strand.
GACAAGAATAAGTAGACACTGTGTCAGTGTTCTTCAACCAGGGTTCCTAGCTTCCCCAGGCATCCCTAAGAAAGTTCCCTGCAATTTTCTGGTCATTTGTAAATTGCATCAAATACAAAATAATTTATAATGCATCTGATCGCAGAGTTGCTATTAGAGATGGTTGGGGATTCCTCTGAATTTCACTTAGGGTTCCTTAACCAAAAAAAATGGTGTGTGTGCCAAGCACAAGCATTTTATGTGAAACTTCATTGTCTTTTGTTACTGTTTTGTCACATAAATTGTATTTGTGATGGTGATGTTTTTAATTGAAAATAAACACACAATTTCAGTGCCAAAATGCAAAGAAGTTTGACTTCGAACGCGTGTTTTAGCTATTTCCACTTCTATATTTATAATAACTGTGAATTCCTTGTGTGTGTCAGTGTATCAGTCAGTGTGTGTGTGTGTGTGTGTGTGTGTGTGTGTGTGTGTCAGTCTATGTGTGTCTGTGTCCAAGTGGCAGTGTGTGTGTCATTCAGTGTGTGTGTCAGTCAGTGTGTGTCTCTCTGTGTGGGTGGGTGGACGGTCTCCATGTCCTGCTTCTGGTTCGCCGGTGTCCAAATGTGCCAAGCGCAGGAGGCCTCTGCACAAGCATGACGTGCTCCGAGCATAGGAGGTCTATGCCCTTGCGCGCCAAGCGCAGGAGGCCTCTGTGCATGCACGCCATGCACTCAGGAGGCCTCTGCACATGCGCACCGCACACGCCGAGCACAGGACGCATCTGCACATGCACGCCATGCACACTGAAGGCCAAGACCAGACATAGTGTTTTTGTGCGCATGCACGAGCGTGACGGCAATGCACGACAGGCACGAGTGCGACGGCAATGCACGACAGGCGCAAGTACGACTTCCAAGCGCGACGGCACATACCTATTACTACCGTGATGTCACTTGCATTATGTTTTTTCTTTACAAGGCATGAAAACCCTGTAGGCGCCAGCAAAGACGTTTCACTTCAAAAAGGTTGGAAACCACTGCACTATGCAGATGACTCGTTTTCTTTGAGCTTTTATATCGGTGCAAGTAGTTGTGGAAAAAATGGAATCTAAAATCTAAATCTACGTAGCTCTGTTTCCCCACCCCTAAGGGAGATCAGGGGGGTGGCTGTAAATAGCTACTGGTGCTGCCCTTTACCTGTTGGCTTGCAGGAGCCTAGGCCTGTGCCGCTGGGAGCCTGGGGTGAATTACTCTTACCACCTACTATATATGGTGCAGCGCCTCCACCTGTGAGGGATCCAAGCAGTGGAAGCAGCCCCTCACAGGACACTCTTACAATGAACACATACACATTAGTAAAAATAGAAAAGGCTTTACTGGTACATAACTATGGTGTAACACATTACATAACACTCTATATGGATCACTAATAATACAACTATCCTCCAGACTTCTCGGGGCCTTATCCCCACCTTGTGCCCAATACTGTGTAACTCACACAGAGTCCCACAATACCCCAAGGGCGTGACTGGTGTTAAAGTTGGTGCACTTGATGACTGTACCTGCCGGGGCTCCTGCACAGAACAACAGAAGAGGACCCATCTGTGTCCAGCACCGAAGTCTCCAAGATGGCGTCATCCTTCCAACAGAATTATCTCACCGTACAGATAGTCCCTTTATCTGTAGTGAGACAGGTCTGGTCCCAGACATTATTTGCCAGGCCACGTCACACACAGCTGTGTCCCTGACTTTACTGGCCTGCTAAGGGGATCCGTTCCCTATCTAGGGCATGTCCCTGTAGCAGCCACAACCTATCAATGACTGGGGCCTATCTGGGGCCTAGGGGGTCTCTGGCCTAGTGCAGGGGGGCACTTGTTCTCTGCACCTGCACACCCTCCCCTATCTGTGTCCCAGCTTCTTCTGACTTCCTGACTCAGCACACAACAATGTATCTCTCCTCTCAGGTAATCATGCAAGCCCTATTGGCACCCTGACATCAGGTGACATACCTGCAACTAAGCGTCCTGGGGTTTTTAGTTCCCCATGGCCCTCTTTAACATTGGGGCCGTGTGCGCGATCTACACTGCTCATGCACAACCTTGGGCAGTCCCTGCACTCCTGAAAAGGCTGCCGCGTGCATTCTGCGCATGCGCGAGCCTAACGCCAACCCTAACATGGCCACCAAGTCACTTCTGCGCATGCGCGAGCCTACGTGAAAAACATGGCGTCACCCTGCAACTGATGTCGACGGGAGCCCTCACGCTGTCTTAGATATGGAAGGGGGGAACGGAGGTCCGGGGAGCCATAGGGGACCTGACTACAGCTATATAATAAATCAAACCGTAAAGTCTGGGCAATAGCAATGAGTTTGGTTGTTATATTTTATTACTACCATTTACTACTAAAATATAATACATATACTATGTTTCCATAAACAAAGTTCTGTATTAAATTAAAGGTTCAATCCCATCTACTGTAACTTTTCTTTTTTTTCTTTCATTTTTATCTGAAAGGGTATCCCTTCCCTCCACATCCCTGCAGCCCCCTACATTTATTTTCCATTTTCCAACAGAGTGGAAGGATCAGATCAAATGTTGTCTCCAGTCTTTAGTCTTCTTAAATTAGTATTCCCTTTTCAGAAGGAGATTGATACCAGCAGGAATTCAAAGAGAGGAATTAGAATGAAATCTGATGACACAGCGACAATCCTTCAAATGGAATTATATTTATATATTAGAAAGTTGTGGAATTTTTTGAGAAAACATTTAGGGTATAATCCATCTGTAAAAGGGTTTAATAGGTAACCCTAAATGTTCTGGAAATTCTGGACTTATGTTCATGTAGACCTGGATCTTTTGAGACCTTGTGATTTAGTGTGGCAAGTAATCATATATTAATACACACATGACTATTTGTGATGCTTTGCTAAATAGAATTAAAATGATAGACTGAATGTTGCTTTGATATTGATAATGGTTTGCTTGGTGACTTGATGGTTTGGTTGCATGTTTGCAGCATTTGGGAGTAAGTTAAACCTGGCACTTAGATGCCAACAGTAGGTTAAGTCAATTGATATTCTTTTGGACTTTTGAGTTTGGTGACATCATTTTGCGAGTGCATTACCCTTTTTACATTTGTTGGAAAACATTTAGGGTAGTACTTGTAATTAGCAAATCTTTCCTATGATGTATTCACCTTAAAGTTCATCCTGGGCAGGATTACACTTTTAAAATATCAACAGATTTTAAGAACTCTTGACCTTTAGCAATAGTTAACTACTTAAGTAAGGCAGACTTCCAGCTACCAGTCAGTGAGTCATGGTATTTGAAATTCTAATACATACCAATGTATCACTGTAAGTGCTGGGAGGAGTCTTCTAATGTCTATCTTTTGTTAAAGTTGTACATCATATGGGATTGGACCGCTTCTTTTATATAGCAATCTAGAAGGTAATTCATCAGTATTATAAAGAACCACAATACTATTATTAATTTCAATTAGTATAATTGATATGTACCCCTATTATCACCCTGGTGTTTGTGTCAAATTTGGCAAATCATTAAAGGAGCAATCCATGCAATATCTTACATGTGTATTTTTAGATAATACTTTCATTTTTTTTTAATGCAACATAATCCCATATTTAATGAGATTTAATACAGTATAATGAGCATCCTTTGATTTCTATAGCAGATTTTGACACACTTCCCCAGCAGTGCAAGGTCTTTGCAACACTTTCCTGTTTGTGCTAATTTGTTGCCAATATTGTCTGTAGTTTGAGCTGCAAACTGTAATGACAGATAATGTTACTTTAGCAATCTAAGAATACATTGTAGCTGCTGAGTTACACGGACTGAAGGATTGATTGAAACTGAAAGGCAGCCATTTAGGGAATCCTGGGAAGCAGGATATTTCTGATTGATTATGGGAGAACTAAATGATTGTCAGCTTAGATAATTAGTTTTTCAATAAAGGTAATCAAAAGTTAAATATATTAAAACAATAAAAATATTTGTTTTATTCATTTTTTTCAAGTGCCGCTTGGATTGCCTCTGCAATATTATTGATGCAGATACTCAGGCAGGAAAACTCCATGTCTGTTGAATGATTTAAATTATGACAAATGGTAGAGGATATCGATGCACAGAAAGATAGATTGATATGACCATTATAATATAGTTATGTGAATCAGATACCTTCTCTTGTAACTAATCACATTATTATTATTCAAATACTGGACGAGGTATCTTGTCCCTGAGTTCCTTTAGGTGACTTGCCACGTCCATGGTAATGTGACATGTACTCTTAAATGTCCCTTCATTAAGAATACAATCGAAAATGCTAAGCAAGGACATTGTAACTGGATACTATTATAGTTTCAAAAAACATACGAAATCAAAATGTGAAAACTAATATGAAAGCAGAAAATACAGTAGATTATTTAGTGCATCCAGATATTTATAGAACAAAATTGAAACTAAAACACTTTGAAACCTGACAACTTTGGATGTGCTAAGGAGAGTAATGTGATAATAGATACTTTAAGAAGAAAGTTGCTTAATTTAGAACCCATAAATGAATGCAGAGATAAAGCTTTTGTGTTGCAAATGCTTCTTTATACATGAAATAATTCAACAAATAATAATTATTTCTGCAATTATACAGAATTTTCCTGATTGGTATGAATGGACAGTAATCTATATCATACCAAGAATATCATGTAAAAAGGACATGATTTAAACCAGAAGATGACTACAAAGTTGGCAAAAAATTACATATTCCCCATTTTCCATGAGTTATTCCCAATAATCTTGTGTATATAGCCTTCATTCATTGAATGCCTTCTGGCATATACTCTCAGGACTTAATACAGAGGGGCGCAAACTTTTTCCCTGCGCCCCCCTGCCGGCGGTCACCTCACCCTCGCTTGCCCCCACTTACCTCGGCTCCGGCGTCATGACGTCACTTTGCCATAGCAACATGATGTCACATGACCTCACGGCGTCATTTGCTGCCGCGTTGCCATGGCAACACGTGTGGAGCCAAGGTACGTAAAGGTTTACAGAGGCCCTGAAGCTCCCCCGGCACTTCATTTAAGTGCCTTCGGGAAGCGCACGGGGCCTCTGTAAACCGCGCGCCCACCCGCAGGCAGTCTCGTGCCCCCCAGTTTGCGCACTGCTGACTTCATATATTCACTTGGATTTTCTTCTTGCATGTCACTACCAGAGTCTTTGCATTTCACAAGATACTATGGGCCATATTTCTAAACTGTATTAATCCATAAGAAAGGAATAGCGCTTATTGAAAGCACCACTTCACAAATATGGACCTATCCCTATTATCTCTAGTACACGATGATACTGTGGGGTTAGTCATCATGCAATACACTTAGAAAGGCTTACACTGCATATTATATTATGTTTGGGTATACAGTAAATTGGCAATATATCATAACATAGCAAAACACAGTAAATTAAATGGGGCAATCAGAGATTTAAGACTTTAATATTGGGGCAGTATTAAACTCCTTAGGGGTAGATCCACAGAGCTCCATTAAATCTGGGCTACTAATGTGATGTTACATAAATAGGTAACATCTGTTAGTTTCCCAGAGTTTAACGGGTATCCACATAGCTAAATATATGCAAAAACAAGCAGTTGGTGATCTCATTAGCATACGCTTAACGCCATGTGAAGTTAGCACTGTCTTGCGTTAGCTTCAAATAACATGGCATTAAGCCTGTCTTACCAAATGATGGCGTTACTTCCATGCAGACCCTGAATAAGCGTTTAAATAAAGTAAAAAAGAAGACAGGAGAGGAAAAGAACCCTGTAAATAACAAATAATAGTTAAATCAGGCCTAACTGTGGTCTTACACTTATCCAGACACTGTAAAAAACCTTTTTCAGGGTCAGGATGTGAGTTATACAAAGTTTAGCTATGTCCTAACACTGGGGTGCTCAACTCCAGTCCTCAAGTTCCCCCAACAGGTCAGATTTTCAGGATATGCTTCAGCACTGGTGGCTCAATCAGTCCCATATTCAGCACTGGTGGCTCAATCAGTCCCTGCTTCAGCACGAGTGGCTCAATCAGTCCCAGCTTCAGCACAGGTGGCTCAATCAGACCCAGCTTCAGCACAGTTGGTTCAATTAGTCCCTCAGTCAAAGACTGAGCCTCTGATTGAGCCACCTGTGCTGAAGCTGGGATATCCTGAAAACCTGACCTTTGTTGGGGTGGGGGTGGATGGGAAATCTTGAGGACTTGAGTTGAGCACCCCTGACATAACTAACGTAACGTTAAATCCCTGAGTTATCTATAACAGAGCTCTGTGGATATATGTTGCAAGAGGGAACACCTCTTTTGCATATCATTGGCTCCTTACTGCTGAAAACAGCACTTAACACATCGTTACTGAGCCTTGACGATCCCCTTTAGCACTTAACAAAACGTTAACTGAAGTTAATGTCTCATTAAGTCATTAACGGGGCTCTGTGGATATACCCCTAAATTGGATTGGGTGCTCTCTATACTTTTTCTTACTGTTCGGAGAGGGGACTGAGTCACCAAGAGGTGGAGAAAAAACAGACATGGAAAGAGAAGAGAATGATGCAAGAACAATAATGCAGTATAATAAAGGGTCATGTCTGGTAGCGATTCCACAATGTTGCAAACTGCACTTTTAGTAAGTGCACAAGAGAACATGTGTGACATTCTTTCCTGATACTGTATATAGAATTATGAAAAAATGGGAGCAAGTTAGGAAAAGCTTAATGCTGCATTTTTGCCCAAAATATTGATGAGTTCTGCAAAAATATGTAATGTTACATTCTCAGCGTTATTATGTATACAGTATTTAACTGGTTATGGGTGTAACAAATCTGTACAAAAAAAAAACATATTTTTAAGAATTTAATTTAAAACAGTTGTGCAGTGACTTACAAGGCCAGGCCACAAAGTTGTCAGTGTCATCAAATCCACAAAGATTTTATAAGTACACAAATAAACTAAAAATAATATTTTGTGTGCATGTGTGTGTGTTTTTTGTATCCATCCATTCGTATCACATCTACAACAAAGTCATCAGAAACACTGACAGTAGCTCATTTAACTGTCAGTAATGCAACTCATTCTAATCCTGTATTGGTTATTAAAATGTTTTATACCATAAGATTATATAACATACACATATCTTCATCTCGATTTGCCGTCAACTTTAACCCATTGTTTGATTAAAAAAAACCTGAAACTTATAGCTGGAGACCAAGCAATATCCTACATGTTTTTAAAATAAATCAGTTCTGTACTTTAAGAACATACTTGTAGCATTTAAAAAAAATCCAAAAACTCTGAATTACACTTTTAATGTATTATAATGTAACCAGCCTTTTTTGTTTCTATATCATCCATTTACAAAGTCAATACTCGTCTGCAGACATTTAGTGAACCCCCGAGCCAAATGTTCACCAATCGATCACAAAAGAACGGATCTATCAGCAACTCAGCTAATTACTTATCATTGTGTGGATTGTATTGATGTACATATTAAAGGGAAAAAATAAAAAAAATCAATGGCAGCTTGGACTGGTGCTTTAAAGGCTGGAATTCAGTATCATATATATATATATATATATATATATATATATATATATATATATATATATATATACATACAAAAGGAAGGAAAACAGCTGAGTTCACATTAGAGAACATTCCTCCAGGCTCAAATGGCATTGTCAGCTGTTTCAATGAATCTTACCTTGCAGTACTTAGTGAAAGTAGATTTTACTGAGTTCACAACCTCTGCTGGATTCTTATAATTAGCTAGAAGGTGGATTCAAAAGCCTGTTATATTGCAGTAAAATAACTGAATGCACGCCAAAGACACAACTTCTTAACTAAGGCAAGCTGCAATTGTAATTGCCTTACTCAAACCCAATGAATCATTTGTAAAGAATACTGACAACAATTTAGCAGGTGAAAACAGTTTACAGTTTTTGGTGCAATTATGTTATTACTAACCAATAGCATGTTAACCTGAACTACAAGACACAAGACACTGTATTTGGCATCACAGATGAACACGTAAAAGTCCATGGTGCCTGGGACAGTGTCTGCTGTGATGGAGCTGCAGGGGGGGTCATGCATCTGAGTGGGACCCCCACAGCATTAATCCTGCGTTGCCATGACCACTGTGGTTGCATGACTGCGCGTGGCAGCGACACCTGAAGACAGTAAATCTTGCTACATCTGTCCCGTAGAACAGTTCAAACAAAACCTTCTCATTTACTGAAGGAGAGATGTATACATTGAAGATGGAGACTGCATCAAATGCTTGTTATACATGACTTAGTGACTGTGCTAAGCAAAAATGGTAACATAGCATGAGACTTGGAAGATTCAATTAATACAATATCCCCTGGTTTGTCCCCTCTCTGGGTCACATTACTATGCTCTAACATCCCTCCTTGTTCCCCCCTACATGTACCGACCACACTGTACCTGACCATAGGTGATGTATCACTCTTCCTAGCTATAGGCTTACATGTGCTTTGTAGGTTGTAATTTGTGTATCTCTGCTGTCACTTACCTGCTACTCTTTGTCGCCTCAGACAAACCCTATACTGCAGGGGATAGTAGGCATATTTGACCTTTTGCTGATGATTACATAGCCCTAGCCGTGACTACTTAGGGCCTCATGCAGAGAGCAGCGAATTTTAGAATTGGAGAGGGGGAAAAATTTTAGCTTTTTTGGAGAGTTTTTATCTCCATATGCAGAAAGGGCATAAAACTGCCTTTCTGCATATGGAGAGTTTCAACAGCGCTATAAGCGCTGTTGAAACTAGTGGGGAAAAAAATCGTTTTTTTTTTTTTTTTCCCCTCCACCGGCCGCGGAGCGCCAGCTGCTTGGTGGAGAGGAAAAATGTTGAAAATCGCTCCATTTTTTTGGCGCGAACAGCCACTAGATGGCGATCGCGGCTCTCTGCATTAGGAGAGTTTTAAAACTGGCGAGATGTAGGTTCTCGCCAGTCGCGCGGCGAGATTTTCAAAACGAAAAAAAAAAATGGCGCTTTTTTCCAAACTCGCCATTTTCGCCTGTTTTTTGCGCGATTTTCGTCGGAAAATGGCGAGTTTGTTCATAGCGCTGCTCTCTGCATGAGGCCCTAAGTCTGTTGGGTGTCACACCAGGTTTATTTTGTCAGGTGTTTCAGAATACTATCTGAGTGTATTTTGGGCATCTTTTTGGAGGATTTGTTTAGCTCTGTAATGAACAGGGGATCCATGCTGTATTTTAAACATTTCTATGCTTTGTTTTAACTATTTTTGTTCTGTGACAATACATTAATAAACCTTATGTGATTTGTACTGATACACATACTAGAGTGCTTTATTTAGGGCCTTCTTTTCTCTCTCATCCTATTATACTGCCCTTATAGCACCACCGACACATCACTGTAGTTTGGATTTTTCCAGTGTCGGTATTTAGCTGTGTTTATATGTCTTGTGGATGCGGGGTCCTCTCTTTCTCTCTTGCATATATATATATGTATATATATATATATATATATATATATATATAATAGGATATATACTTATAGAGTGGTTGTAGATGTTTACCGTAGAATAGCAAAGGGGAAACAGTGATACAGCCACAAATAGTTGCAAAAAAAATGGCATTAAATCAAAAAAATATCTTACAAATGCTAAAAATTCTGATGGTTTGGAAATATCAGCAATTTTAGCATTTAAAAGATGTTTCTCTGATTAAATTCCTTTCTTGTTGTTGCATTATTTATGGTCACTTTGCTATTCTATGCTTGTTACAGCCTTTGTGAGGTAGGCTAAGGGGCTTATTCTATATCTGCCAAAGTGGCCGATTTATTATTTTAGCTTGTATTGTGTGCCGCTAATTCCCCAAGCAGTCTGTTTATTCAGATAACTACAAAGACACCATTCTGCTGCATGCAATTCATTGATCTATACCTTATTATCGCCTTGAGCTATAGTATATATTTTCGAAATAAACTTTACATCGAGAAAAAAAACAGTACTGTCAAAAAAGTTGGCAAGCTACACGTACATTTATACATTTATACATGCTGCCATCATATTCATGTTAAGTAATTCCTCAATAACTTTGTTTAATAATGTAATATTTTTTATTTCACTAGATCAATGCAGGCAGAACAAAAACAGCACCAACTACATTTACTGCAAACAACACATTTCAGATGACTATTAACTCCAATGTAACCAGAAAACTGTCAAAATCTAAGTGGGACATACTGTACGGACCGTTAAGAATGTGATAGGTATCCCATTGCACAGTTATAGTATATATCGTATGTAGCTACAGTATATTGTCAGCTGTGAAGAAGAAATAGTTTACAATAATTTATTTGTAAAATGTATTCATCATTATATAATTTACACATTCTGTGGTTCCACGTGTGAGTTTATTGGAAGTCTTTAGAATACCCCAAAGTCCTATATCCATTTAGACTACTTTGTTGGTAATATATTTCTGGATGAATGGAGTGATGGAGAGACTCATTGGTCAATTGACTGATTGATTTCTTAACAAGTAAACAACTTCTTGGCACAAGGTGGGCACAGTATGATTGTTTCTTCACTATTCTTTCTATTTTACTCCAGCAGCAAGAAGTCATGTTTTTAACCTGTCATTTTCAAAACCACCTACCTGGAAAATGTAACATAAGCTATACATAGCTTTTTGATGTATAGCTTTAGAAGAATTAAGCTGTTAAAAACGTCCTTCTCTAGACTAAACCCAAGTGTTGTACGTGATTGTCCCAGAACATTTTACAATTTTTTTTTCACTGACTTACAGACTGTAAAACCCCCTAAGCCCCTATTTAATATGCGGTGAAGTCATCTTCACCTTGCTCTTGAACATTTCAGCTTCATTCAAATTATTTAAATGAATGTACCTGAAATTGTCAGAAAGAATGGGGAAGATATAGTTATACCTACTTTCATTGCACCACTGCAATGTTGTGTACTGAAGATGAAAGACTTTTTTTTAAAACTTTTGTATTGTGGTAAGATAAACAGCGAACACTACACAATGTTGTATGCTTTCATACATTTTGTAACCTTGTCACGTTCATCTCTCACTTCTTAGTTGCAAAATGCCATTGTCTCTAGTACTCTCCCTGTATTACAGCGGCAGAAACACTTACTCAGCAACTTCCTTTAAAGTTCTAAAGCAAGTACTCCTGCTGTTATGCACGACATTTATGACATATGAATCTTTCATTATATAGACCTAATGATGAATAGGGCTCATATTTACTAAGCAGTGCTATTCTTCTCACCAGAAGGCACTTTACTAACTTTGTCACATCTGCTCTGAATCAATTAACTAGGTAACTCTCTGATAAAGCACTTCCAGTGTGAAACCTGTTAGAGGATTACCAGTACTACTACTTTATGGTTTTTAAGTAATAAATAACTTTTTTGATCACCACGTCCTAGCTTTGCTACTGTGGCTGTGCATCGGCTATTTCTATTTGGAGCTCTCCCTTCAGTTAACTAGGTACAATGCATATACTGTAATAGAAAAATACAAAATGTGGCAGACATGTCATTTGTCAGACCAAGTTTAAATGTTTCCCCTACTTTCTAAAAAATAAGAGACTCTAGTAAATCTGAAAAGACTACACATTTTGGAGGCAATCCCTTCTACTGTATGCATTTAGTGAGTTTTCGACCCAGCCTTGATGTCAATCTCTCTAATCTTACCTTTACAACTCTTGGCACCGAATACTTTTTAGTTCAATCCCTTCCCCTCGGGCTTCTGACTCTTCCCCGGTTACATTTCCAACATGGTCATTGTTGGTGATGATAACCTCCGCTGATAACATTTTAAATAATGCTATTTTCTGCCTTCACCCAATAATAATGTATTCATTGGAAAAAGAAAAAAACTCTCTTAAAACTCGGTTAGACTATGATAAAATTTAAGGCAATAAATCACAAGTAATATCACATATTGTTTAATGGAATCCGCTCATGCAGAGTATTTATACTTTCAATTCCTAGGAATTGTGTTTAACATTAAATCCTGTGAAGTACAGCTACTTGAGATAGGATGTTTAACAAATTGATAAGACACAATAGGAGCAGTGTTTGAGTTGGACACTGGTAACAAACCATTATCAAATGATTGACATGTCCAATTACATTGTTACCATAACAATGTTTTTGGAATTAAATTCTGTGTTTCTTTTGAACCTTATTTAGTCTTTTTGACATTGCATATACAGTATGTTCCTATGCAATATACAGTATAATGGCCCTAATGTCAAGAGAAGGAAGCACACAGCTTCGTCCTGACATGCAGCTCTGTCTTTCCCATGTACAATGGACTCTGGGTTTTTGACACCTTCCCCTGCCCCTCTCCCCGGACACTTGCATTAGACATTTTGTAAGAATACCAAATAATAAAATGACTTGATATTTATTTGTAGTCTCTTTGGATTTTTTCTTCTAGAGCAGCACAAACTGCTGGCATATACATACTGAGTGAAGAAGAATGGGGGGCGGGGGGCAGGGGGCATGGATAGGAATGTGCTGTAAATTCCTATATGAATGTGTTATGCACTTCAGCCTCTCACGAATTTCCACTGTCATCAACTATATTGCAAATGAAAGATGGCTACTTCTTGAGGATATCTCAACTATTGTACTTTAGAGCTTATTTTGTATCGTTTCTCTACCGTACTTATATATTTTTTACATTTCTGAGGCTATATTTTAAAAGGTTATAGCCTGCCTTTCAGAATTAATGAATCTATTTTCCTGTTATGTATGCTATGTACTGTTAGTGCCCCTTTATTAATAGGGTGAAAGCACTTTCATCACACCTATTTTTTATATATTAATAGAAAAACCCATTGGGTCAAAAGATGTGCCCTTTTATCTGTATGCTATAAATGAAATGATGAAGGCAGAAAAAAGCAAACACATGTCTGGCTTTGCAGTAATAGCTACTGCACTTTTGCTGAACCATTCTTTCTTTTCTTTTTCTTTAAGAAGGAGTAATCTCTAAAAACAGAACAGCCCAGATTTACTAAGCTATGATAAATCAGGGTAAATTATGTGATGTTAACCGACACAGGAATACATGTTATTTTCTCTAAGTGAACACGCTATTCGCTAAGCTAATCATAGTACAAAAAAAATAACAGGTGTAATGGACATTAGGGTTAAAACATTGGTATTTCAAGACAATACAGCATTTTTTAAGTCTTGCCATTATTCCCAGACAGTCACTGAAATCTGTCTTTTCTTGTCTCTCTTTTATTTCTCACTTTCTCTCTCTATACTCTGTTCTCCTCTCTCATTTCCAGGTTTGTATCTATGTATATCTTTATTTATATTGCACCATCTATGTACATAGCATTTCACAGCAGTAATACACGTGACATAATAATATAACACATAATGGGAATAAGCGCTTGAGACATACTGTAAAAGTAACATTAGGAAAAATGAGTCTCTGCCCCAAAGAGCTTACAAACTAGTGTAAATGGTAAGTAGGAACAAAGTACAGAGATATTAGGGGGCTGTTCTGGTAGGTGGGTCTGCAAGGGGTCATGGTCGATGTATGAGGTGTATAGTATCAGCCACGGAGCTACCCATATGCTTAGTTAAATAGGTATGTCTTAAAATGGGTCTTAAAGATGGAAAGAGAAGGTGCTAGTCGTATATTGTGGACCCGACTTACGACAATCTAGGTTCCTACGACTTGGTGCCCCAGCCATTGCCAAACCAATTGCGTCCATAGTCAACTCTATACTGTCTGCAGGCCATATCCCTAAGACCTGGAAAACTGCCAGAGTTGTCCCAATCTTCAAAAGTGGGGACAAAAACACTGTCTCAAACTACAGGCCAATCTCACTTCTCCCAATTCTATCCAAAGTTATGGAAAAATGTGTCCACTCCCAATTAAGCGATTTCTACACCAAGACAAATTTCCCTAGCCAATTCCAGTCTGGGTTTCGTCCCAAACACTCCACCGTAACTACCCTGCTAAAAGTTTGCAATGAAATCCAGTGTGGAATGGAACGGGGACAACTCACTGGTGCAGTATTCCTAGATTTTGCAAAGGCTTTTGACACAGTTGATCATGTTATCCTGCTTAACAAACTCCAGAGCTCTGGAATAGGGAAACATGCTTTTAACTGGTTTCAGTCCTACCTATCAGGAATATCCCAACATGTGTCCATCTCAGGCTCTAACTCCAACCCCCTGGATATCACCTGTGGTGTCCCGCAACGCTCTGTTCTGGGGCCCCTACTCTTCTCAGTGTTCATTAATGATCTTCCTACAGCTTGTAAGGAAGCCTCAATACACATGTATGCAGATGACACAATCCTATATGCACACAGCCATAGCCTCTCTGACCTTCAACACATACTTCAGTCTAACTTTTTGAGACTCGAAAACTGGATTTCCCAAAACAAACTGTTTTTAAACACTGACAAGACTGTAACAATGGTATTTGGGACCAAGACTAAATTTGTAAAGCTCCCAGTGACTGAGCTCCTGATTAGAACCAACGCTAACACCACCCTAACACCTGTCACTAGTTTTAAATACCTGGGCTTATGGTTTGACTCCCACTTAACTTTCGGGATGCACATTGATACCCTGACAACCAAGACCTATGCCAAACTAGGGGTACTTTACAGGAACAAATCCTCCCTAAGTCTCCTGGTCAGAAAGCGTATTGCACAGCAGATGCTAATGCCAATTATTGACTATGGAGACATAGTATATGGCTCGGCTCCTCAAACCCACCTTAGCAAACTTGACACTCTCTACAATTCAATTTGTCGTTTTGTTCTCCAATGCAACTACAACACACATCACTGCGAAATGCTCAATGAACTAGATTGGTCATCACTAGAGTCTAGGCGCAAAGTTCACCTTTCCTGTCTCACCCTCAAATACTTTCTGGGCAAGCTACCCAGCTACCTGAACAAGCTCCACACCCCTACCACATGCAGCACCTATCACCTGAGATCAGACTCCAAAAGACTATTCATGGTCCCAAGGCTCAACAAAGTATCCGGACGTTCCTCCTTCTCCTTCCGTGCACCCCAAAACTGGAACAACCTACCAGAGACTCTCATATCCACCACCAGCTTAAGTTCTTTCAAATCTAAGGCTGTCTCACATTTTAATCTGGTCTGTAACTGTTTCATACGCTCATAATATATATTTTATTTAACTGTGCATGCAATGTCTTGTATATAATGTATACCTTGTTCATTTATGTAACTGTACTTGTAACCATGTATTATTTGTTTTACTCTGTGCCCAGGACATACTTGAAAACGAGAGGTAACTCTCAATGTATTACTTCCTGGTAAAATATTTTATAAATAAATAAATAATATTGAAAGGTAGAGCATTCCATGGGAGTGGGGCAAGGAGTGACAAAATGTTTTAAGCGGGAGAAGGCTTTAGAAACAAAAGAGGTAGATAGAAGACATTCTTGATCGGAACGTAAGAGTGGGACGGTGTATAGTGAGAAATTCTGGCTGAGATGTATGAAGGAGACAGAGAGTGTATAGCCTTAAAAGTGAGGAGGTGAATTTTGTGTGTAATACAGGATTTGATATGAAATCAGGAGAGGGATTTCAGCAGGAGAGACCCAGGGACAGATTTAAGAGAGAGTAAAGCAATTCAAGCAGCAGTGTGTAGGATAGATTGAAGGGAATACAGGTGAAAGTCAAGAAGGCTGGACAGTAGAATTTTACAATAGTGGAAACGGGAGAGAATGAGGGCTTGCATTAGAGTTTCACAGTAGAACGACAAAGGAAAGCGTCCATCTTTGCAATGTTATGGAGGGAAAAAGTACAGGTTTTAGCTGCATTCTGAATGTGAAAGGAGAATGTGATGGAGGAGCCAAATGTGATACCTAGGCAGCATGCTAGTGTCACTGGATGTTTGATAGTGCTGCCATCAGTAATTTAGAAAGGGCAGTAGGGCCAGGATTGGGAGGAAATATTTGACATGTTAAGTTTGAGTCGGCGGAGGGCCATCCAGGATGATATAGCAGAGAAGCATTCAGAGACTCTGGTCGGTACAGCAGATGTAAGATCAGGAGTTGAAAAGTAAATGTGTGTGTAATAAGCATAGAGTTGATATTTGAACCAAAGAGATGTGATAAGGTCACCTAGAGAGAGTGTGTAAAGAGAAAAGATAAAAGGTCCAATGACAGCCCCCTAGGGTACACACACACAGATCAATAGAGGAGGAGGTGTTAGCAAAAGAGACAATGAAAGTATGATGGAAGAGGTATGAGGAAATTTAGGATAGAGCTCTCTTACGGATATTAAGAGTATGGAGAAAGTGAAGGAGAAGATGGTGGTCCACAGTATCAAAGGCTCCAGAGAGGTCGAGCAATATAAGCAGAGTGTAATGACCTTTTTATTTGGCAGTATGGAGGTCATTAGTTGTAAGCCATATTGTAGAGGATCTAGGAGAGAAAAGGAGGTGAGAATATGAGATAATACAAAACGTTCAAGGAGTTTAGAGGCAAAAGGTAGGGGGGAGACAGGACAATAATTAGAGAGACAGGTAGGGTCAGGCTGCTGTTTTTGAGTAAGGGTACAACTGTTGCATGTTTGAAGGAGGAGGGAAAGATACCAGAGTAGAGGGGGGGTTGAAAATATGTGTGAGTGTAGGGATTAGAGTAGTAACAAGAGGTTTCATGAGATGGGAGGGAATTGTGTCAAGAGGGCAAGTGGTAGAGTGAGAACAGGAGATCAGCAGCGACACATCCTCCTCTGTCACAGCGAAAAAAGGAAGGCAGGAGGAGAGTTAGGAAGAGGTAGAGAATGTGAGAAGGATACTGAGGGAGTATCTTGACGAATGGAAACCATTGTTGTCTTGAAATAGTCAGCAAAGTCCTGAGGTGAAATTGAGGAAGAAAAACAGGTAATAGATGATGGTCTGAGTAGAGAATCAAAGACAGGAAAGAGTCTGCGTGGGTTAGACTTGTGAGTGTTAATTAGTGCCGAAAAGTTGGTTTCTTTAGCTTGAGAGAGGACAGAGTTGAAACAGGATAGGATACATTTGTAGCGAAGAAAGTCTACGAGAGTATGAGATTTCCTCTTGAGGCATTCAGAAGAATGGGTGATGGAACACAGCATATGTGTGTAGCAATTTACCTGGGGTCTGGGTTTAGAAGGACGAGAATGGCAGAGAAAAAAGGGGGTGGGTAGTTAAAGAGACGAGGATAGGGTAGAATGGTAGTTTATGACCAGGTTGTCAGTCTGGAGCAGAGCACAGAGAGGAAAAGGAGAGACACACAGTGAAATTAAGAGCTGCTAGGTTAATAGAGTACAGGTCTCTGCAAAAACAAGGTGTAGGTATAGATGGAGACGGAAAAGGGGAGAAGTGTGAGAGAGGAAATGAGATGAGATAATGGTCAGAGAGATTAAAGGGTGAAATGGAGAAATCAGAGATAATTTTTTTTTTTGTGGAAACCTAGGTAGTGGCCATTCTTGTGGGTGCTGGCTGCACTCCATTGGTGAAGGCCAATAGAAAAGGTTAGAGAGCTAGTAACTTTTACTGTCTCTCTGACTTTTTCTCACTTTCTCACTCCACTCTCTTCTCCTCTCTCATTTCCAAGTCCTGATCTAGTGTCTGGTAAGGAATAACGCCACCATTAAGTGACTTAAAAAGTGCAGTTTTATTTCTTGTGATAACCATAGTGAATCTGTGGTGAATATTATTTAGGCTCTAATGAACTCACTTGTAAGTCATTTTGAATAAAGGGCATTCAAAATAATGCTGTGTACCATTACATTATTTGATTTAGTAAATACTAGTTATGATAAACGTGTATTAACTAAGGGTAAGATCATGTTAAATAGATGTGAGCTTAGCGAATTTGGGCTAAGTTTAGTTCTTTCAAAGAAAGGTATTCAATAGAAATGTATTTAAAAACTGTAATTTATAAAAGACTCTTCAACCATGATTGTATATTTTGTTTTGTTTTTTTGCAAACGCACAAATTATTTTTCTAATTGCATACCTTTAACTGTTTAGAAATTATTATGTTTTTCTTAACACAAAAAGGAATAAACTGAAGGTGTCAGTCCCTTCCATTTTTTATCTTTCCTCGCATAGAAACTACAGTAGCTTTAAAACTATTTCAATCTGTATTCTTGAAGGGGAAAAACAAGACATTGGTAACCCAGATGTCATTTCCTAAGCATGGTCTCCCTATTTTTGGTCCCAAGAGGAATAGCACCTTTAGACTAGTCTCCTTCATACAATAAAGAGTGTTAACAAAAGAGTAGGGTTAATTTACCATGGATATAGTTAAACTGAGTTTAATATATTTAAATTATAATAAATTATCATATTAAGGCAACTCTTTCTGAAAACCATCTTCTAAAAATTGGCAATAACTACTGTATGACAATAATAAGCACATTTTTCTTTACAGCCTAGGGGAATACTCCAAATCGAACCCCTATTGACTTGAATGGGGTTTTTCGGATGATAGGAGTATGTTGGATTACCCCCTAAATCCAAGATTTACTAAATGGTATAAACCTTAAAAGTATTAATGATGCGCTATTGGTAAATGGCAATAACGGGGTTTGTATGCAAAATATATTTCAGCAGCAATAAATAGATATACTATACATTCATTATTCCTTTGTGCTAATGAAATGTTAGTTTTTTGACCAGATTATCTACAGGATTCATGTTTTTAGCCCTTCCATGTTTACTTGCATCAAGACAACAAATTATGCAGCAAATGCTGCCTTGCTAAAGTTATATACAAAGAAACATTTTAAAGCACTACATTATGCATGCAGCTAAATATTGCTGGATGGAAAATCAGCTACATAAACACTACTTGGCTCATTATGGCATTAGTCTGCACGCTAAAAGTAAAATCTGATGTATTTAACTGTCTCATTTTTAATCACCCCATGAAACTGATTGAACACAACAAAGCTAATAACACTAACAGTGAGCAGAAACTTTGTTTAATTACTCCAAGTTTAATTAGTAGATATTCCAATAAGAGAATTGAGTCAGCTATTGTGTTCATTTACACCTCATATATTTAAACATGCAACTAACTGTACAGAACGAATATTTCTGCCAACGTTATGTTTACCCTTTAAGCAAATACATAACGTTTACCCTATCAATGCATGGTAAACTTTATGTGTTATTGAAACAGTCATTCATTTTGGTTACTTTGTGGTAGACCGATGCATTACAGTATATTATTGGCATTTATTTTGACCTGCAGGGATGTTGTATAGTGTACAATAAACTTAATGCTGATTCACCAAAGCACTGACAAGTTTTTTTCTGGGAAAAAAGCCAGAAAAAATGGTCATCTTAACAGAATTCCCTTTGTTGTAATTCTGCTGTTTTTTATTTGTTACTATTTCGTATGTATGTACAATTGTATTTTTACAGCTCCAACCATGTACACTGCACTTTACAACACTACAATAGAAGGTAAATAACGTACATTACAAACAATGGGAATAAGTGCAACAGGTAAATGCCAACATAGGTCTAAAGGAGACACTGCCCCAAAGAGCTTACAATCTAAGTGCTATATTGGGATGCTTACAGACACATTAGGAGTAAAAAGTGCATTATTAGAAGTGCAGACCGTGCATCTTGAGTTTGTAGCAGATGCGTAAGACATTTAATGCGCTGCTTCTTTAAGAGATAGATTTGCAGCTGGGCTTTGAACGTGGAAAGTGGAGGTGCTTGCCGAATATTGAGTGGAATAAATTTCTATAGGTAGGGAGAGATTTGTGAAAAAGGTTTAGGATGGAGAGGGCGGGAGAGAGCTATAGAGATAAAAGGTGCAAAGATGAGACAACCTTGGTTAGAACATAAGAGTACGAACACGAGTAGGTGTGTAACGAGAGATCAGAGTTGAGGGAATATGAGAAGTTCTGCTTTAGCCATGTTAAGCTCTAGGCAACTAAGGGCCATCCAGGCAGAGATAGCTGATAGACACTCTGTCATTTTCGACTGGACTGCGAGTGTAAGGTCAGGTGTAGATAAATATTGTTGTGTGTCATCAGCATAGAGATGATAGGTGAATCCAAAGGAGTCAACGAGGTCACCTAGCGAGATGGTATATAGAGAGAAGATTAAGAGGTCTGAAACTGAAGAATTGAGTAGTTTCCTTAAGATTTGGCAATATGGAGATCATACTATACTTTGGTGAGTGCGGTTTTTGTAGAGTATGCTGTGCACAAGCCTTGATAGGGTCAAGTAGGTTATGGGAGTTAAGGAAGTGAAGTATAGGTAAATACATTCCAGAAGTTTAAAAGCAAAAGTCAAGAGGGAAACAAGGCAATCGTTAGAAGAGGCGGTAGGCTCTGGGTGTTATTCTTAATACCATGTTTGCTTTGTTTTTAATTAGTTTTTTAGTTATAGGATTGAAACAGGGGGTCTGAAATACACTACTATCAGCTCAGGGGGGTCCCTGCTTCCCGAAATACTTACCTCCATAAGGGGTGCCGGTATCTCTGCAGGTACAGGTAGTAGCTCCGATGGGGATTGTTGAGACTAACATAATGGTGTCTTAAAATGTCCCACGTCTTGCGGGCCAATGGGGAGCAATGACATCATTCCTTGCAGCTTCCTCTTGGCCCGTGTGACGACGGACATTTAATGATGAAAGAGATACCGTACCCCCTACGGAGGTACATATCTCGGGAAGCATGGGGTCCCTGGAGCTAAAATTAACAGTTCAACTTCGGTGACCCCCTGCTTCAATCCTATAACTAATATAAATAGACAAAGCAAGAAATGCAACCTGGAGTGCTGCTTTAAGCAACAATCAAGGTACAATTGATAATAATACAAGCAGTGTATCAAAAGAAAGATAATATTTATTGCTTTATGATTTTCTGTTGGGTTATAGCTATTTTCTCTCAAATTTAGTAGTGTAGCATAAGGGCAAATGAAAACCACAAACAAAAACAAGTCTTGATTATTCAAGTTGCAATAATAATAGTAATAATATTGATGTTTTTGTTTAATGTGCTTGTTAACTCATGCAGGAGGCTTGATATGGAAATACCTGTGTACGGCTGCACAGAGGCTCCCATTCAATATGGAGATAAATGAGGGAACTCATTGCTGACAATGCCTTTGTGCAGTCGGACGGACTGAGGACCTAACAAATTGCAAATAGAGTGATGTGGTGGTCAAAAATATTGAAAATCCTGGTCCTGCAGTTTTCTAGCACTAACAAAATCTCTAAGTACACAGCACTTGCAAAACTCAAATGAAGAAAAACAAAAAGAGAAACAGTGCAAAAAACCTCATGGTGTTGTAAATAAAATTATATTGTGATAAAAAACAGGTGAGTATTGCACGTACATCAGATATAATAATTACTAGCAGGACATGTATATGGACATGTTACCAATCAGCAACAACTGGTGGGTTGGTAGCGATCACCGTTACAATCTCCTCTCACGTCTCCCGTAAGCAGTCCCAGCAACACTCCACTCACTCAGGTTGAAGTCAGCTGTTACACGGCGTGGGTACAGCAACTGCTGCGGGAAGGTAAGCTTTCCCTCTGGTTCCTTGGTGTCGATTAGCGTGCACGGCATCCACTGAGTGCGCGCATTGATGACGTCATCAGATGGCGCCGACGGATGTCTCACGCAGTCTACAGCCAGCCAGAAGAGAACCGGGGATTACCGGAGATTGTCCCATATGAAGAGAATAACGGATAGGATAAAACCACAGCGGGTAGTGCTAGGTATGCGCCCTCTTTATCCAACGCGTTTCGTACATATAATGCACTTCGTCAGGGATAACGGAGGTCTCTAATTGGGCGCTTAATATACCTATCCTCCTGTGATTGGCTGTTGATTTTGATTCCAGCCCCTCACCGAGGGAAGGCATATTGTGGGAATAGGCTAATACTTAACCCTTTATAAACATTTACATATTCAAAAACTTTATTAATAAACACTGAATGAACTCCATATGGAAAACACTAAAAAATATATGTACGAAACGCGTTGGATAAAGAGGGCGCATTCCTAGCACTACCCACTGTGGACGCCAAGGAACCAGAGGGAAAGCTTACCTTCCCGCAGCAGTTGCTGTACCCACGCCGTGTAACAGCTGACTTCTACCTGAGCGAGTGGAGTGTTGCTGGGACTGCTTACGGGAGACGTGAGAGGAGATTGTACCCGGTGATCGCTACCAACCCACCAGTTATTGCTGATTGGTAACATGTCCATATACATGTCCTGCTAGTAATTATTATATCTGATGTACGTGCAATACTCACCTGGGTTTTATCACAATATAATTTTATTTACTACACCATGAGGTTTTTTGCGCTGTTTCTCTTTTTGTTTTTCTTCTAGTATATGGTTTGTGGAGCCATTCCACGAGCACAGCAGCACAAACTTCACATTTAAAGTAACAGGTTTATTCTACTTAATATTCACCATTAAGCACTTTATCCACAATTATATGAGCGCAGTTCACTTTCTGTTTCTAAAACTATCAAATGTAATGTACTGTGGGGATGGCTCATGCGAATAATGTTGGAAGGTGTCTTATGGCATAGCCATGCTTATTACATACAGTATGGGCCTTAATGTTTCTAAATTGTCATATAAATAAGAAAAATAAATAAACACACTGAGCATGATTAAAGGTTTTCCTTTTTTTTTTCTTCCCTCACAGGTTATAGATATGAACTTTGCAAATGAGAAGGATTACGTTACCTTCAGCTGACGCAGGCTCCAGTGCCCAGTTCAGAAGCTGAAATGAATATGGTCAATGTGGTGTGAAGTGCTCTAAATGATCACAGTGGCTTTGCACGTCTAACTTGGTGCTGTGTTTATGAAGTGAAATTGCGGTGTCCTGCCCTCCTCCCTTTCATTACATTAGACATGCCTTCAGAGATATAAAATGTGATCCTTATTTAATCCATGTAATGGGAAATAATAACACAGACGAAAAAAAATTCATGTCAAGTGATAGCACAATGGATCTTAATTATAGGTTCACTGATGCTCAGGGAAGTAATTTGTCATTTTTGACATGATTTCTACTAAAGTTATTACACATATATAATGAATATACAAATGTTTTATATGTAAAAACTATGAACCACATTTACAAAGCAGTGCTATATTATAAAGCACCTTGTGGCACCAATAGATAGTTTAGGCCTATTCCCTTTAATGGTCTATAAGGTGTTTTATAGCGTAGCGCATTTTAGTAAAAATGGCCCAATATTCTTGTTTGGAAACCAAAAGGAGAATTTCCTTTAAAAATATACAGTATAGGTCTGTTTTTATATGATTGGTAACCATGTTTAGAAACAGATATCTTTGAGGGCTAATCATTATTTACTGTATCACTTAGAATGCCTAACGACATGTTAGCTGTCACTTAATGAACACATTTTCTTTTAAAACTTGCCTTCAAAGCCTCCTTCCTGTGCTACCAATGGATCCATGAGTCAAACACTGAAGGCATCACACATCAGGTAAAACAAAAAGTATATTTCAAATGAAGCATTGCATACTGTATCACTATAATCTGTATTCTGAGTTACAGCTACTACCTAGACAGTGCAGTAGCAGAACTTCATCAGCCTCCCATCAACTGTGCCTGTCACATAAAATAATGAACAACAAGGAAAAACAGTGCAGTATTCCAGCTAACCTAAACTCCTCTAGACTAAAAGCTTACCACTAGAAATCATAACATACTTTATCTTCCCACAAGGTACTGTACGGTATGCTTTTCACATTCCATATTTTTGCCCAGTAAATATAACACATATATTTTTTTTAAATAAAAACTGAACTGTCACCTCTAAAAATTGTCAAGTTCAAAGCACCTTCATAAATATTTTCCTCTCCTGTTTTTGAAAGCCACTCGCCTTGAAAATATATCAAATATATAGTCAACAGCTTTCAATATTTTCCGAAATCTTCACCATATTACTGCATTATATGAAACTAAAAATGGAATGGGAAAGGCGGAACAAATCCTTTGTTGTTTGAGGACCTGGGGAACCAAATGTGGATTAGAAAAAGAACCTCTCTGAAGCGCTTATTCATGAGAATATATGTATGTGTAGAAACCCCATCGAAGTACACACACGAGACTCTAAATCTGAGTATTTATGCTACAGCAACATGTGGTGTGTGCCATGACTTTATAGCTCTTTATGACACCTCATCCTGCTTCATGCTGAAAGCAATATTTATGCTGCTTGACAATATGTCAATATGTTAATTAATGCAGCATTTTTAAACCATACCATGGGGACAAACTAAGAAGATTAGCACTTTGCATGTTTTCTAATTTAACCAGTCAGAGTTTCCATGTGAATATGAAGCTCTAAGCTGTAAAGTATGCAGAGAAATGCTTTTTTCTTCACTGTAACTATAGTTTACCGAAGAACACATTCACAGTAATAAATCCTTTGGGGAAAGCAAATTATATATGTGTATTAGGTTTCTGTGGTGCATCATTTACAAATGTCTTATTTTGCACTGCTGGCAAGAACAAAGCTATACACAACTGTATTTCCCATATAATAAAAATACAGTATAATATACAAATTAAAATAACATTGTAGCCTTATTGATTAGGCTGTCATGTCAATATGTAAAAATGTGATTTTGATAAAGCAGTGATTCCCAACAGGGGGTTCCCCAGGTGTCTCCAAGGGGTTCGCCACAACAAATATGTGATGACGGATTCCAGGCAGTATAACGCGTTTCTGAGCTTGTGGGGATCCTGCGCACTAAGTAAGGCTCCAAACTGCACCTCAGTGTGGGTGGTATAGCTGTCAATTACTGCTGGAGCTTCCAAAGTCATGCACCACAGTGCCGTGTGTCAGTTGCTAAGGCATTGTGGGGCACGATTTTGGAAGCTTCCAAGGTAATTTATGGCCCACTCATGCTCTCTGTAAACGTTGAGGTGCAGTTTGGGGTCTTAATAGTGTGTGTGTGTGTTTGTGTTTGTTTCCCATGTGCTCAGGACACTATATTGCCTGGGACTGGGAAAACAGGTTTGATAGCAATAGCTTGAATAAGAATGATTAATTAGGGCTTTCCAGAACAAATATTTTGTAGCAGGGGGTGCACAATGTAAGAAAGGTGGGAACTGCTGCGTTAGAAAAATGCTGTATCACATTTCAAATTTGAAAATTCTGCTTTCCTATTTGGAATGATTGCCACAGATATTCACGTGACCTTTGTTAAAAATTAGTCATGTTCTTAAGAAAACAATTCAGGAGTTTAGACCAGTTCATGTGAGCTTTATAATAAAACAAGACAACACTTGATTAAAATTAATATCTCACTGCTTAGCTATAAAACGAAATAGCATTTTTTCTGTCCAAAACACGACATATTTATTAAGTGTATTTCTGTTGTAATTTTTTTCTCATGCTGCACTAGTATTCTGTACTAAAAAAAAGACTTATGCCACCTTAAAGGAGACAGAGAAAACCAACACAGAAAAAAGTCAAGAAAAGTAATGTAAGCCTCACATTCTTTAATACTTAGACCTGTGCCAACATGCAGATGTAAATCTGCCATAACTCCTGCCACTTGTTCCATAAATCCCTCATCTTGTCGCAGACAGACACTGATATACGAATATGGTGCAACTAAGATAACTATATAGACGCAGCCTGGTGCATGTATTGTTAATCCAGATTTGCATTTCAATAGAGATGTTGCACTTATATTTATGCTGTGATACAGGTGTAGCAAGGCTTACTGTTCTTGATGCAGTGACTTTCACTGTTCCCGTGTGACTGCACTGTGGTTACAGTTCTCCCTGCCCGAGAACAGTTAGCTGTCCAGCAGGACTAACTCTGTGGTGTTCCACACTTCTGAATGGGACCTCGCAGTTGGGTTTTGTCGGCAGGGAGAGAATACCCAGTACTCACCTTTTAGATGAGCTGCGCAGCGGTCTGCAGACATCTCTCCATCTGCACCGGGTTCCCTGAAGCGCTGAAGGTAAGAAGCAGGGTGTGGCAACCCCCTGGGTGATGTAGATGTCCTTTATGGGTCTCTACACCATGAGTGTGAGGCTATATGGTCATATTTGGTCATCTACCTCAGCAAGGGAACTAGACAGTACATGTCCAGCACCCCTAATGATGTAGATTGCCAAATATGGCTATATAGCTTCCCCTCATGATAAAGAGACCATATAAAGGCATCTACATCATTGAGGGGGTTGCAAGCCTTTTATATTACCTTCAGTGTTGCAGGGACATGGCTGCAGGCAGAGACGTGTAGACATCTGCAGATGGCTGCGAAGCTCATCTAAAAGGTGAGTATCGATATTCTCTCTCTGCAGATGACAAATCTAGCAAAGGAATAACACTGTGGGGTTCCCATTCAAAAGCATGGACCCCTGCAGTGTTAATCCTTCTGTTAATCCTCCCTATCAAATCCTGCATCGTACACTCAATTCTTCTCCTCACTTTTAAAGTTTTACACTCTTCTGTCCCTCCTTACATCTCAGCCCTAATTTCTCTCTAGGCACCATCCTGACTCTTACGTTCTACTTCAGGTTGTGTTCTCTCTACCCCATTTGTATCTAAAGCCATCTCCCACCTTAAACCTTTCTCGCCGACTGCCCCACACCTCTTGAATTCCCTTCCCCTCAATATCAGACTAGCACCCTCTCTATCCACCTTTAAGTTAAGACCGACCTTAAAACACACCAGCTTAACGAAGCATATCATTAGCTCAGTGGCTGGTACTATACAACTCATACATAAATCTTGCCCCTTGCCAACTCACTTACCAGAATTACCTCCTACTGTCTCTGTATGTTCTTCCTACCTACCAATTCGATTGTAAGCTCTTCGGAGCAGGGACTCCTCTTCCTAAATGTTACTTTTTATGTCTAAAACACTTATTCCCACGACATGTTATTTGTATTATTTGTTATTTATATGATTGTCACGTGTATTACTGCTGTGAAGCGCTATGTACATTAATGGCGCTATATAAATAAAGACACTCATACATACATACTAAACTTGCAAATTGATGTCTAGTGTGTGCTGGAGAATCTACATGATCGTCATCGTCATATCAGATAAAGGACAACACTGCCCCGTTTTCTGCACCACAAACAAGTTATTTTCTCCAAAGACATCTAACAAGGTGCACTGGCCTCCCCTTTATCTACATAGATATAAACCCACCATGTATGCAATCATAAAGACAATATATTAAGAACCATGTAGAAACCACTGACTTACATAAAAGGGACGAGTGTAAAGAGAGCTGACACATTTTGAAAGAATATGTCTTGAGGAATTTAAGAGTAAGGAGAGAGAGAGAGAGAGAGAGAGAGAGAGAGAGAGAGAGAGAGAGAGAGAGAGAGAGAGAGAGAGAGAGAGAGAGAGCAAAGAGAGTGAAGAGAGAGCGCGAAGAGAGAGCGCAAAAAAAAAGAGAGCAAAGAGAGAGCGCAAAGAGGGAGAGCAAAGA
This sequence comes from Ascaphus truei, assembly GCF_040206685.1. Lineage (NCBI taxonomy): Eukaryota > Metazoa > Chordata > Amphibia > Anura > Ascaphidae > Ascaphus > Ascaphus truei. The sequence goes on from NC_134483.1 coordinate 482,725,817, forward strand.
GAGACAGCAAGGAGAGAGAGCAAGGAGAGAGAGCAAGGAGAGAGAGAGCAAGGAGAGAGAGAGAGCAGAGAGAGAGAGAGCAAGGAGAGAGAGAGAGAGAGAACAAGGAGAGAGAGCAAGGAGAGAGAGAGAACAAGGAGAGAGAGCAAGGAGAGAGAGAGCAAGGAGAGAGAGAGCAAGGAGAGAGAGAGAGAGCAAGGAGAGATAGAGAGCGCGATGAGAGAGCGCAAAGAAAGAGAGCAAAGAGAGACAGCAAGGAGAGAGAGCAAGGAGAGAGAGCAAGGAGAGAGAGAGGGCAAGGAGAGGGAGAGAGCAAGGAGAGAGTGCAAGGAAAGAGAGCAAGGAGAGAGAGAGAGCAAGGAGAGAGAGAGAGAGCAGAGAGATAGAGCAAGGAGAGAGAGAGAGAGAGCAAGGAGAGAGAGAGCAAGGAGAGAGAGAGAGAGCAAGGAGAGAGAGAGCAAGGAGAGAGAGAGAGCAAGGAGTGAGAGAGAGCAAGGAGAGATAGAGAGCAAGGAGAGAGAGAGAGAGCAAGGATAGAGAGAGAGCAAGGAGAGAGAGAGCAAGGAGAGAGAGCGCAAGGAGAGAGAGCGCAAGGAGAGAGCGCAAGGAGAGAGTGAGAGCAAGGAGAGAGTGAGAGAGCAAGGAGAGAGAGAGCAAGGAGAGAGAGAGAGAGAGAGAGAGAGAGAGAGAGAGCAAGGAGAGAGAGCAAGGAGAGATGGAGAGATAGAGAGAGAGAGCAGGGAGAGAGAGCAAGGAAAGATAGAGTAAGGAGAGATAGAGAGTATGGAGAGATGGAGATCAAGGAGAGATAGAGATCAAGGAGAGATAGAGAGCAAGGTGAGATATAGAGAGAGAATAATGAGAGATAGAGATTAAGGAGAGATAGAGAGTAGGAGAGATAGAGAGCAAGGAGAGATAGAGAGCAAGGAGAGATAGCGAGAGAGCAAGGAGAGATGGAGAGATAGAGAGAGATAAAGAGAGCAAGGAGGGAGAGAGAGCAAGGAGGGAGAGAGCAAGGAGGGAGAGAGAGAGAGCAAGGAGGGAGAGAGAGAGAGAGAGAGCAAGGAGGGAGAGAGAGCAAGGAGGGAGAGAGAGCAAGGAGGGAGAGAGAGAAAGGAAAGATAGAGAGTATGGAGAGATGGAGAGCAAGGAGAGATAGAGAGAGAATAACGAGAGATAGAGAGAGAGAGCAAGGAGGGAGAGAGAGAGTAAGGAAGGAGAGCGAGAGCGAGAGCGAGAGGGAGAGAGGGAGGGAGAGGGAGGCTTAAAACACCTGTGGAAATTTTATTTATAAAATACAATTATGGATTAACAAAATTGGGGATTGCAGGTTTCACTATTTCATTTTATTACACGGCTTTCACTGGACTTTAAAATACAAGTCTCTTCATGATGATTTATCAAAATGATATGTGTTAATGGTGTGTCCCTGCATACTTGGCACATATGGGTATGCAAACTGCTGAATTATGTAGAATGCTTCTAATTTTGGGTTCCCTAAGGCTCACAGCAGGGCTGGAACTCTGTTCATACAGACAGCCTCCTGACAGCAAGCAAATGAGGAGTGTTGGCATCTGGGACATAAATGTGGGTAACCAAAGCACTCAAGTAGAAAATGCTTATCATTAGAACAAATATAATTTTGAGGTCACCAGTGTGAGAGCAAAGACCTGTATTCAGATACGATTTCTTGAGCAAATCTATGTCTATGAACTGAATACCAAATGAAGGTGAGTTACAGGTACAGAACCAAAAAATAAATAGGGAAATAAACACAGTGGGAACAAATTTAGTACAAGTAGAATTACTTAATATGTGTTGATTTGCTCATGTAATGTTCAATAGTATGCTTAAGAATTTGTTTTTTTAATAAACATGAAACCATATCACAAATCAGTCTTTAAATTGTAGGTTAGGCCAGGGGGGCGCAACATTTTTCCCTGTGCCCCTCTGCCGGTGGTCACCTCACCCCCGCGCCCCCCGTCCCCCCCACTTACCTCGTCTCCGGCATCATGATGTCACGTTGCCATAGCAATGTGACGTCACATGACCTCGCGGCGTCATTTGATGCCGCGTTGCCATGGCTACGTATGTGGAGCCAAGGTTAGTAAAGGTTTACAGAGCCCCTGCAGCTCCCCTGGCACTTAATTTAAGTGCCTCTGGGAAGCGCACGGGGCCTCTGTAAACTGCGTGCCTCCCCCCCCCCCCCCCGCAGGCAGTCTCATGCCCCCCAGTTTGCGCACTGCTGAGTTAGGCAATTTTAGTTACAGTGAAATAGTAAATCAGTATGGGGCATTTTACCCTATTGCAATGTGAAAACAATGAAATGTGAAAGTACGCATTGCAAGCATATAACAGGAGCTGTTTACAAATCTGAAAATATTTGCATTTTAATGTGTTGCAATAATTTTCGCTAGCATAAATCTGAATGTCATTTTCTCCTCCCTTCTCTATTGGAGCAAAAGGAATTGCAAAACATGGTTTTATGTACCAGCACTCTAAAAAGCAAAAGGGTTTCATTTCTATAAATAGGACAAAGCCAACTAATAGCTAAGCAATCCTAATGAATATGCATTTTCTCCTATAGCAAGGTAAATATTATGCATGCAGACATTGTGAGGGAGTGCTCTCTGTGGGGTAGATCCTCAAAAGGACGTTCATTTTTACCTAATACAGGCATACCCCGCATTAACGTACGCAATGGGACCGGAGCATGTATGTAAAGCGAAAATGTACTTAAAGTGAAGCATTACCTTTTTCCACTTATCAATGCATGTACTGTACTGCAATTGTCATATATGTGCATAACTGATGTAAATAACACATGTGTAACAGGCTCTATAGTCTCCCCGCTTGCGCACAGCTTCGGTACAGGTAGGGAGCCAGTATTGCTGTTCAGGACGTGCTGACAGGCGCATGCGTGAACTGCCGTTTGCCTATTGAGAGATATGTACTTACTCGCGAGTGTACTTAAAGTGAGTGTCCTTAAACCGGGGTATGCCTGTAATGTGACATTCAAGAAGTAGAGAACAGGCGTTATTTTTCTTCTTTTTAACAGGTATTTTCAAAGATGATGAGATGCAAAAATAACGTCTGTTCATCAAAGTAGTAGCGCAATTAACTGAGATTTTCATGTCCCAGAGACGCGTTCTCCAATACACTGCACATGCGCATTGAGAAAACGTATTAATGCGGCGCCATTAGGGGAGATTTCTAAGTGTGTTACTAAAAGCTGATACAAATATTGTTGTCATATTGAGACATTTTCAATGTTCACACTTTTTCACTTAATGATATGGTATATTATGTAATAATGACTGTATGAGTGTACAATCATGTATATCCATAACTCCTGACGAAGCATCTGGCGAAACTCGTAGAGTTTGCAGTGAGGGAACAAGCTCTGAAGGACTGGCAGAATTCGGTCTAAGGTCTCTTCCATTGGGAACTTCCGCCCTCAGCCGTGACGCGATAGCGGAAGTGACGCGACGGCTGTGACATACGCGGAAGAGAATCCTGAATGCTGTGAAGCTGCCTATACCTGCACCACCATATAACGAGCTGCAGTTCTCTCCTCCACCTGATTTGTACATGGCGAATGTGAGTGTAATATACTCGTGTTATTTGTTTGATTAATACAATATTGGAATAGTATGCACTATTGTGGCTTTTCTTCTTATCCATACATATCCGTACCTTGAGGGATTTCCCTGCTACCATTCAAAGGGCTCCAGTCAGAGAGAGAAGGATCTCTGACACGTGATATTTTCTGCGATCTATGTGAGTTCTATTCTATAGATTACATCTATCTGCACAGTGTTTACCATCTGCACTATATATTTTATTCTCTTTTGCATATTTTGCTACACCTGCCTGCGCTCCTCCTCATCTCCAAGAAACAATCTACCCTTCTGGGACCCGGAACTGTCCCATCAGAGGAAGTTGAGCTGCTCTTTACACATATTTATTTTTCACTATTGGTGTTATATTGTGTGATATTAGTTGTATTCCCAACAACATTATTGGTTCACTTGGGAGCGCCCAATCCACTTCCCCACCCATCCCATCCACTTTCCCTCACATCCCCTTGTTTTGCATTTATATCCATACATACCTGAACAATATAAATTAATATTGCATTTTTATTAATGTACAATTAAAATAAATGAATGAAGGACAGTCTTCATTAATTTTAACTATACATTAATATAAATGAAATATGAATTTATATTGTTAAGGTATGTATGGATATACATTATTGTACACCCATGCTTTATACAGTCATTATTACATTATATACCCTATTAGTTCCTACAAATATATCACTTTAATGACTAAAAACCCCAATATAGTGTATGATGTGTTTCAGACATTTATACTGTATGATCCCTAATATATATCTTTATATGATGCATATAACTTTTTGTAATTAATGGGTAAAGTTCTATACTCCATACATTGCTTTTAGGCTATTCCAAATAATAATTCAATGATGAGCAGGGTCTGGATGTAGGCAACGCCAACTTTTGGAAGGTGTTAAATATTGCATTGTTATTACCATGCGCTAGAATGAATGGTCTGAGGATCTCCCATTATTTGTTAAACTGTTCATTATCATATGATTTGCATATGAATAAAGTAAAACGTCTGTTAAAATAGATCGATCCACTATTTTTAAGAAAAATGCCAGGACGTTGTAGCGCTAAGCACCTTTGGGGATACGGGTTACAGATATTGATACGTTAACTGGAGATAACAAATGAACGGCCTTCCGAGGATGTACCCCATAAGTGCTGTTCCTATAGCTTCAAATGTATCCGCCTTCCCTGCTGCAACATTTTTATATAATACTCTGAACATAACAGATGCATCATAACAATTTGTGATTGGATTTTCATTACTCATATTTACTTTTGCTCCATCTAATTCATCCTACTTGTACTTACTGCACCATGAAAAATCACTTGGTTTCTTTAGTATTCTTGGCTCACCCATGTATCAATCAGTTAACTGCTGCATTTTGGACATTATTTTATTTCCAAACTTTAAAAGAGCAAATCCTCAGCAATTAGTTACAACCTTATTGTTTCACATTGGTTAAAATAAAATGGTAAATATTTGAAGTACTCACAATTAAGAACTACGGTAGTTTCCAAAGTATTCTTACTATGGAAAATCCAAATGAAAATCCAATGCAAGTCCTGATTAAAACCTAGCCAAGCAAAACACTGCAGATTACCTAGATTCCAATTAAATGTGACAAATGAATACTTGACAGGTTTCAATTCCAATTCTATTCCTGTCAGAATGATCCATTAATATTGAAGACGAAATTACCAGAATTCAAATCCAACCAATACAATTGGCATTATAGAGCTCGATTTATGATTTCAAAGCTGTAATCAGAGACTTGTCTCAATTGCACTGCAAAAGTTATTTAATTCCCCTCAAAGAGCAAATGCTACATAAATAGCATTCCAAAAGACACTGCTTACTGTTCTGTATAAAAACATTGACTATTAGAGTGAAATAAGAATGTTGCATTTACATTCTGCTTGCAACCTACTCTAAGATCTTATCACACGTAGCAGAGGTAAGTAAAACAGCACTACATGTAATACTTAATTACAAGTTGTATAATATAAAGAACAATAAGCAGAAATGTCTATGGTTTCTTGCTTGAAATTGAGTTAAATTGTCTACTTTTGCATAGATATTTCACGTGTCCTAGATTAAACTTTATGGGCTATATTTACTAAGCGTTGTTAAAATTAATAAGCAGTGCTTTTCCCAAAGACACCTTCTGGTGTCGGAAAGGGCCTAGTACCATGTTGTAAATATGGTCCTATGGGACTTCCTCAAACATGCTTACTCAACTATTATTTATACATCTAGAAAGTGCCATCAACAATAAAACATTTCCCCATAGAAAATAATAGACAATTGTGCTATGCTAGGCATTACTTTTTCTATCTTTCATGGAAGCTTTGATTCTGTAGACCAGTCTTAAAACAGAAATACAATATATACCATATATCGATCTATCATTTTCAAAAAGGGGTTAGGTACATAATTTGCCCAATAAAAAAAATGAACAAACTAAATACTACTGTACAAGAGTTGAAACTCTTTTTGAAAAGTCAGAAATTATTGTGCGTAATACAATTAGGAAAATGCAATGAAGCTAAAATGGGACAATGCTCTTTTGGGGATCCTTAGGGATATCCAAAACGTGCCAAAGATAAATATATATATTTTTCAAAATACAATTTTTTATACCAAACTGTTGTACTATATTCACAGATGTGTACATATTTGTTGTGGTACTTAAATAGTTAATTTGTAGGCCATATTTCAATAAAATGTTTAGTCTGGTAATGTGCTTTCAAAGAACACATACAAACAGAAAAAAGAAAATGTTAAGAAAGAATGTTAAGATGTTAGGAGATAATTGTTTTTAAGTACATAATATGGTAAGCTGAGTAAATAGAAGATATCAGGAATAAAGCTTTTAATTGTAGGTTTACCAAAACTGGAGTTAGTAGTATACAGTACTGTTTGATTGGATAATTCATAAAGAACAATACACTGGTTATAGAAGTATAATTCTACTATGCATATTCATTAAGTTTTAATAATGAGTGTCTGCTTAGACAAGGGGAAACAAGGGTTTCATAGAATCCCACTGCATTTATCAAAATTTGGAAGGTAAAGTAAATTTTTCCTTTAGAAAACTTTATCAGTGTTCTCTCATGTGAAATGCACATTTGTAGATATTTTTTTTATCACAAAATGTTATATTTACATGCTATTTATCAGGCTCTGATGACCTGCAAAATGCTAAATATGGCAATCACCCTTGATTTTAATAACTAGGGTTAGTTTTGTAAAATGTATGCAATTTATGTCTTTAAAGGAACAATCCAAGCAGCTTTTTTCTTATTTTTTGTAACATGATTGAAGCATGGGGTCTCCGGAGCTGAACCCCATTCATTTCAGCTCTGGAGACACTCTGCTTCCAGTGATTTTTACCTCTATAGGGGGTTCCGCCTGCTCCTGCTTTTTAAAGCTCCTGTGTCACATGGGCCAGTAGGAAGTCCCACTGGCTGACGTCACAACTTCCTATTGGCTCGCAGGACGTTGAAGTTTTGAAATGCGGCCATTATCTTAACCTCAGCTAAGCGAGTTGGACTGGCTACCGGCAACCCCTATGAAGGTCTGAATTTCAGGAAGTAGGGGGTCCCGGAGCTTAAATTAATGGGGTTCAGCTCCGGAGACCCCATACTACAATCCTATAATTTTATTTATTTTGTAAAGTGAAAAAGAAGGTGCTTGGATTACCGCTTTAAAGTACAATGCTGTTGTATACATTCTTACTGAATAAAGTGAAAAATTATGAGTTTTATACCTTACACCTTACACTATCACAGTATCACAAAGCGTTGCAATGCATTTTGTTATGAATAATGTTTTATATTCCCATTCAGTATTCAGGAAATGGGGCTGTATGTTACTGTATGTTCATCAATGGCAAATTATTTATCAAGTGGTGTTATGCAAATTTAAAATTGATACAGTATACACCATACAGTATGTTTAGATGATTTATCAGTCTACAATAATCCGTTTTGCATTTACACCATTCTTGATGTAGAGTTCTTGTAAGTTGTGATACATACTGTATTCGTTTTTCATCGATTAAATTATGGTTTACAGAACATTGGAAACTTCCCAGGCCTCTTCTTCAAATGGTCTCCCAGGACAAATAAGGCTACTAGGACTATGAACTACAGTACATCCTTCTTGATAAGTGTTTGTTCTCTTTGATAACCTTTCATTGCAGTCTCTTCACTTATATAGCCAATTTTAAAAGGAGATGCGGCTGCTTGTACTAGCCGATTTTACGTCTGTGTTTTTACTGGTGTACTAAAGTAAAAGTGCTATAAATGTACACCACTCTCTCCAGCTACTACACAGCAAAACCATCATTTAATGTACAACTAATGGCAAAATGTTTATTAAAAGGTGACATTAATGCAAAATGTGTTTTTCATTGTGGAGCTTAAATAAGGTTCCAGCTTACTTTAGCATATATTTATTGAAACCTCTTGTACTGTAGCCCTTTTTCACAAATGGTTCAATGACCAACATTATACAGTACAATGCCCACGATGCTGTAATCCTCATTATTTTTGAAAATGTAAAGATTTCAGAGCTTTAAAGCTCGGCTTACTTGGCCTTTATTACAATGATCATATGCTTCATGTGCTTGTATCTTTCAAGTGAATGCAAATGTATTTAAAACAGTATTTTCATATCTTATTAAATATGACCCCATCATGCAACTCCAAGCCTCATTATATCATTATCTAAATTACTGTAGTGCTATTGCCTGAATTATTCTCAGTATTGCATACTGTATGGCACATTTACTATTTCCTTTGCATTATTTGGGGCTTGGCTTTGGGATAGGTCCTGATTGTGTAATAAAGGGGCCTGCTTTGCCCGCATTTCAGATTCAGTAAACTGAAGTAAATGGCCCTTCAGCTTTACCAATTGATACTCTAGGGTGAAGGGGAGTGTGAGGGTTTATTATTTAGATAGATTATACAATAGGAATGGTCAAGTGTGTGGCAACTACAATTCATTTTCAACAAATGTAAAATCATGCTTTTGGCCCACAAAAATCTAAAGGAAGAATAGATGATTAATGGCAACTATTACATAGGAAAGGGACCTGATGGTATGGATAGGGTATTATGTAATGGGACAGTAATTTGTATTGTATTGTATCTCTTTATTTATATAGCAATAAAGATAACAGTGCTGCACACCTTTACATTTTGGCAAGATATTTGCGGTTAGATACTGGTGCTCCTGGGTCAGGGAAATCCTGTAACACAAATTCCTAGACTAAGGCACAAGTGTTTAGTTTTATTAAATACATTTCTTAAATCTGTAGTGCCTTGGATCGTCCATTTTGTGCTTTATTTATATAGCGCCATTAATGTACATAGCGCTTCACATCAGTAATACTCTTGACAATCATATAAATAATAAATAATATAAATAACATAAAGGGGAGAAGTGCTTTAGACATAAAAATACCATTTAGGAAAAGGAGTCCCTGCTCCGAAGAGCTTACAATCTAATTGGTTGGTAGGAAGAACGTACAGAGACAGTAGGGGGGCCTTCTGGTAAGTGCATCTGCAAGGGACCAAGGTTTATGTACGAGGTGTTAATTATCAGTCATGGAGCTACTCATATGCTTCCTTAAGCAGGTGTGTTTTGAGGTGGGTCTTAAAGGTGATAGAGAGGGTGCTGGCCAGATACTGAGGGAAGGGCATTCCAGAGGTGTGGGGCAGTGGTACTTTATTGTACCACTCGCTAGAAAAAGGGCAAAAACATAGCAATGTGGATGTGCACTCATATAAAAGAATTAAATAACATTGTTGCTACTAACATGCTAAGTCTGGTACTGTGGGTTACCCTCATGGTTGTGCTGTAACTACTTTTTTCTTCTTGCTCTTATTGTATTTGCCATCACATTTCCATGTACCTTTCTATGAAACATCTTTCAAATATTTTTCCAGAAACACCAATCGATAATTTCACATTAAACTATGCTACCAGAATGAAAGTAGCAAAGTAAAGGCTATTGGTATAGATTAAAAAAAAAAAGAAAGAAAATATTTTTGGCATGACTATATTGGATTGCACTTTTAAAGGGCCTGCCATGATCATGGTAGCATTATGTCATGGATCAATTCTCTTGGACCTGATCATAAATCTTACCCTACAGCCTTTCAGTGCCAAAGCTGTTAAAAACTTGGTTGTTTTCCAGGTATGCATTACAGCAGTGTTTCTTGATGGTTTTTAATTAAACAGATCACCCATGGTGAAGTTTCCTGAATGCAGAAACATTTCTATTTTTACCCGATTTTTATGTCTTACATCAACCTAAAAAATTGTAAATTACTGATGACACTCAATCTTTCTACAACTACAGATTTTAGTGAGCTGCATGAATCAGTGGTTACTGACCTGCTACAACCTTTACATCAGTAAAGTACACCGTATACAGTTTCTTAACCGGCTCTGTTCTTGAAAGAATAAGGGCTGTAACATACTTTTTGCATGACTATGTCATTGATTAATATTCATTCTTTCAAAATAACTCATTTGAGTTTCCATTTTCCAGTTAACAAAAAGAACTTGCCTTGGGCAAGTCCATTATCTGAAATTAGATATATTGTGTAAAACCTAAAAAAAAACCACACATCCAAAGTAGTTTGAGGGCAGTTTCACGGAACCATGGGCTAGTTTAAAACACAGAAAATGAAATAGTTTGAAAGACATACAGTTAGTACTGTCATTAGAACATGGCTCTGTCTATATTATGTACATGATATTGCAAGAACAAAACTACGTATTACATTTTGATTCATTCAAACTTTGTAGCATTCATTTCAGAAGAAAAAGGCAGAATCAACATTTCTCTATAAAATTCCAAAGCATTTTCCTCTCCTGAATCTCCTATACCTTTTAATTCAGTACAGTGCTGGTTAATTATTACGGTCCAAGATTATACAAAAGCAAAAAATGTGCATCATTTTATTTTCATGGTGGACCCCGCTTATTCAGTAACATAAACCAAGGAATAATTAGGCTGCTTGGTTATATAAACTATCTCATATTTTTTATCTGTGTCAAATGGGATCCTTTAGAAACATCCCCAATCTAACAATTTATTGACTGCGGCAAGTTAGTTATTTCTGGGCGTTGATGTGTGTTATACAAATGCAAACATGTTGGATTGGCATAATTGTATCTATTCATGTAGCAAAATTGAATAGTGGGAGTGATATGATGTTGTCCGGTTTCAAATGATGGTAAAATATTAATATAACAAATCTTATTAATTAGCCCTTCAAGCATTAGGTGCAGCTTGCTGTATAAATCAATTCAAATTAATTTAACTCTCAGCAACGTATTATATAGTTGAATGATCTAAATCAGGGGTGGCCAACTCCAGTTCACAAGACTGAAGTCGAAGACTGAGCCACTGCTTCAGCCACCTGTGCTGAAGCAGGGATATCCGAAAACCTGACCTGTTGGTAGCTCATGAGGACTGGGGTTGTCCACCCCTAAGCTAAATGTTACTGAAACAGTAGCCTTTTTCTTGTGCTCATCCTTTGAATGCAATCTATTATAACAAACGGAACCATCGCTAAGCAACAAACATCCTGCTGGAACTAAAAATATTGGAGAATCATTTTTATTTTTACTTTTCAATTGGAAAGTCTTATGGTTACAATTGATTCTGTAGGTTTGAATATGTATTATTATGTATAGCTGATATACCCGGCGTTGCCCGGGATTGAATGGTCCCACTCCCCCTCTCTGTCCACTCACCCCCTATCTCTGCTCCCCATTGCCCTCTCTCTGTGGGTGGGTGAGTTAGTGACTGGGTGAGTTAGTGACTGGGCGGGTGAGTTTGTCAGTTAGTGAGTGGGTGAGTTTGTGAGCGGGCGGGTGAGTTAGTGAGCGGGCGAGTGAGTGGGTGAGTTAGTGAGGGCAGGTAAGTGAGTTAGTGAGCGGGGTCTCTCACCTAGTGACTGGGTGGGTGTGTAAGTTAGTGACTGGGTGTGTAGGTGAGTGAGTTGGTGACTGGGTGGGTGGGTGAGTGAGTTGGTGACTGGGTGGGTGGGTGAGTTAGTGACTGGGTGGGTGAGTTAGTGACTGGGTGGGTGAGTGAGTTAGTAAGTGGGTGAGTTAGTGAGTGTGTGAGTTAGTGACTGGGTGGGTGAGTTAGTGACTGGGTGGGTGAGTTAGTGACTGGGTGGGTGAGTGAGTTAGTGACTGGGTGTGTAGGTGAGTGAGTTGGTGACTGGGTGGGTGAGTGAGTTGGTGACCGGGTGGGTGGGTGAGTTAGTGACTGGGTGGGTGAGTTAGTGACTGGGTGGGTGAGTGAGTTAGTAAGTGGGTGAGTTAGTGAGTGTGTGAGTTAGTGACTGGGTGGGTGAGTTAGTGACTGGGTGGGTGAGTGAGTTAGTAAGTGGGTGAGTTAGTGAGTGTGTGAGTTATTGACTGGGTGGGTGAGTGAGTTAGTGACTGGGTGAGTTATTGACTGGGTGGGTGAGTGAGTTAGTGACTGGGTGGGTGAGTGAGTTAGTGACTGGGTGGGTGAGTGCCTGGTGCCTTATACTAAGCAGTCGTCTGCCACAAAATATCTTTTTGGTGCTGGTACAGTAGAAATGTTTGCCATTTTTGCTAAAGTTGGCAAACCCAGTGACATTTTGCATACATTTTAAAACTTCCCCATTTTTATTTTGCCCCACATTAAAAGTCAATGTTCATGTCACATGCACCTGAATACAGATCACATTGCACTTTTATATACAGCACAATCCTAGTGAAAAGTTGAAAATTCTGTTGAAATTTGTGAAAATGGCAAAATATTAACCAATGTGATCGATCTTGAAAAATTACATGGGAATGCAAAATTCAAGATGATGGGCTGTATAATGTGTTACTATCTTATGGCAGAAGACTGCTTGGTACCGTAAATATAGTCCATTGTACAGAATGTCCCCTATATTTCCATTGAGTCCTTAAAACTATCATGCAGCAATCTGCATCAAATTATTTTGCTAATCAAAATTCACATTAATATTTAATGGAGCATACAATTCTAAGCAATTTTTCTCTAATTAAAAAATGACTTTTACAAGAATGCATAAAAAAAAGCTTATTTGTAAAAGATATACTATGAGTAGAGTAAATATAACTGTCACTTTTATACAGCTACAAAGAAAACCATAAATTACACCATATTTTTTGGTGAAATAGGGATACAGTAGATCTGGATAAGATTTTCTACCCGACAATATTATAGAGAGAATAAAGCAATTCAACAGCATAAAGGTGTTTGCTGGTAGCTTTAAGGCAATTAGATCAGTGATCAATACTAGAATTCTGGTTCAGAGAGTAAGGTCCATCTTTAAAAAGCAGTGCTGATGCCAGAAGACATACACACATACATATACTGTATACTGTACATATATGTATATGCATGAGCTAATTGTATTACATTACTGGTGTGTAATGGCCAACGGTTGGAAAATATTTATGATGGTGATGATAGTACATTGAGATATGCCGCCAAGAAGATGTCAAGACTTGTTTATATGTTTGCAACATATAGAATGCAGGGTATGTGTACCACGGAATCATTATTCACAGAAACGTATAAAATTGACAATTCTACAATAAAAAAATGAACATGGAATATAGATGGTTTTGTAGTATGCACAAAGCTTGATTTTATTTATACAATGCTAGAGGAACATTACATTTGCAAGCAACAGGTATTGATTGAAAAGCAACAGTTACAAAGGAAAGCTTTGTAATATATATAAAAAAGTGTGTTTGATTAATTGCTTGCCTGCAGCACATTGCTTTTCATTGTATATCTGCTCCCTCGGAAAGAAAGAGGTATTACAATATATATTTTCTGAAAGACGTGTCAGTATAGAGATCAAAATATCAATCTCATATTCTCTAAACATAAGAAAATTATTAATTGTTGAAAACCCACTTACAGTACGAGATGTGCTTTACGCTCTTATTTTGCTAATACATCAATGTGTAGCACTATTTCTGGATTATTATTATATTATATGCATCAATCGTGTGCTGTAAATGTAAAATGAATAATAATATTTTCATTTGCTGAAGAGATTGCATTTTATCCAGGCTTATGAGATTATTTTGTTTAGATTGTCCTTCTTAAATGACTTGTTATGGCTCACTTATGTGCTTATGTGTGTGAATGTCGTGTTTGCCCCTACCATTTTCCATATGCTCTGCCTCACCAACACTGCCATCTGGCGTAGTTCTTTCGTAGTTGTCCTCTGGGAGTGGAAGGGCCCCGAGTCTTGGCCCTGATGAGCTCTTACTGCTTGGTGTCTCCGACTCCTCCAGACCGCTGTCATAGCAACTCTGCAACGACCCCTGATGCGGGTCCTGAGGTTGACTCACAACAGAAAACGTCACTCTACGGAATGGCTGCAAAAGAAAAGATTCTGAATGTCACTGGAAGTTAGAAGAAAACGAAAGTGATTTAAACCCTGTAGAGCTGTAAGGACAGTTAGTCACCCACCACACTAAAGTTGTTTAAATTGATTTAAGTACAGTTGTGATCAACTATGCCACAAGCATAATATACCAAAAATATTCAATATGGTGTGCAAATATTTTCAGAATATTTTGTATTACTTTAAATAAAATGGGCACAATAAATGAGACTGAAATTCAGCATTACAGGCTATCATTTACATATATAAATGTACTCCATTTTTATAGGCTCTTAGAAATCAGGAAGTATGCCGGTAGATGTATTACAATGTATCTCAAAGAGATAGTGACTAAACATGGCCATTGAAGAGTCAAATATACAGAATTACCTTGAACAGAAAGTGTTATCTATTCTAACAAACTGCTGTAATTATGTTTTTAAATCTTGTAATTGCATTACTTGTAAAATGAAAAAATGTGCTCTCTTCAGAGTGATTAGAGGTAACAAAAGACCAACTGTGGTTCATGTCATGACGTCTTCATGTAAGTCGTAGGCTTTGTCTAACTGGACAAACAATAGGTCTAATAACTAATAAGTACTTAATTGACCATTAAGATAAAAGAGCTCTTACAGAGATAGTCACAGAAAGTTACAGGGCACTGTAAGAATGGGATCCTGTATAGAATATATTCATCTAAATTTGTAAAGTCACTTATATGAGTGTCAATATTGAAAACATTTCTTCTATAATAAAGAGGTAACATTACATAGGCAAAATTAATTATGACAATTTAAGCCCTCTCCCACATTAAACCTTTTCTCACTGACTGCCCCACATCTCTGGATTGCCCTTCCCCTCAATATTAGACAAGCACCCTCTCTATCCATCTTTAAGACCCACCTTAAAACACACTTGCTTAACAAAGTATATGAGTAGCTCCATGGCTAATACTACACACATGATACATAAAGCTAGGCCCCTTGCAGACACACTTACCAGAATGCCCTCTTACTGTATCTGTATGTTCCTCCTACCAATTAGATTGTAAGCTCTTCGGAGCAGGGACTCCTTTTCCTAAATGGTAATTTTATGTCTGAAGCACTTATTCCCATTATCTGTTATTTGTATTATTTTTTATTTATATGATTGTCACATGTATTACTGCTGTGAAGTGCTATGTACATTAATGCTATATAAATAAAATGAACAAGTTGTAATGCTGCATACCAAAAAAATATCAAAGATACTTGCAGTTACCGGTGCTCCTGGCTCAGGGAAACCTGTCTAAAAAAATCTTAAACTTGAAAAAGAATGGATGATACAGGGCACTGCAGATTTTCAAAAGATTTATTATGTCAGAACAGCACGACGTTTCAACCTTCTCAGAGGTCTTTTTCAAGTGATTGGCATCTTGAAAAAGACCTCTGAGAAGATTGAAACGTTGTGCTGTTCTGACATATTAAATCTTTGAAAATCCGCAGTGCTCTGGATCATCCATTCTTATCCAAGTTTAGGATTTTTTTAGACAGCTATATAAATAAAGACATGCATGCATACATACATATACACATACAAATGCAGACATACTATAATTAAGGTTTTTATGGACCAGCGATCTAGAGACTTAATTAGTGACGCAACTTAATACACTTGGGTTATATATCAATTTATCTAGGAAAATAACTGTAATAAGAGAGTTGTGCATTAGAATCAACACAGTGAATATGGAAGCCTTGCTCTACAAAGATTACCCTACAAATTGCAAGTAAATTGCATAAGGCATCTCAGTGGCCTAGTCATTTGTGCTCCCTTGCTACTGTGTACCTCATTGGAAAGGTGTTTTTATTTATTTTTTAATTTGAGAATATTTTAGGGAACAATGTTGGAGAGGTAGAGTATAGTTAATTAAAGGATTCAGGAGAGAAACAGTCGTCATGAGGAGAAGGGCTGAGGAAGCAAAGAAACCGAATATGACATGATAAAAGGCATACGCCAGCGCACTCAATAGAGTTCAGGCTTGAGTCAAGAAGATATTTACAATTGTGATATTTATTTTTCAGACGAGAACGTGCACAACATTTCAGTGATGTACTCTTCATCAGGTTTCCCCGAAATGCTGTCAATGTTCTCATCTGCAAAATAAATATCACGAATGTAAATGTGTTCTTGACTCAAGAGTGGTGCCTATTGAGTGCGCTGGAGTATCCTTCTATTCACCGGAATGCCAAACATCTAAACTGTGAGTGCCTCTCCCACTACCAACATGTAAGACCAAATACGGCGTGGTTCAGATATGAGGAGGCAGGCACAGGTAATAAAGTTAAAAGAAAAGGGAAAGAGAGTGGGATTAAAGAGGGGCAGAGGGGAACGGGAAAGATTTACGGATAATGATATATATATATATATATATATATATATATATATATATATATATATATATACATACAGTGTTCGACAAACCTATACATTTGCTCGCCCCGGGCGAGTGGATTTAACCCCCGGGCGAGTAAATATTGGCCCAAGCAGCACACGTTTGGTACTAGGTGGCGAGTAGATTTTTTTGTGTGGCGAGTAGATTTTTTGGTGATTTGTCAACCACTGTATATATATATATATATATATATATATATATATATATATATATATATATATATATATATATATATACAGTGTTCGACAAACCTATACATTTGCACGCTCCGGGCGAGTGGATTTAACATTGTGGCGAGCTACTATTGGCTCAGGCATCACACGTTTGATACTAGGTGGCGATTAGATTTTTTTGTTGGGCGAGTAGATTTTTTGGTGATTTGTCGACCACTGTATATATATATATGTAAGAATGAACAAGAGAAAGTAATGGAGAGCGTAAAATAGGACAGCTAAAGTCACCCCAGAGAGAGAATGAATGAGTCAGGTGAGAGGAAGGAAAGTGTATCTTTAAAGTAAACAAAATGGACGAAAATAAAATTCAGAATCTCTATCCATAATTTTTTTCTGTTTTTTAGCCATTGAATGTCATTCACAGTGATCTCACATTCCCTAAAACTATGAGATAAACGCTGTAGAATTTAATCTGTCTCATCTGTTCCCTCACCCCTGACCCAAATTCTGTCCAACCCAGAGTTCGCACCAGCCCTCCAATCGAAAGCATACAACATATGAAGAGAAAAGGGCTTGGGGAGACTCTAAAATCAGACAGGATATAAACACTCCGGGAAATAAAGGTGGAGTTCGACCTACCAGACATGCATCTGTACCAATATTTAAGTAATAATCCCTGAAGAACAGGGCATTACTGGCCAATAATGCCCTGGCTGGAAGAGTTGAAGGCCCGAGGCGAAGTAAAAATAATAGACACTATTGTATAGTTATATAGATATTTTTTTATTAAAATAAAATAGTAAATACATGAATCCACCTCTATATACTCTTACACTGCAGATATCTATATCCACACACTGCCGCCCCCTCTGTGTACACACACACACACACACACAACCAGCAGCTCAATACACAACACAGCAGATCTACCCACACACACACAAACTGCTGCCACACACACACACACACACACACACACACGCACAAACACACACACACACACACACACACACACACACACACACACACACACACCACAGCACCTCTACACACACAGCACCTCCACACACACAGCAACTCTACACACACAAGCACATCTTTATTTATATAGCGCCATAAATATACATACTGTAGCGCTTCACAGTAGTAATACATGTTGTAATCATATAAATAACAAATAATATAAATAACAGGTCATGGGAATAAGTGCTTCAGACATAAGAGTGACATTAAGGAAGAGGACTCTCTGTTAAGAGGAGCTTACAATCTAATTGGTAGGTAGGAGAACGTATAGAGACAGTAGGAGGGAATTCTAGTAAGTGCATCTGCAGGGGGCCAAGCTTTATGTATCATGTGTCCAGGATTATCCACAGTGATATTCATATGCTTCTTTAAGCAAATGTGTCTTAAGGTGGGTCTTAAAGGTGGATAGAGAGGGTGCTAGTCGGGTATTGAGGGGAAGGGCATTCCAGAGGTGAAGGCAGTCAGTGAGAAAGGTTTAAGGCGGGAGAGAGCTTTAGATACAAAGGGTAGAAAGAAGACATCCTTGAGAAGACCACAAGAGTCGGGATGGTGCATAGCGAGAAATTAGGGCTGAGATGTAAGGAGGGTCAGAGGAGTGTAAAGCTTTAAAAGTGAGGAAGAGAATTGAGTGTGAGATGCGGGATTTGATCGGAAGCCAAGAGAGGGATTTCAGGATGGGAGATATCTGAAGGATATCTGAAGATATGGGTACCATGGATGTTCTACTGGGTAGCTAATGTTTAAAACATTTCTATTCACTTTATATCTAGCCAGTAAAAAAATGTCTGCAATATGAACCAAACCAAAATGCAAATGTATGTGTAATAAAGTACAAATGGATGTACTGTGATCAAAGTCAAGATGGAAATGTACCCCCCCCCCACACCCCTCCCCCCACCTATGTTTTCTTTTGTACCCTCCCCCCCCAAAATACAACTTGTAAAAATGAACAATAAAATACAAATTTAAAAAAATATGTTAGTCACATCAGAGGTTGACAAATGTGTTTTGAACGTTTAAATCCTTCTGTACTTACAACTGCTACATGGCACCACAGAGGAGAGGAGTCTATTGTACATCTGTACCACAAAAAGTATGTTGAACCATTATTTAGACACATCTATTCAATATGATGAGAATTTAAGTGAATTGTCCCCTACTTCTTACTATATTAAGTAGGGACCAGAATTCCTAATATGGATAATTTCAGAAGATTTCTAAATAATTGCAAATATTTTCATATATTCTATCTTGATCAATGGTAATTTTGTGGTTTTAAAAGTCTTTTTATGCCTAGGACACACACATTAGTTTTCGACTCGTAACAATTCTGCCATATTTCTGGTTCAGATATTGGATGGATTGCCAACTGACTTAATAAGGCTTCTATTCAAACCATTGAAGGCACATCTGACGTGCTATTCTTCCATTGAGACCATGCGCACACATTGATTAGTATTGAATTGTTTTTATTCAAAATACCATATATTACAAAATAAAAAGGAGCTGTGGAGTTGCAGTTATTGAACTCTCGCAGATAAATATGAGGATCTGCGTCTCTGGATGATTACAGAATGTAAATACTTTTTGCAGATGTTTATACAATATAACTAATGATGAAAAGGAACAAAAATCACATTCATTCTGATTGTTATATGATCAGTATGTATTTTATTAAAGACTGGCTGCATTCAAATAAACCTTTTCATTTTTAAAATAGGGAAGATCAAATTTATATCCATTTTCATGCATGCAGGCAAGTTTTGCCATCAACACTCTCATAAATAAGTGATCTATTCTCAGAAATGACTGATTCAACAGAAATTCCATCAGGGCAGACAATTATCTATAAAACTTTGAGGGCTTCTCTTGTACGGCTGACAGGCATTGGGCAGTCATATGTATGCATAAATTGGATGGCGGGAGGGCTGTTTGGGAGAAAAGCTACATTACAAATCTTAGAGCCAAACACATTCCATATGACAAGGATTACTTGATATCATTCCCTTATAATAATTATAATAATGTATTTAAAGCAGCAATACTACATTCCCCATTTTTCTTTCTTCTTTTTATATGGAAAGCAATTAACAATGTATAATTCTACGTTCTTATATAAGATAGCAATCGTTGGGGCTCCTGTTATAATTCTGTAAAAATCCTGATTGTGTGCCTAACGAAATGGCCGCCTTCTAACTGTGTGCTGCAGTCTGTGAAATGCTGCAGCTGATATGTAACATTTTATTACTAAGTGTAACACATTATTTATTTTAAGAAACATATAGGATTTTTCATGTTTTCATGTTTTGCTGCTTTAAGGCACATTTCTATGCTGGCAGAGTGGTGTACTGTAGATATGCTTAGCTTTGGACATTGTATAATCTCTGTATGATTTATTATAGTAGTTGATTTTCTTTTTTTTCTCTGAGTTTGTCATTGGTGGTACAGTACATGGCTGAGCACACCTTCAAATTTGAGATAATTTAAATAATAATATGTTTTCTTGTATAGTGAAACCAAAGTATGCAGCCCTATACTTTTGGGATCAGCACAAAGGGGTGTTTATTAAATAAAAAAAGCTTGAGTGTGGTCTAATGTTCTACAGTATGCTGGAAATAAAAAAAAAAAAACTTTTTTATGACAGTGACAGTGTATACCATACACCATACTGTATTGTACACGCTACAAATTCCTTATCTGCAATACACATCTGCTATATGTTAACCATACAGAATCTGTATCAGGGGGATATTCATTACAGTCATTGTGTCATTGCAGCACTACAGCACAGAAACTTTCACTGGAGTCAATGGGCGTTTCCATGTGATACTGCCCTGATCGGCACTATAGCTGTTTAATTAACAATTCCCCCCCCCCCCTCGAACGCTTTCCCTCCTCCCCCCCCCCCACACCCTCTCCAGACTTCTCCTTCTCCTCTTATTCTTTCTCTTCATCTTTATCTGTCCACTTTAAGTTACTAACAGGGAATACAGCTGGTATCTACATTGTCAGAGACTGGTGGACAGTTGCTGGACTTGTCTAATCTCTCAAATCCACAAAATGTTATACGAAATGTAACCTCCAATGAAGAAATTGATACCGTAACTCCAAATCTTATACTCTGTTTGTTATACCTGATGACGTGATTAATGTGTTGTAATAACTTGTATATCCGTGCAAATACAATAAAAAAAAATTTTTTTAAAGCGGATAAAAGTCCCTTGTACCAAAACGAATTTCCTAAGCAATATGTTAATATGCAAGAGATAACAATGTACCTAGAAAATAACCACAGCACATGGAATAGTGAATCACTAAATTGATGCAAACAAAAGTTGTAACACTACTAACTGAGCAGTTTCAGGTGAAAATATTATTCACCTAACCCCCTGTAGACACAGGCCGGTGTAAGAAACACTCTGCTAAACAAGACAACCTCCATTTTTTCTGCATCCGTTTAGTGATTCACTATTCCATGTGCTGTGGTTATGTTCTAGGTACATTGTTTTCTCTTGCATACTAACTACATATTGCTTAGGAAGTTAGTTTAGGTATTAGGGGCTTTTCTCAGTTATTTTGTTATATTTTTTCTGTGTGTGCTTTAGATATTGTTTAACAAATTTGATATTTTTTGGATATGCTGGTGTGCTTACTTTAGGCTACTGTTTGTTTCTTGGTTTTATATATATATATATATATATATATATATATATATATATATATATATATATGTATATATATATGTATATGTATATACATATATGTATATATATATATATATATATATATATATATATATATATATATATATATATATATATATATATATATATATATATATATATATATATACTAGCCAAGTATGACTTATCCCTGTGTTTGGCATAGATACCCATAAACAGATCTCAACTAATTTTATATCAGAACACTGCATCCAAGCAATCCCCTATAAACATTTTATCCGGAAAAAAATGTAACACATTTTGAAGAAAATCTCTAGGTTGTAGTTTATGAAGTAGCTAGAGCATAACAAGGTCAGTATGTGATAATCTTTTTTATCCCGATTGGTGAATGGTCTATCCATAATACGTATTTAATGGGAGTAATCTTTTTGATTAATTGATGTATGCCTTCTTAAGCAAGGATAAATGCATTATCCAGAAGTCTGTCATGACCTTCAATAGTACAGTTTTTTTGTACACAAAATATATGATTAGCAGCCTGCCATATCCTTGTGAACAGATATGTCAGATTCATATTTTGTGCAGTAACCAGTTTTTTTCACAATAGCTCTGAAACACTGAAAACTGATGAATTTCCATTGAATAGCCATATTATTAATAAAATATCATTCAGAATAACCGGCAGCAAAATCTCTGAATTTTGTTGGTTATTTTATGAATCAGTGGTCATGATTGTATCATTTAAACCCCATAAGGAACTGACATGTTCATTTTCAGATTAATGTCTAAGACCTTTCATTGTATGAGAGATCATTTCATAAAGGACTAAAATTGCTACAAATATGACAGAATGGCCGCAACAAGTCCACACGAATTAATATACAATGTAAGAATGACCTGCTATTGTAATTAATTTCTTCAAATTGGATTTTTTGTGTAAATGAATAATACATGTTGTTGCACAATTCTGTAATGCAAACTAGTAATAAAAAAACAGGAGAAATAAACAAAGCTTTGTCACATTCTTTGTGGGCCAACTTCATCATATAATGAAATGCCAATGACAGGCATATAACCATTTAAACACAGTACTCCCTTAGGCTAGTTTGATTGATTCTAGATTAAACCCTACATATGCACTGGGCAACAAAGGACTCTCATTTTACAACTCTCTAAAGTCTCCTGCTACCTATCTATTTTTATATAGTCATGAATGACAAATTTTGTAGGTTATTAAGCCTCAATTAAGCCTTAGTATACATAGAATATATAAGCCTAAGCTTGCACCGAATATGCATTTTTCTGAATTTTCTTTAAAACTGAAAGAAAAAAAACATCTTTACACACTGTCACTTGGTGACCTAATCAACGCTTTTGGCTTCAGGTATGATCTCTATGTAGATCATAAGCAGATATATCAATCCCCTCCCCCTACCCTCACATCTGTAATCCAGTCGCAAGTCTCGAATTGCCTCCTGGCTATATCCGTAAAACATAATATGTATAGAAATGAGCTCCTCATATTTCCTCCTAAATCTGGCCTAATATCCCCTTTTCCCATCACAGTAAACAGTGCTAGCATATATCTTGTTGCCAAAGCACATTGCCTAGGAGTAACATTTGACTCCTCCCTTTCATTCTTCATTCAGATGTATGGCATGGCTAAAATATGTTGCTTCCTCCTCTGTAATATTGCAAAGATTCTCCCAATCTACTGCTAAAATTTGAATGCATGCCCTTATCCTCTCCCGTCTGTATTGTTGTAACATACTACTAGCAGGCCTTCCTGTCTCACAACTTTCTCCTTTCCAATCTATCCAAAATTCTGCTGCTAGAATAATATCACTTCCTCCCAAAACAGTCCCTGCTCTTCTCCTACTTAAATCCTTCTCCTGCCTTCCCATCACATTTTGGATCACCTATAAAGTTATCCTCCTTACCTTCAAAGCTTTGCACTCATCTGCTCCTCCTTATATGTCATCTTTGATCTCTCGTTATGCCCTGCTCTTCTCCTGCACTCTATCCAAAACCGTCTCATTTTTACCCCTTTCACCTCTACTCACCTTAAACCTTTTTTCCCACACTGCCCCTTACTTATAGAACTCCCTCACACTCAGTATACACCAAGCACCTTGTCTTCCACCGTTAAATCAAACCTTAAAAGGCACCTCTTAAATGAACCATTTCAATATCCTAGACACATGGCTACTATCCCACACCCACAGTCATTCTTACAGATGTAGCAAGCCTAACAGTCTTTGGTCTGCTGCCACATGAAGTCACGCGACCAAGGCAGTCGCAGCATCAAAGGATTAACACTGCAGGGTGTCCCATTCAGAAGCATGGACACTCCTGGCAGCACTGTCCCCAGCGCAATGGACTTTTGCTTGTTCGCCCATAAGACAGTAAGTCTTGCTACGTCTGTACAAACCATTGTGGCAAAGCACTGCCATTTACTGCATAGTATTCGCTCACCTGCTGTCTCTAAAAGTCTCCCAACATACCACTCCAATTGGAAGCTCTTTGGGCAGGGATTTCCTTTACTATTGTCTGATTGTGTACTGTATGTTGCATATTGTATTCGCTGTACTGTCTTGTCTATTTTGTAAATGTAGCCAGGTCTCCCTCTGAGATTGTACCCCCTGTTTTTCTGCGCTCACCTCCGCACGGTCGGGAGAGTTGTGGCCGGTTGCGGGGGCGCACGGGTGCGTGTGCATGCACCTTCAGGAGCTCTGTGGTAGGGGACGGGCGGTGTGGTGGATGCAGGCGCGGGACGGCGATCGCGTCGCTGGAGGCTCCCGCGGTCGCTGGTAGGGTGCGCCATCTTGTGGGGACTCGCGCATGCGCAGTCGAGCGGCGGCGGCCATTACATATCATGCATGCGCAGTGAGAGAGCGTGCGAAGGCTGGCCAATCAGGGAAGGCTCTTGGAAGGGACTACAAGTCCCATGAGCCTTAGAAGCATCCCACCTGATGCCAGGGAGCCAATAGGGCTAGAGAGATCCTTAGAGGAGGATAAGGATGTGCGTCACAGGGAGCACGGGGGCAGAGTGTGACAGACAGAGGTAAGGGACAGAGGGTCCGTGCAGAGAGGCAAGTAGCCTCTGCACTAGGCCAGCAAAAAACCCCAGGGCCCAAGATAGGCCCTAAGTCAGTATGTAGTTTGTGGCTGCTATAGGGACAGGCCCTAGGATACGGAATGGATCTCCTTAGTACTTGAATTCAGTTAGGGACACAGCGGAAGCTGAAACCCCTGAGAATATGTCTGGGACCAGGCCTCACCAAAGAGAAATAGAGAGACATTACCCAGGTGGGACCACCCCTAACGACGTCGTGGAGGAGAGTAGATCGGCGGATCCTTTGTGAAGTTTCAACAGACCGGGTGCTGGCGCGCCTGTCAGGTATAATCAACAAGTGCACCAACAAACCGGTACAAACACAGGTGCTGATCACACCTATAAGGGTGGGTTCTTTGGGGACACTGTGGGTTTAGTGACAAAGGGACTACGCATTATTGTGGACACGGTGTGGGACACGGTGTTGGGAACCACTTCTGGGGAGAAAGACCCTGCGATGTGTGGGGCAGTTGTGCACATATTACTCCAGATAAAGGGAGAGTTATTCTATTCTAATCGTATATACTGTTATAGTAAAGGTTGCACTAATTTTATACTGTGTGTGTGTATATTATTGTGTCCTGTGAGAGGCTGCTTCCGCTCTGCTTGGATCCCTCACAGGTGGAGACGCTGCACCAGAGTAAGTATACACCCCAGGCTCTCCGTGCCAGAGGCTCAGGCTCCTGGAGCCAACAGGTATAATAGCAGCACTGGTAGCTTCCTGTGGTCTGGGGGAACAGGGCTACATAAAGATATACACAAAACTGCTTGAAGATATTGTGTCAATATTGCTCTCAGTAGAATTATAGTAATATTCACTAACTTTTTTCATTAAATCTGCTAGTAGGGAAAGGGAGAGAGGGTAGAGAAAGGGTGGGCAAGTACTCCCGCATCAGCCTGAACAGATTATTGTATAAATAGATGTGCAAAAGGGATAAGAAGCATATGAGCAAACAAAAGAGAAAGGATCCCTCCAGAATGCACTCACTATTTAGTGTGGGTGTAATGGTTATGAATGTGATTCAAAAATAACTTTTAATAGTAATAATGATAAAAAATGAAAAAACAATTAGCAAATACAAATCCATGACCAATTCTAAAAAACTGGCAACACACTAACCATTACACCCACACTAAATAGTGAGTGTATTCTGGAGGGATCCTTTCTCTTTTGTTTGTTCATTAAATCTTCCAATTTGTAGATTTCCCTTGCTTTGCAAAGGAATGCACTTGTGTTACTCAAAAGCAATTTACCAACTAGGATAATATAATTTTTCTTGAGCTTTTGTTTGCATTACATAACATAGGGAAGAAAAAGTGTCAACATCCAGATTGGGACTATGACACTGAATGGTGCGTGACCTAATGCGAAATGCTGCTGGTCTGGATGGTGGGAAAAAGTGCTTGATTACCAAACAATCTTCATCAGCCACTATAGACTCTCTTGCAAACAATCATAAATTGGAGCTACACCATAAGAACCAAAGTGTTGACCACCAGTGAGATCAAAGCTATGATTACCTACATTTACATTGCATTTTAAGTTATTCAACATTATTTAATATACAATAACAAAATTAAGTAAATTATTTCAAATTAAGCTAAAGGCATTACAACGGCTACATTATCCTACAGCACCCCACATTCTGCAACTTGCAGAACCCTCTATTGTCTACAGAATTGCATCTAATTGTGACACCCACACTATGGAATTTTAGGACCCATATTGCAGTAGCATGGAACATAAAATAGCATCATCACCATATACACAGCAGCACATAGCTCCTCACAGCATCACCAACAACTAGCAAAACACAGAATTTCTTATTATCAGCACAAAACAGAAACCTGGTGTCAGCATCAGCACCCACCAGTCGCCTGTCCTGACAAATTTAATGCAAAGGAAGAACGATTTGGGCTGTATCCCCTGGGTTAATTAGTGAGGAACATGTCCTCTCTCTCCTTAGCAACTAAACAGAGTCTCAGAGGCACAGACATGCAAGTGAACTGCAGATAATTCTCCAGCTGCCGTTTAGAGCAATCAAAATCTGTTGTAATTTTCATTCCCAGGAGAATAAAGGAAGAGACATGAATTACATCCATATTTTTTTTTATTCCATATGCTTCCTCCAGTACATAAAACCCCTTATCAGATGGATCCCCCACTCGCCTCTCATTTTGTATAAATCAATACAATCTAATATATTAAGTATCAGCTTGTCTTTTTTTTAAGCCTTTTCTTACCCATGGGACAAAAACTGGGAATGAGGCTCTGAGCTTCTAGAACCAGGAGTCCAACCCACTGAACAGGCAGCAAATATTCTGTACTATAGGATAAGATTTGTGAAGGAAATAAGGATATACACTGTATAAATAATCTTCAGTTTATCTTTCTCCACTACTTAGATTATTTCTTCTCATGTGATAGGAAGAAGTCACTCCATGATCTCAGAAGCTGAAGCAGTGGGAAGGGAATAGGCTTGTCAATCAAAGTGAGACTGCGCCCATGTTGTGTGCTAATTATGGTAACTATAGAGGCTGTTTCGCAATGTATGTCACTCAAGCACAATGTGTGGGTGATGATAAGGCTGGGACTCTACTAAAATATATTATGACTGAAACCAATGTTTTTAAGAAAAGGTAATTTAACATTTTTACATTCTGCAGGACCAACATGTGTCATTTATAGAGGAGATTTTTGCAGTCCCAAAAAAATGCATGTTCTATAACATATATGAAAAACATTTATGTAGATTCCAACATAGAGGTTACATCTTGCACAAATTCTAATTATGCCTTCCAGAAATAAATATAAAGAAGATGAAAAGTTTTACAAAACGGATGTAATTCATAGGGAACATTTTATTAGATATTTGTATGCCGTAAAAAAAATCATTTATGTGAGATCTTGATGCAAGTATGTAAAAATGAGCAAATGTGTTCTTCGAGTTTGATTCTGATGCGGATTTGCTAGTATAAATAGCGGCCTCGCCTCAAGCTGAAGCCATTATGTTGTAGGCACTACAGAGTTTAGCTGTGGGTTGGTTACGCTGCTGCAGTACCATAGCTCAAACATTTTTACATGATTTACTTAATAAAACTTGTAGTTTAACCATTAACCTGTGAGTGACTGGACTGATGCCTATCTGTCTGTGTGTGTCCAGTGTCCACTCCTGGGCTGGCCTGTCTGGACTTAGTGGTCTGTGCTCTGGTAGTGTTTCTGTGTCTAGTCAATTAATTATAGTAGTATATAAATATTTAATAATCATAATATTAATAAGAATACTGTCAATTAATTTCAAGGAGGGTTACATTTATACACATTTATGGCTGCGGATGAATCCTTTGTCGTTTAGTTTAATAATACTACGGTGGATTCATCCACCATCTTTACATTTTTGAAGTGCAACTTCTTTGCTGGCACTTGCACCTACAAAAATTCTCATAGGGAAAACAGAACTCAGAATGGGACCGAAAATAATAATGGAAGTGAGTGATTGCGCATGTGCAGAATTGGCCTGCACAAGGCACCAACGCTGCTTTTGCATGCGTACCAGTCAAATTCACTATCTATCATAGGGAAAATTGCGGGACTCTGCGCATGCGCAGATGCGTCCGTTACTAGGCGCATGCGCTTACTCGGACATAAATACACACACACAGATGCCTCTAGTCCTGAACGCATGTGCTGCTCGGCACTTCGTTGCTCTTATGTGCAGATTGCTCTCATCACTTCGCACATTTGAAGAAGCGACTATTATTGCACGTATGCGAAGATGCGCGCCTCGCTGTAGTCATCACACACGTGTGGAAGTGCCAGTCATCGTGTGCAGGTGCGACAGGGACAGTCATCGCACCAGCTTAGCCATTACAACCAACCTCACACTGATGATACCCATCAAGGTTGAAACATGTCTGTGAGTGGGTTTAATGGCTTTGCATCTCATCCCAACCTCTGTCTAAAAGCTGTGTTTAAAACAGCATGCATTGGCTTGAGGATTTGCTTGTGTAATACGAGCTTGAGACAAAAGGTGGCACTGAGTGCTCATTTGCATGTCATTTCCCAGAATCCCTTGCTGCAGTGGAAGCGCTGTATGCTGGACGATAATGGGGAAAGACAGGGTTGCAGACCTGTCTAAGACATGCAAATGAAAATACAGTAATATTTACAGTTGCTTATGCTTTACTGTGGAGGGTTTTTGTCACTTTTTTTACCCACCATAACCTTCATAATTATATATATATATATAATTGGGACAGATCATGAGCCTCAGCTCATGATCCTCAGCTCAGATCATGAGCCTCAGCTCAGATCATGAGCCTCAGCTGAATGAGACATTGAGACAACGAGTTTGATGGTGCTTCCACCTGACTGGGGCCCTGCCTAAGAACAGGGTAATCCCTCCCAGGAAAAACTATATACTACACACAATAAAGACGTACATGGAGATGGTGTGATATATATATAGTTCACACCATCTCCATGTACGTCTTTATTGTGTGTAGTATATAGTTTTTCCTGGGAGGGATTACCCTGTTCTTAGGCAGGGCCCCAGTCAGGTGGAAGCACCATCAAACTCGTTGTCTCAATGTCTCATTCAGCTGAGGCTCATGATCTGTCCCAATTACCAACAGGTGAGCACGAGCTACACCTTTTCCCACCACCATGGGAGTTCCCGGGAAAGGGGTGCCACATTTCTATTTTGAAATATTTCTTGGTAGTAAACATTTCTTGTTATTAAACACTTGGATTTGATAGATTTGAATAATATTGCAGTACATGTCGCTGGCTATGTAATATGCTCACACAGTGACGATTAATATTTTATGGCAACACTGAAAAGCTACAGTAACTTTGGAGATGGCAGCTTCACGATATGCATAAGTTTTTCTTCAGGTGAAGTTTTTAGAAAGCAGATGCATACATCTATTGTCACCATATGTCATTCTAGCTCAAATACTCTAACAGCCAAGTAAAATAACCTACCCTGTCATTTATTATTGATGTTGTTTCATAAATACTGTATATGTAAAGTAGAATATGGAGATTTCAGCAATAGACAGACATGTAGTATCTGCTCTTTACAAATTGTAGAGGCCAGCATTTTCACTATCATCCAAATTCTTGCTTGGCAGAGGAAATGTACACAAGAGTCAGAGGAGACATTCTACAAAGGTTGTCCAGATTTAGATGATATTTGTTAGGAAAAAAAATATATAAATAATAATCGACTCCAAGCTGTTTTATATATAATAAAAACGTTAAAAGAATGTTAGAATATCATCAGTCTGGAAAGAAGTCTCAACACTCCATATGTCGTATCATTAAATTTAAAATGATGCACAGCCCTTTTAGAAACTGGTAATAAAATATATCAATATTCTTCCTTAATTAAAGTCTGCACATATTATTTAATACTACAGCGTATCAATGTCACCCATCTGCAAAACCTGGTATAAACTGGTGCGGAAAATACTATTTTAATATGATTTTTTCTTTAATAAATCTGGTGCACTTTTTCACCTATTTGGACGATGGGTGTCTTTTTCACTGGTAACCCTAAGTGAGTGCACTGTTATTAGTCACAGGGTACAATCCTCGTAGCTCTGAAGTTGTCATTGCCAAACCGCATGATTCGGCATGTTCAGAAATAGCGCAATGAAATGAGAGATAAATCCCTATTCTCTATTGCAAATCGCATCTTCTAAACCAGTCTATAAAAAGTGACAAACTGCATGGTTTAACAGCCAAGACTTCCCGTTTGCACTTGCTTTAGAAGGTGGTGCTAACTCCATCCCCAGTCTGATTTATTAGTTTCGCTCTCTCAGCCAAACCCATATGACAGGCTCTGATGTAACTCTAGAAGAAATCTATGGATGGACATTCCCAGTGAGGATTTATGGGTGTGGATTTCACACAATTTGCTCACATATACCTCTAGGGAATTATTATTCATTTACTAAGAAGAGTGTAAAATTTTCCTCTTTCAGAGACACTCTGAATTTCCTAATTTATCAATCATTCTCAATGGGGGTCTCTCTGTATGCATTTTGACATTATCTCTAAAGATTCTTGTGTTAAAGATCTTTTAATCCTGAATTACTTGAGCACTCACACACAATTCTGACTATCTGGATGTAACTCGCTTTACCAATCTCACCACCCTTGAGGTGGTATGAAAAAAATGTGAGTTTAATAAAGCGGTTTGCATGACGGAGCTACGAGAATTGCATTTATCTAAAAAAAAAAAATGCAAGTTGGAGGCTTTTTTTTTACGAATAGATAAGGATTGGTACAGTCAAAATGAAGCCACTGGTTTTATGTGAGAAGGCAAAGAATGCCATTCCAATCGGAAAGGGTTCTTAAGAAGCAGATTAACACACTTGGAGCTATGAGAATAATAAACCCCACAGAGTTTTAGGGGCCTATTCTCGTAGCTCTGAAGTGTGCCAATCCACTTCTAAAGAGCCCTTTCCAATCGGATTGGCATGCTTTCCTATTATGTAAACTCATTGTTTTCCTCACTCATGACACAACTAAAATCCTATTTCACTCACTAATTTATTTACTCACCTGTCCCACCTTGACTACTGCAAACTTTTCCTAGATTCCATACCATTCCCCTGGTCCACCTGTACCAACTCCAATCCATCCATGTGTGTGTGTCTGTGTGTGAGTGTCTGTACATCTAGGTGTTGCCATCACTGTGTGCATGTGTTTAACTCCATGATAAAGCACCATGGTTTGGAAATTGGGTGTTTATTTGTCTGATGATACGATCTCATTCACAGTGCTATCTGACATTGCATTGGTGCCGATACTGCTATTTCATGGAAGAGGCATAATCACATAGTACTGATGCAGGGTTGTCCTACCCAGATCCAACTTTAACTCACATTCAAATTAATGGCAGTTATTGCCAGATCAGGGTCCCGTCCCACCGCTTAGCGATAGTGGCCTCTTTTTGTTATTTTCTTATTCTCTGCAGGAGCAAAATAAACCCAGTTTCTTTTTTGCACCTTTCACTGACACAGAGCACAAAAAGAAGACATATTTCTACCACTTGTAGTTCACCTTTCATATAAGGTCTAAAGTTAAAGTTGCTTATTTAATTGATATGCCTCTTTCTCTTACAGACTAGCACCATTGCTGCAGTCAGTGGCCTTTCCAAACAACAGCTGGGCAGAGAGAATGTACACTGAAAGTCAATGGAGACATTCTGCAAAGGTTATCCAACATGGAAAAGGCTATGACAGGTGCCTTAGTTAACAGGGTTGAGGAAAAATCCCCTAAATGTATTGCCCACACACATAGTACAAACATGTTTTGTCATTTGTTAAATTACATTTTTGCTGTTTCATTTAGATCTTTTTAAACTTGCATAATACTACCATTCTGGTATACTGTACTGGAGTTTAATTCACACTCTACTTTAGCCAAGGATATTAAGTGTAATCTAACCCAACGCAATGTAGTAAATATATTATTCAAAAGTCTGAAGAACATCATAGCTTCATGACATTGTTACAAACACTGCTTGCAATAAATCAGGCCTTACATTATTGGAATGCAATTGTTTTCTACAATAGCATTCTTTAAAGCTCTATTGTAACATTACCAACACATGATCTGGGCTTCTGCTCAATAATGTTTTAATCATGCTTCGTATTGTGAAATTATTTGGGGGAGAAATAAAGAAGTCCTGGAGATGACACCAAAGTGCATTTTTTAAATGAAATTATTTAGTACATTTTAAAATATATAGGGCCACATTTACTAATCAGTCTTCTGCAATTAAACACCATCTCAGCACATTGATGGAAAGGTGTCCTCAGTCTATATACTGTATGTCCCATATCATTTTACATATGAATATATGCATGCTGCGCATCAAAGTCTCAGGGCTGGGACCCGCTGCGCCCGGCGGCGTGGGCGGCCGCGTGAGCGTTCCTTACAAGCAGGAGAATCCTTCTGAGCCGGTCCCAGTCCCCCCTCGCTGCACGGCTCACTACGCGCTGTGATGTGTCAGCCGCCAGGGGATGCAAGAAAATTGTGATCCCGAGCGGTGACGCGTCACGTGGTGCGCGTTGTGAGCCGTGCAGCGGCGGGAGTGGGAGCTGTCAGACAGCTTCCTACACAAGGTAGGGGGTGGTGTGTGTGTGTATCAGCGTGTGTGAGGAGGGCATTTGTGGGGGAAGGGGGAGGGAGCGGGAGCTGCTTAAATTCCAGCAGCCCGCAACAGCTCCCTCCTGCAGCCCGGGAGACCGAGCCAGAGCCAGAGTCCGTGGAGGGAGGGGGGGGAGTAGCGGGTCCCTCCGCTCAAACCACGCCCCCCACTCCCACTCCCGCCTCCCTCCCGCTCCGGCTCCCTACAGACCGCATATCGTGGTCTGTGCCTGTCAGCGCGCCGCATGTCTGCAGTGCGGGCGCGCTGACTGAGGAAGCAGGGCCTTAGCCTCAGGCTTCAAAACTGGGCAAATGTAGCATCAGATTAAAGACAAATACGATAACTTTCTGTGATAAAGCTCGTTATGATTTTACATCGATATTTCCTACATTTTGCATTTGTGAGACTTGCTGTATATCTTTCAGTCACATTAGAAAGCAGTGTGACACCCATTGACAAGAATGGGCAAACTGGGACTGCTATTACTAGCAATGGTTTGAGAAAGAGACTCTCGTGTGAAAGTGGCAATCCAAGCGGGCGATTTTTTTACCTCCATAGGGGTCGCTCCACTCAGCTAAAAGGGTTCATGTAATGGTAGAGTTTCAAAGCTCACGCGCCCTGGGGGCCAATAGGAAGCCATGATGTCATCAGGTTCGGCTTCCTATTGGCCTGCGTGACGCAAGAACTTTAAACTTTGCCGAAATACCAGCATCCCCTTTGGAGGTCTGTATCTCAGAAGCAGGGGGGTCCCTGAAGATGAAATGAATGGCCTTCAGCTCCGGAGAACCCCTGCTTCAAACTTATGTTAAAATAATAATAATAAAAAGTGCATGAATTGCTCCTTTAATAGATTGTTTTTTTATTAGGTCTCCAAAATAACTTTACTAACTAGTGCATCTGCTTTAATGGTGTTAGTGAAATAGCTAAAAGGCTGAAAATGAATTGGACATGTGGGAATCTCAAATTAAGTGCAATCACATTTGTTATTGGTTTGAGTGCATAACATATTAAATGCCACTAACCATGCAGACTATTTTCTTTTTCATTTGTAGTGAAATGCTGTTCGCATTAAAGTGTCCATTAGGGCTATCATGTACTAACTCTGCTTTCTCAGGTTACACATTTAAATGATTTGAAAAGCACAGTTGAATGCAGGTATTTATATAACCAGCCATACAAAAATATTAATACTGTACCTGGTCAGTGGTTTGCCTCAATCATTCTGATGTGTGCTAGTCAGATTGAGTCTGTGAGAAAAGTGGGTAACAATGTTTTTGTGTATGCTTTTAAATCTACTCATTTCCCACCTTTCAGGTTCTGTGTAAACTTTATTAGAAAGTTTCAATCTGCACCTTTTCTATAACCTCATTAGAATTTCCCGCACCATTATTTCCCTATCTCCAATGTGCATATTGTAAGGTCTGTTTCAAATTACATTTGCCATCCAGAACTTCTACTGCAACTCATTTAGCTGTGACCATCAAACATATTTTAATGACTTTATTCAAATAAAAATTTAGATACATAAAGTGACTTAATTTGGTGAGAAAATCACATTTACCTTATCGGTAGACATGATCCTTTTCTACTAATTTAAAGAAATGCATCCAATTTTTTAATGTATATCAGTATTACTTTTAATTAAACTAACTATTATGACATGAACATCTAAATGCAAATTTTGGATTAGTAGTCATTCACTGCTATATTGTGGAAGAATAGAAACTCGGCTCTTGCTAAAACAAAGTGAAAACTATTACTGTCATACGATGTTTATCTTGCCATAGAAAAATGAATATTAAAACCTCAGGGCTTAATTAATTATTATAAAAGGATTCAATGTAGTTGCCCCATTCTTAAGCTGTAATTCTGTTCTTTATTCAACATACAAAAACGTCTTTGAAATCTTAGTAGCAGTAGACCGTGGTACACTTTGTAACTAATGCCTAGAGACATTCAGTTTCCATTATGTGGTTGCCAAAGTACAGGGCCCATAACTTGTGGTAGACAATTAACATAATTAAAGTATTTGTAGTGTATATCCAATATACAATATATGTTCCCTGAGAGTGTGAAACTCCAAAGCACTTGCTAAACCAAGTTAAATAATATCCCCTTCTTTGTTCACAGAGTTTTACTGTAGTGCACACAGAAAGCCTGGTATCAGTCTGTTGTGAAAATCATGAAAGGCAATGTAAGGGGAGATACAAACTGGAAAAAAAATGAACAAGAGACAATGCATGAACTATAGCAGCAAGTAACCCTGTCTGATGTATTTCATACTGGTGTATTTTCATTGAAAGTAACTGGGGTGTTTTAAATGATCGCTGGGCTTTTTCTTCAGTGCAGAATTGGTGTAATTAACTTAGTCCAGAGAGTATTAAGTTCTTTGCCCTCTCTCTTTACCTTTCATCCATATCCCTACATAAACTGAGAAAATAGGATTCCAAATCCATTCTACCAGGAGTTATCAAAGATGACCAGCATTATGTAATGCGTTAAACTCTGTATTCATAGAATAAAATGCCTGCTTCTGGTATCCATCACTATCACTATGCCTGTATCTACTCCTACCTACCCCTTCTACCCTGGCCATTTTTATATTTTAGGTCTGGGTTTTTGTTTGGTCAACCATAAAGAAAACTGCACTGGAGGGGACATAGAGGAGTGGATTTTCATATAGCGTTAATTAATCACTGTCATGAAATGGCTTCAATAAGGCTCCTGACCTACTTTTTAAAACTTAATTATACTATTTTTTCATCCTTTGGGAAATTAAAAGATATGTCTTAGATGAACCCCCTTATGTGAGGAAAAGACTAGCTAAGGTTCTCGCAAAGATAGGATGGAGATCCAACTTTCAGGGCAAATATCAAGGAGGTCCATGAAGGTGACAGCTTTAGGAACACCAAGGACACAGTCCCAGAGTAAAGAAATGTCTTCTACTAATCTGGGCCATGGCAGCTATAAACTATCTGTTTTAATGAGACCATATTGTAGATCCAAAGGTCAACTCTGCAGGCAAGGGGATATGCAAAACAGGTTCCAGTTTCGAAATGGTGGGTAGCCTCTAGAGTACCAAATATTAACATAAGCTCAGTAATGCTTTCTGAAAGGCTGGAGACTCTGCGTCGAAAGGACATAACTATTGAAGAACTGGGTAATGTAGCTTTTTTTATACCAAACCACACACTTGTAATCAATTACTTTGTAAGTCCACAATCCACATTTTTAATAAGCAGTTTGAGTAATAAAATGGTTTGACTACAAATTCACTATGTACTTGCATATATTTATCAGGGAGATTTCCTAATTTTCAACAGAAAATGTATGCCATAATTGAAAGAATGAATGCACATCTCCACTACCAGAGATACAAGCAACACTCCTCTCACCAAAATCCGGTGTTGGCCACTACGACAGGGAAAGAGCTAATGGGCACAAAACTGAACAGCATTTTTCACCACATAAATACATATCTATTGAGGTGCAGATTTAAACTCTCTAATAAAGTTTACACAGAATCTGAACAGTGGAAAATAAGTAGATTTGAAAGCAAACACAAAAACATTCTTACCCACTTCTGGTACACACTCAATTTGATTACTAAGTATGAATACAGTATGGCTCAATGAATGGTACTTGATAAGTGCTTGCCCTTGTACTGCTTAGACTGCACCATTTTATTTTCTGTTTAAAATGGGTTTCATTTGCACTCTGTTTACATATTATTTAAAAAAAAAAAAAAAAGAGGGACTTTCAGCCCTGATAATACAAAACTTTACGACAGCATTCTCTCTGGGCAAAGTAAAAATAAAATAATAAAAGCAGTCCATACTGCATAGTGTACATTCCATATTTCTTGTTGTTATTGCTGAAATCACAACACAGCAATCCCCCACAAATATGATTATTTTTAATCTTCAGTACAACCTCCACGATGTGGAAATAGTCCGCTCAAGATGGAACTTACTCAAGTATGAATGAATCTATAATGATAGAACCCACAGTATCCCCAAATGGAGGAGGTGCACCTTAATAGGTGTAGAAAATGTAGAAGAAATGAATGAAGCAAAGAAGAACAAAGACACCTACATGTAATTGTAATTTGTAATTGTGTGAACACAATTAGAACACTAAATAGTAACTAAAAACACATACTAACCATTAAGAGTATAGTTAGACATGTTTTTAGTTAGCATTTAGTGTTCTAATTGTGTTCATTCCCTATATTTTAAGTTGTATATTAAAAGTTACGTTTTTAAGTATATTTATCTTACCCTTGCACTCAATCTTTGTTTTATTATTAACCCACCTTAGTGCACCTTTGCAAATAGGTGTCTTTGTGCTTCTTTGCTACATTCATTTCTTATTTTTAATCTTCTTTCTTTTAAGGACTTTAATGAAATTGGTGAGCCGGTGAAACGCGTCGATTGGGAATTGTGATCACTGTGTAGGATGTCGAACACAATGCTGCCCGTTCTCCTGGCTATCTTCCGGGGACTCAACCCGGAAGTGTGGGAGCTGAGGCGGGTGACGCAGGAACAGCTGAGGAGAGGAGCGGTGAACTCACCAAGAATCCCAGCCGGCTGCAAACGCTTTCTGTTTATTTGACACCATGTGAGTGTACTTTATCTACTGTATTCATTTTTTGATAAAAACCTTTTATATCACTCTGCACTATTGGTTTTTACCTTATTCCACGAAGGTCATAAGACACAGAGACGTACAGGGGTACAGATACAGCATTGCCACTGATTTTGGATATTCTTAAAAGAAAGGGGAATATGTGAGCACACACCCTGCTGGATTTTGAAGACCAAGTCCACACACTGTTTTGAAATATATTGCACTATTGTATTTTTAACACTGTTTTGAAATATATTGCACTATTGTATTTTTATTTTTCATATACATCGGTGCTCCCCAAAGATCTGGGCTACTGTGAACATACAGTAGGATTGGAAAAAGCAATCCACAAGAGGGTTTGAGCTGCAACCTATAACTATCATCATTATATATATATATATATATATATATATATATATATTTGTACATTGCATATTGAATGCACTTTATGGGTGTTTTTTTTTCACATGGTTAAACCACTAGTATCACTGGGTTCATTCTTATTTTAAGAACTGCACTTTATTTTGGTTTAAGTGTCATCTTTTGATAACACTTTATTTCTCATTTATTTTTAATCTTACCTGAATTAGGGGGAGGGGGGTCTGTCGGAGCTCGCCAGTTGCCCCCTGACCTCTGAGGAAACCTTGGTTCCCTAGATATTTACATTTGTTTGTGTGTGTGTGCCAGTTTTACCACAAAAAAAAAAATACACATATGACTACATGGTCACAAATAGAATGTTCAAAATCTCCTGATGATTGTACAACTTTCTATTGGCCGCCGCGGTAGCTAGCCCTGACCCAGCTGCCATTTTGTCTCTACTGATCAAGTATTCTTGCCCAGTGTTCAAATGTCTTTGCCACTCAGGAACAGCGGGTCACTGGAAATCGTTGGACTCCAGATGAGCTCTCCGAGATCTCAGGTACAGTAAGTTCAGATTGGAGGGGTGACATTGCGAGCAGTGTGTTTTGCTGCTTTAATGGTTACATTATTTATTTTTAAACAGAAATTGAATTAAATATATTGGATAATTAAATTAAGTGTGAAGCAGTTAAGGCTGATTGAAGTGCATACTAGACTGAAACGATACCAAACATACAAAATGCTTTGTTTTTAATTTAGAGTGAAATGCTGATTATCATTTTTAACTAATGGCTGTTTTAAGATAATCATGGAATAACTATATTTCTCATGCTTAAATATATTTTTACACTATATTTGAGCGTGAGTATGTACATTACATAGAATATAGAAGAAAAATGGAAGTGCACACCTGTGTAAACCTGGAGTCGCTGGGTGCTCAGTCCTGCCAGGGGCGGCATCTGCCAATATTCATGCACTTTGTAACAGAGGGGGGCACACCAGACTTTCAAAGAAATAAGAATATATTTACTCTAATTGGTCCACAAAGACATTTTTTTGTATGTCTTTGAAAGTCTGGTGTGCCCTCCTCTGTTACAAAGTGCACTACATATTACATACAGTATAACAAGCAGTTAGATAGAAAATATAGCTTGCATTTCAAGGTTGTATAGGAGCGGGCTGTTTGAAAATTTCATACAAGATGCTGCTTTATTAATGAATTGTAATGTGTTGGATTGGGTTAAACATTGAAAAATAATATCCAAATATTCAAATTCAATAAGCCTGCCGGTATTATTTTCTAATCATCATTGGGATGCCCTTGTATAAAGTATAGATGCTGTTTTTATGTGCCAAGTCAGCAGGGCTGTCTTTGCCCATTACATGGTACTACTCTGACAACATGAGGTATGAGAACTTTGAGATTTAGTACCTATTAAAAGGGCAGTCTCAAATACTGTACAAGACAAAAAAATCTGTTTGACAAACCTAACCAATGTAATCAAGCTTCCCCAGAAAGATTGAACCCCCCCAAAAAATAAAAGCTGTTTTAACACAAAAGTGAGCAGGTGAAGAATGTATACAAACTACAAAGTATTTGGTTACTATAGTAATACAATTTTTTTTTTAATACTACTTTGGTTTGTATAAAAGAATGATGTAAATCACCTAGATTTAACATATAGAATATGCCACTACCACTTGTTCAGTCTGCCCCTAAAAGGAGCAGAAAATGTTGACACTTAAAAAAAATAAAAAATAGGTTTGACGCTCTGGAGCTGAACTGCATTCATTTCAACTCGGGGGACCCCCTGCTTGCCGAGATACTTACCTTTGTAGTGGGTGCCAGTAGCAGCTCCGCCTGGGCTAGTTGGGGTTATCGAAATTACGGCTTAAGTGTCATGGGGGCAACAGGAATCCACAACGTCTTCACTTGCGGCTTCCTATTGGCCCATGCAACTCGTGCAGCTTTTGAGAGCTGTATGTTAAGGAAGAGATATTTATAACACACAAATGTAATTGTACTTGCTCTACCACTTCTGTAACAACGGTCCATGAAGATGCACTGTATCTTTGCAGGTTCTTAAAGCAGTAACCTCCACCAAACTGCACCAGATACTACATAGAGGATGTTGGGGTTTTGTTTGTCTTTTGTTTTCATGAAACAGGGGATTTATTAAAGTGCAAAATACTGATTTATTATAATCAAGCAGACACTGTGTTATCGCACTGTTAACTGTCATTGGCAGGAATGTCAATTAACGAAGGGATAGGAGGCTAACCAGTGAGCCAATAAGTGAGGCGAAAACTGTTGTCCTGAATGCCGGTCGCGTGCTGCTATGGACAGCCCCCATTGTTTGAATCTGCACAATGCCTGGAATGAGATGACAGCCGATAAGATTTAAAAAAAAATGCACTAACCTAAAGTTTTAGATTTACGCTTTAATAACATAATCGTGTATTTTCTAGGTCAGTTGCTATATACCATATTCCTCATAAGACACACATTTTTAGTTTTTTGCTGTAAAGCAGGAATGTCATGATCACACATGAAAGGAAGTGATTTACTTGACACTGGCAATTTTTGTGACAAAGATCAGTGTACAGGCATGAAAAGCTAGGTATTACTTAATGAGCACCTGACAAGGTGATGACATGCAGAGACTTCTTATTTACATTCGATTTTTCATTTCATGGTGGTGCCCATAGAAAGATCATTACTAAATATTTCATATTTAAATTAATACCCACTACAAAGTGATTTTTTTTAATCATAAAGATTACCATAAATTGGAAAACCAACTAAAAACATACACTGTATGTATAATACATTTGCAAACAGGAAGTTCACTTGTAGACACTGTGCTTTTTTGGTTGGCATTACAGGCAACATTAATGTTTTCTACTGGAGTAATTCAATTTGCTTCTAGGAAATCTCCTTAATCACTTACAGCAGCGGTGCGCAATGTGGGGGGTGCGCTCTCCAAGGGGGCGGGAGATTTTTCTGGGGAGCACGGGCCATTGCAGTCGCCCCTCGCTCTTCACCGAGTCATTAAAATTAAATGCCGGGGGATCGCGTGAGGTCTCTGCAATGCTATTATTTACCTTGACTCTGCCGGCGTCAATCGTGTCCATGGCAACGCAGTGTCAAAAGACACCGTAGGGTCATTTGATGCCGCATCACGGTACGGGAGGGGGCGCGAGCACCAGCGGAGGGAAGGCAGGGGGGCACAGCTGCAAAAGTTTGCGCTCCCCTGACTTACAGTACAATAAAAAAATTAATTCTGAGCAGTTGCTACTGCACCTTTAAAACAATATGTATTGTGAAGACTATTGAATAAACCAGCTAACTTAAAAAGCCCCTATTTGGACTCTAGACAAAATCTTTGGACACAAGAGTTTCTCTTTAATAGTATTACCGCATAAGATTTAAGATAAAATGCTTGTTTCTGATGGAAGCAAAAAAGGAATTTGATTTGGGGCTACAAAGTATCTCCAAAGGACACAAGTTTATCCTCACATTAAAAATTAAAAGATCTTCTCGGTACTCTAGAAATATTATAAATGGAGAGCAACATAATCTAATATACCTCAACAGGATGTAATGTATCATTGCCCAGAAAATGTGGATTAAAGGATGGCCTCAGACCAAACGTAGCAATTGCTTCATTCAGTTGAAAGGATAGTAGAGGAAACCGGTAGAAAATACAATCTAATTTATCAATCATTTAACTCTTTCAGTTTTTGATACACAACACTTAGGGCCACTGCTGCTCCTTAATGTGTTCCTGAGCAATAAGTAACAGTGTTTAGTGGAGTCTAAGGCTGCGGCCAGGGTGAAGAGATGCGCGCTCACTCTCACGAGGCTAATGTCATGGTCTGCCCGAGCAGGAGCGATTGGGTGTCCTGCTCACTGCATGATCACGCGGGGGTGGGGGGGATGGCATGCCACAGATGGCAGGGGGGGCATGTCACTGACTCGAGTGGGGTGTGACATCACATCCTCAGCTCCATTTGATTGGTGTTTGTGACTGCTGTTCTGTCATTGGCTCTTACCTGGTCAGTGGTGCGCCATCGTGCAGAAAAAAACTAATTCTACTGTCTCCCCAAGCACAGCTCCGGTCCAAGCGCGCGTGCATGCAACAGCACTTAGGACATGTCCATAAGGAACAAGGTATTTAAACGCGCCGAGGGCGAGCGCACACACACATGTCTCCACACCCTAGCCACTGCCTTAAGGGCAGAAAAGAATGTGTAATACATGTGTGTCATAATTTAAAAGCTTATCGGAGTCTACTCACTAAATATTGCATTGTGGTTGTTTTGTTGTATTAGATGTTAAATATAATAAAAAGGTTCTGGTTCTTATGCCACCAGACAAGTTGACAATCATTCAATTTTAAATAATGATTTCTTAGGAAATGTATCTGCAGAATTTATCCCATCTCCACTTAGATAGCAAATGGAAAAGACATTATGTATGGAGGTGAAACACAGTGTACAGATGCAGCGGCCATTATTTTAAAGAATCACGGCGCCGTTTTTGTGTGCCCTGCTGTACTCCACGCAGCATGACCGCGGCCAATTGCCCCAGGCACCCGTGGTTATTGCGGTTGCTTTGTTTGAATTTCATGGATTGTGTGCAATTAAATGCAATGAAATTAATGAATTGTAATGTGTACAGTACTGTGCTACTGTGCTACTGTGTCAATTTCAGGTGTTTAAAAGCCAGAACACTAAAATGCCATTTTATGCACTCGCCTGCACTCGCGTCTTAAGGCGGTACGGTTTGAAGAAATCCCGCGCCATGACATGGGTATTCCGAGGTATACACCGCGTGATTTTATAAAATAATGGCCCCTGCATCTGTACCTACTAGCAGGAATCTTGAACATTGCATTCCTAACTATCAGTGAGTACACATTTAGAATTATCCTTTCGTGACAGTGCAGAGTACTTAAGCATTAGGTGATACCTTGTTTAATTGGACTAAAAATTGATACTATAAGACAGTGATGCACAAACTGGGGGCACAAGATGTTTTTGGGGGGGGGGGGCACAGTGGTGACAGAGGCCCAGT
The DNA here is from genome assembly GCF_040206685.1 of Ascaphus truei. Classification (NCBI taxonomy): domain Eukaryota; kingdom Metazoa; phylum Chordata; class Amphibia; order Anura; family Ascaphidae; genus Ascaphus; species Ascaphus truei. Next base: position 482,768,563 of record NC_134483.1, read on the forward strand.
GCTCTTCCTCAAGGCATTTAAATGTAATGCCGGGTACCATGCGAGACCTCTGCAACTCAACTTACTATGATTCAGCTGGCTTTGGGACGCATCGCCATGGCAACGCAGTGTCATTTGATGCCCATCGCCATGGTATTCGATGCTATAAGTCACGCGAAGTGACATCACATGGCCCCGCGGTGTAATTTGATGCCACACTAAGGTAATGGCAGGGTGGGAGCACTGGGGGAGAGCAGGCAGGGGGGCGCAGCAACAAAAGTTTGTGCACCCCTTTAATATAAGACAATATAAGAGAAATGCTGCACACCTCTAGATGCCATTGTCACTTGATAAAGACCATTATGGTCGAAACGTTGTGTTGGCTCAATAAATGAGTTTGATTTGCTAAACCCGTTGTGCCCTATGTTCCTTTGTTCACCTCCCCTTTAATATAAGACACATTTTTCAGGGTTCTATCTTCCTCAGTTTCTACTTAATTCCTTTAAGGACGCCACCTCTGTCATATGTCAAAAATCAGCTAAGCATTGCACAATTACGTTTCCACCATTAAACAGAATAAAGTTAAGTTAAAAAGTATAGTGCAGATACATAGTCTATGTCTAATTATAATGCTCTAAAAAGTAAGATTTATCGAAAATGTCCCGTTTTGAGAATGCTTTACTTTGAGGCAAAAAAGTTGAAAAAATAAAAATGCTTTAATGAAGATGCATAATAGCATAAGCTAAGGGAGAACAAAAAAGAAAAAAGGATATCCCTAACGCGTTTCATGCCTTAGTGGCGCTTTATCAACTTTTTTGCCTCCAGCCCTTTACTTTGCAGTGCGCTATCATTTTCCTTTTTTTTCTATTGTTACCCTTTGGATCGCATGCCATCTCTGGGATTGTTTGGAGACCTTCAAGGAGTTTACATGTGAGTTCGCTCATTTTTCCTTGCCCCTTCATATTCATATTTATTGTGTTTGTTATGATTTTGTCATGCTCCAGCCTATAGACCTAGGGGCTTCTGACCTGGTTTATGGGGTTGGTTTACCTATATGTGGGCTTACTTCCGTATCCCTGGGTCTAAGTTGTTCCCCATTTATAATATTAGGTCTATTTTATTAGGCTTTATTGAGAGCTATAATTTCCTCATATACACAATATTTGGGGGTTATGGTCATTTATATATCCTGACTATAAGCTATATTGCTGCCATCGTTTTGGGTTTTGGAAGCACCCATATGGAGATTTACTTCTCTTTTTTTGCTGGACATACTACATGTAATATGATGTTCCTTGCAAGATACTGAATGACATTTTTGCTTGCCTCTAAGGATGACCAGGGGATGAATCAGGGTTATGTTATCATTACACTAGTGACTATATGGCCCTGCAACTTGTATGCCTATGTCAATCTGATTAACAATCAATATTTACTAATATGAATTAGCGCTATCACTATTCACTAAGGTTTTCATAACTAAGCAATGTTTGCAATATATTTATTGATCAAGATTTCTCAGACATATTGAGTGACTGCGTGGATCACAGTGCTCTTGTCCATTACTACAATAGAGATTTTGTCGGCGCTCCTTTTCGCATACGACCCATCGTATCACACCACCACACCCCTTGGTTTGACAGTTCGACTAGGAAATTGAAGACCAGTCGCAGACTTGAACGGTCATGGTGAAGCTCTCGCATGATTGAGGATAAGCTGAAACTGTTTGACTACATCACAAAATACCAGTCCACAATTGCTAGTAAGAAGTCAGAGTGGCACTGAACAATAGGCAAGCACACCTCTTTCGCACCGTGGAGAGACTCTGCAAACAAGCATGTCTGCAGTTTGGTGATGCCTTTCACAGTCTAGTTGAGATGATTTTGCTCTCTTCGTCTCTGATAAAGTAAACTCCATCCAGTCCTGACTGTGCTATGTAATGAGTGTCAGGGTTCCAGGCAAGAAAATGCAGTTTCTCTGGCTGAAGAAATAGCTTGACCATCTTGATGTAGAAGACATTGTGTAAACAATCCATGGGTTGCGTCCCACGGCCTGTGATTTGTACCAGGTGACATCATGCCTTTTCTTAGACTGTGTTGATTTAATTGGCCCAGTGTTTGCCAAAATAGTCCTGTGTTTTTTACAGATGGGGATCTTTCTAGAACCGCTGAGGGAAGCAGTCATCAGACTTCTACTAAAAAAAGCCTTCATTATTGCATGGAAAATTACAGGCCTGTATTAAAAATTCCGTTCCTAAGGAAGGCTATAGAGAAAGTGGTGGCAACCCAACTGGAAACTGTGATATTTGTGGCCCATTCGAGTCAGGATTCAGAAGATGGCATAGTACTGAAACAGTTCTGGTTTGTGTGCTAAATGATTTCCTGGCGCGAGAGACAGAGGTGACTGTTCGATCTTAGTACTCCTTTACCTCTTTGCTGCATTTTATACCATATACCATGAGATCCTAATGGAGCGCCTGAAGGATTTTTGTGGACTACTGTAAGTGGCACAGTTCTCAGCTGGTTAAGATATTTTCTCGCTGGCAGGTCACAGAGTATCTTCAGGAGTATACTCCTCTGCTCTAATGTCCCTGTCATGTGGAGTACCACAGAGTTCTATCCTACCTCCTAAATTGTTCGCAGTGTACATGCTGCCACTAGGTGACATAATCAGACAGAATGGTCTTGGTTACCACTGCTATGCAGATAACACTCAACTCTACTTGTCGTTGCACCAGATACTAAGTACCCATTATCAGTCATCAATAGATGTTTATCCTAGACTGAATGAGTGCCAGTGGTTGAGATTGAATCCTGATAAAACAGGAGTGCTCATGGTGGATGCTTGCTGTTGGAAGACAAGAAGACTGCAGCTAGGCCAACCAACTGGCTTTAACATTAGGGGTTCCCAGTTGCTAAACTCTGTCTGTGTGCAGAATTTTGATGTTCTCCTTGACCCTGACTTGACCCTTAAATATGAGGTATAAGCCATGATCAAATCGTCATTCTTTCACCTAAATAACATAGCCAGGATTAAGCCCTTAATCCCCCCAGAGGATTTTACTTTGCTTGTCCATGCCTTTGTATCCTCACACCTGGACTACAGCAATACCTGGGTCCTCCAGAAAAAAGATCTGCACCTGCTGCGACCAGGTTATTTACTAACCGGACCCGTTCTTACCACATAACACCTGTTTTCCATTCTCTGCACTGGCTGCCTGTAAAATTGTGAATTTATTTCAAGATCAGCTTGTTGATATCCAAAGCACTTCATGACCAGGGTCTCGGCTATCTGAAAAAGCTTCTAGTTCCCTACACTCACAATTGCTCACTTCGATCCGCAAATTAAGGACTCCTAACAGTTCTCAGAATCTCCTTGACTTCCTTTGGGGTACAAGCTTTTAGCCATGCTGCTCCCACTCTCTGGAACAGTCTGCCTCATATAGTTCGAGATGCACCTCTCTGGAAATCTATAAAAATAAGCTCAATACCAACCTGTTTACCCAGGCATTTAATGAAAAAACATAAAAAAAGAATATGAACTTGCATTCGCCTTGTAATATATAATTTAGATAGAGGTGCTAAGGTCCTGCATCCATACTGCTGGATGCATCTCACAATATAAATCTATATTGTATCAGCACAAAAAAATATATTTATAAGAAACTCACATTTTTCTTATGCTCTTACAAAATTTCTTCTTTAAGAAATATTTTATTTAATTAATTAACCACAATCTATCCGGCATCTAATTTCTACAGTCATGTACCATATTGTATCTTTCCTTGTATTTGGTCTCTTTTATAACCTTAAATGTTGTCTTATTTTTTCCTTTTTATAACCCATTTGAGTCCCATTTGGGACAAAAGCACTATATAAATAAAGTTATTATTATTATTATTATTATTATTATTGTTATTATTATTATTAACAAAACACAGAACCCCAGCAAGCTCTTTTTGGGAACCCCTGAGCCCCCACAAAATATATATATGTATATGTGTCAAAATGGAGTGCTATTGAGCGTGGCATATGTATACAACAGATGACAGAGAAGCCCAATGCCACATCCAACATGACAGAAATACACAGCAAAATACTTATATATTCTCTTGAAATAGGGTCATTTAGTTTAACCCCTTGGCCAAAGCGTTGTAAGCTTGCGAGCCACGTCAAGGCAGACACCTGTTCGCAAGTCCTAACACTACCAGATAAAATACTAATATTCCTCTATTAGGATTAAAATTCTCATTTACCTCTATTAGGAGGGAGAAAGACCACAGTGGGTCTATATCCAGCAGAATGGGGAACTTGCAAACTAGGGAAGTGGGGAGGGGCGGGCTTAAAACCTGGGAAGGAGGAGCCACTAACCTCCACCAGCTGGAACAGCTGAGAATGGGTTAACAAAACACAGAACCCCAGCAAGCTCTTTTTGGGAACCCCTGAGCCCCCACAAAATATATATATGTATATGTGTCAAAATGGAGTGCTATTGAGCGTGGCATATGTATACAACAGACGACAGAGAAGCCCAATGCCACATCCAACATGACAGAAATACACAGCAAAATACTTATATATTCTCTTGAAATAGGGTCATTTAGTTTAACCCCTTGGCCAAAGCGTTGTAAGCTTGCGAGCCACGTCAAGGCAGACACCTGTTCGCAAGTCCTAACACTACCAGATAAAATACTAATATTCCAATATTAGGATTAAAATTCTCATTTACCTCTATTAGGAGGGACAAATATACATATATATATTTTGTGGGGGCTCAGGGGTTCCCAAAAAGAGCTTGCTGGGGTTCTGTGTTTTGTTAACCCATTCTCAGCTGTTCCAGCTGGTGGAGGTTAGTGGCCAAGGGGTTAAACTAAATGACCCTATTTCAAGAGAATATATAAGTATTTTGCTGTGTATTTCTGTCATGTTGGATGTGGCATTGGGCTTCTCTGTCGTCTGTTGTATACATATGCCACGCTCAATAGCACTCCATTTTGACACATATACATATATATATATTTTGTGGGGGCTCAGGGGTTCCCAAAAAGAGCTTGCTGGGGTTCTGTGTTTTGTTAACCCGTTCTCAGCTGTTCCAGTTGGTGGAGGTTAGTGGCTCCTCCTTCCCAGGTTTTAAGCCTGCCCCTCCCCACTTCCCTAGTTTGCAAGTTCTCCATTCTGCTGGATATAGACCCACTGTGGTCTTTCTCCCTCCTAATAGAGGTAAATGAGAATTTTAATCCTAATAGAGGAATATTAGTATTTTATCTGGTAGTGTTAGGACTTGCGAACAGGTGTCTGCCTTGACGTGGCTCGCAAGCTTACAACGCTTTGGCCAAGGGGTTAAACTAAATGACCCTATTTCAAGAGAATATATAAGTATTTTGCTGTGTATTTCTGTCATGTTGGATGTGGCATTGGGCTTCTCTGTCGTCTATTATTATTATTAATAAGATATATCATGCAACTTTTTGCACAATTAGGCATAGAGACCCTCTACACGTAACTCCAATCTTCTCAGCTACTTAAATCACTGTGAAGGATGTCACCCTATCTCAGTTTGGCATTAGGTCCTTGATAGCTTTGGGGGAAAAAAAAGGGATGGAGAATGATAACAACAGTGACATTAAGAGACGGAAAGGAAAACAGTTGAGAATGATGACATTGAAATAAGTCTCAAAAGACTGGCAAAAACAGAGTGAATGAGAGCAAGGAAAAATATTAATAAGGGTATATGATCTTTGGAAGAGAAAAAAGGAGGCAAATGTTAAAAAAGTTGTTTGCCTGTTTTTACATTACCGTGCAGCAATTGGATTGTGGTGGTAGGAGACTGTAAACCATTTATAATGGCACCGGCCCAAGTGTATGTCTTGTGGTGGTTTGGAACAAGTTTCACATAGTTATTCATGAAAAGTAATGTGCTAATTAATTGTCTTTGAAACAATATTTGAGCACAGATTTTTTTTAATGTCCATGAATTGACTGAATACAGGCAGCGTGTCTATTATACTGCATTAGAAATCTGTAGATTACTGAAGTTAAAGAAAGTATCACTACTGTATGTGTCTAGATTTATAGGTCCTTATTCTATATAGTGTGATATTATTATCATTTATTTGTAAAGCGCCAACATATTTCGCAGAGCGGAACAATGGGGTTACATAATTATGTATATTACATAAAAAGTTACATACAAATGAGAATGGACATACATAGATGCAGAGAGGACCCTGCTCATGAGAGCTTATATAGGGAATGTTGAAACAAGAAGGTAAAGTGGCTGGTCATTGTAGGATGTAGTGTAGCTCAAGTTGGAATATGCCCCAGCCTGACAGCTTATTCCAGTAAGGCTTGGGGGGGAGGGGGTGATTGCAATATAGGGTGGCGATTAGGCCAGCCACACAGTGGGATTGGATGTTCTAAGTATGGCAAATAGGCTCCCTTCGAAAGGTGAGTTTTCAGGGAGTTTTAAATATCTGAAAGCTGGGGAAGAGTCTAGTGGTACGTGGTACAGAATTCCATAGAGAGGGGGCAGCAAGGGGCAAGTCATATAGGCGGGAGTGAGAGGAGGTAATAAGGTTGGAGGAGAGGGGGATGTCATGGGCAGAATGTAGGTATGTGTTTGGAAATAAAGACGCTGATACTCTTTTTGAGCATGATTTGAATTACTAGATCTAAGTTACAGTAAACCACATATTACTAAGAAACTTGTTCCCAGTGACAAAAACCTGAAAAGCAAGTTTATAATGTCATACAAATGCTAAGTGACATTGTGGGCTGCATGGAATCTGCACAGTCTGCTTACTACACAGTTTCCATGTACTATAGTTAGAATAGTTTGCACCTGCTAGATTTTTGCAGTTGTGAAAGCTGTCCGTTTAATTTCTCTTCCCAGCAGGCTGATCTTGACAATGCGTTGTGCATAGCAAGGAATACATATACCGTATCTCTTGAGTTTTCGACACTGCACACAAATTGAAAATCTGCCATTTTTAAATAAAGTGTATTATCTGCCCAATCGGCATTCAACATAAAAATGTTTTTTATAACCTCATCTATATCGTTCATAATTGTAATATACTCATTCTCATTAAGAAATGGTGTAATTAAAATTACAGTTTAATGTTATATTTTATCATACAACAAGATATCAATTGCATCTCATTTTGTTTCCTATTTAATACCGAAAGTCTCAAAACAACCGTTTTCAAACTCAATAAACACACTGACAACCTACTGTGTGGACAATATTGAACCAGACTAAGATCATAGAATGAAATGTCATATATATTTACACTATGCCCTTTCTCATTGCAAAAAAAATAAAAAAAATAAACTGTTTTAACCTTTTAAAGGTCGCTTCCTGTGTATCTAGCAGAAGTATGTTTGGCTCCACAAATGACCTCCTCAAAATCAACATTTCCGGGAGTGTCGGTGTCTAGAGCATCCAACCCTATCCCAACAATACATTCTCTACCAGGTCGCCCCTCAAACCCAATTACTTCCCATAACACTATTGCATCGCACTCTTTTTGGCACAAATACAAATGCAGCTCTGATCTAAATCCTGTCTGGGAAACAATCCAATACAAACAATAAGCACCAGAAACTGCTAACTGCTAGAAAACAACCCAAAAGAATAAATGTAACTCTTAAAACTCTGTGATTCCCACTTCACAATCCCCCTGGGCATATCAGCCCCCAGGCCCAACCTGATCCCCTTCATGGCTTCCCCAATCATTAACAAATTCTGACAGTAAACCATCAGATCTAATCTCACAGTTGGAAACATAGCCCAAAACCCCTAGTCCACGTGTAGAAAAAATGGACTTCTAATAACTGGCCTAATCCCAATGTAGACACCCACTAGTTTAAACATGCAGCTCTCATTCCCTTGAATCCCTTTTTTTTAAATTAATAATAATAATCCGTTTTGGACCTCCCAATCAAGAATCTCCCCATAATGTAGCCTCATATAATAACAACTCAATCTAACTAAAAGTCCCCCCAATTTTCATCTACAACGCAAATAAAGTTTCCCAACTCTTAGCCAATGTAAATAAAGCTAATGTAAATAAAGCCCAGAATAAGCGACCTTGAAACTAAAAACAAACAAAAACTAACGATAGCGTTGCATAAAACCAACTTAACAGGCATGGAGACACCAGCTGTCTCTGTGCTTCTTCCAGCCCAACAGCATGGGTCTAACGGGGAAGCCCTTTGTCACATTCTTCAAACTTAATAACCAACAAAAGAACAATATCCGTGCCAATTTCCTCTTCATCGAAGCCACAAAATCTCCCTTTTTAAAATTGTAGCCAAAGAAAGGTAACAAAGAGACCAATGTGATCCTCTTATAATTTGAGGCCCCAGAACCCCAGGAAGAACTCACACCAATCCGTATGCTGCCCACATTGGCAGGCTGAAAGACTCCATCACCAAATTAATTGCTTCCAATTCCAGAGTCCTTAAAATGAGACAGCGAATACTGATAGGCGCACAAATGACCCATAAAATACACATCAAATCCACAGGATCCAGATGTTTTTGTAAACAGCTCAAGTTCACTTTTCAAATCCTTATCCATAGCGTCCTGCCATTGTTTAACTCCAGAAACACCTGCTAAACTGCCAAATTGTCCCTCCCGGCCTTTGAAACTCTAACAAAATTATACCTTTTCCTAGCTTCTGACAAAGCAATCACAAACTATGAATAAAAACAAGTAAAGGTCACTGTCCAACCAGAGATTCCAGCTGCTTCAGAGGAATCTTTATCACTGCCATTACTGACCAGATACTTTCCAAAATTCCTGAAGCTTACGAGCCAGAAGTCAATAAACTATTTCCATGGTATCTATTTAGCTTCCAAAAAAAACAGCTATGTTGCCGGGCGTTCGATTTTAACCTTAGCAAAGGAGACACCAAAACTAAATGCAAACCTCTCAAAACAATCCAACAAAAACTCCATGAACCAAATTGCTCAGGGCTGGAAACAACAAATCAATGAGGTAATACAGCACCTGTTCATTTGCTGCCAACTGCCTTACCAACCAATTGAAAAAGAAACAAATCACAAAATAATAGCATGAAATTAGGAAATTATGGGTAAACACAGGTCAACAAAAACTCGTTATCAAACTCACAACCTAATAAATGAAAACAAGTCGGATGAACCGCGGCAACAACCGGAAGTTTTGCCAACAAAGAACTTGGCCCACACCTTCTCACCAGCTTCATTGCCCTATCAACAGATACATAATACACCATGCAAACATTCTTATCAAGTTCCAAATTCACAGGCACACCGTCTACATAGGACAGATGGTGGATGAGGGGATGGTGTGAGCAGCCCTTGCAGATACTGATTTCTGAGCTCTGGGAGGGGAGGCCTCCAGTGTGCCTTTTGGCCATCTTAAACCAAAAACTCCAATCCCTCCCAAATAATAGCAGGAAGGACTCTACGGTCTTTGTTCATCAGCCTCCTTGTCAGGCTGGTAGTCTAAGAGTGCTTAGGCTGCATCCTCTACATCAGCAGTGCGCAAACTGGGGGGCGTGCCCACCAGGGGGAGGCTCTAGATTTTCAGGGGGGAAGACACGGCAGTTATAGAGGTCCCGCTCTCTCTTCCCAGGCATTTAAATTAAACCGCATGAGGCCTCTACAATACACTTACCTTCCCTTCCAGTGACACATCATCCTGGTAACCCAGTATCAAATGACGCTACGGCATCACGTGATATCACGTTACTATGGAGACGTGATGTCACATGACCCCGCACATCATTTGACACATGGCGCGAGCAGGGGGGGGGGGCGCGAGGCCCCGAGGAGAGCAGGCAGGTATGGGCACGGGGAAAAGTTTGCGCACCCCTGCGTCTACATCATAGGACCTCGTTTCAACCTCACTGCACACCAGAAACAAAGAAGTCACTTCCCCATTCACCCTCACATAGATCCAGCAGGCTGCCCTATCAAGCTGCCCATCCCAAGAAAACGTTAATCCCTTCCCTACTACAACCCTCATTGTCAAAGCCTCAGCCCATGCACCCTTTCCTTATTAGCCTACACAGCGTTTCCAAATTTTTAGAATAGTCCTTTCATTTATCAGGATTTTTTACACAAAGGCTTCCTTTTATTTAATTATAGGGAAAGCACAGAGACCAATAAATGATATATGCAATAATAAAATAAACAAGTTAACATCCCAATCTGGTTAAGATCTATTTGAGTAATTTGTTTATGATTATTCATACTTGGTTCTCTATTGTGGAGCAAAAGACCACCCAGAGTCACATAACATTTGAACTTTCCTATTCTGCCTTGTTTTTAACCCATTCAGTTCTGAAAGGTACATGATGAGATGGACATAGGAAATTAATTCCAGTAGGCAGAAGTCAAAGATAAGTTATTTGAGGTTTTTACTTTCAGCACTGAAACATAGTGGACATTCAAGGCACATTACAAACTAGCGTAGCTAATTCTCTGCTGCAGATAGCAAATACAGTTTTCTTGATGCAATTTGAAAGCATCTGAGGTCACACGAGCTATATTAAAATGTTTATAGACCAGTAAGGTATGTCTTTATTTATATAGCGCCATTAATGTACATAGCGCTTCACAGCCATAATACATGTGACAATCATATAAATAACAAATAATATAAATAACAGATCATGGGAATAAGTGCTTCAGTCATAAAAGTAACATTTCGGAAGAGGAGTCCTTGCTCCGAAGAGCTAATGAAGTAAAAGTCGAGAAATAACAAGCAGAAGAAAATCTCACACTGTTCTAAATGTTAGCTATATCCTTGGGAGGAAGATCAGAATGGAGAACTAGCCTCCGCAACACTGAGGATGAGAATGCCAATCTACTGCATGCAGCATCATTATACAGTACGTATGTGCTACTTACTAGAAAAATATAGGACACAGGATTTTCTTGTCCCATTTACAGGGCTCCACAGCTTGAAAAAACCCACCTCTATTCTATGGAAGTGGTTAATTACGGCTATTGTTATATATGTGATATCTGTATGAGATAACAACATGGAAATTATTTTCTTTTCGTAAACAATGTGTAATAATGTTGGGCCTCCGAGAATATCAATTCGCTTTAACAACATCTGTGAAAATAGTTACATTCAAAACATAACATGGCCATATCTGCCTTTCTGCCATAAAAAGTAAAAAATAAAACCCAAAGAATGATGAAAGAAACAGAGTTATGTGTAACTGTTAGCAGGGGGCATCTTCAGAAAATCAAATGTGCGGTATAAAACAAAATTTATGTAGTGATTAATTCTTTAAAACACATGCCTCCAGTGAGACATGATATAAAATTTTAAATAGAAAACAAAAAGCTTTGTCAGATATAGTAGCATGGGATTTCAGACGTTCAACCACAGTGTTTATGGTTTTATATGAATGCTTTAACGAAACTGTTCATATTGTACTTTTTCAGAAGCTGACAGCTGATTCTTATTTGATACACAGAATTAATCGTGCAACCTTACAGGAGAGGGAAAGAGTTCTGCCTGCAATCATAACTTCAAAGGAATAAATGTCAGAAACATAACTGTTAAATTGTGTCATTTGTGAAAAACAATATTCTGTCTTCGGCTGCAGGAGCATTATTTGTTTTAAAATAAAGTGAATGCATTGACAACCATTGTCATTAGATTGTAGTCTTTCATAAAGGGTGCATTAGTAGAATGGAAAGGAGTAAAGCATCAATACCGTTTTGAATTATTGATATGTACTTATCAAAACAGCTTTTCACTAGGGGTGGGGGGGTAGAAAGTATCTCCAGGTAAATCTTTATATATCTTCACAAAGATAAAGAAATATTTACAGTGTTATTAATAAAAACAAAACCACAAATCTATTAACCTAAAACAATGAGCTAAGGGAGTGATATTGAAACAATTTGGTGTGTTGAATCTTAGTGCTTTTACAAACAAGCTTTTTGCTATGACGGCAACAATGCATTGGAAAATACAGAACATTTTTCATTATCTTAATTATGTCAATTTGTCTATTTAGAATAAAAATAACGATGTTTGTGAAACTTACATTGATTTCCATTATTTTCCTACATAAAGAAAGATTGTTTTGATGGGTACTATAAATACTTTAATGCAAATGATGTACAACAATTAACTGGTAATAACAATGCAAGAGTATCCCCAGAATTGACACCTTGTAGTTTGAGACTATATCTTATTCTGAAGTAAATTGGGATTTTTCAACAGAAAACAGGTTGTTAGCAAATATAGAATTGCCCCCCCCCCCCCCCCCCAAGTATGTGCATGGCCAAAATCGGATTTAATTGTCTTTTTTAGACACTCATATTTCTATTCTGCTGTGTATAACAGGCAGTTATGAAAAAAAGTATGTTATTATTAATCGATCTAGGACATTTTGCCACACCCAAATGACCGCCGGGACGTGGCCTCAACTCACCTTGCCGCTGGGATCTGTTGTGCCGCCGGCTGTACCGCCAAGGTAAGTTCCAAATCTTACTTTAAAAGCCGCTAAGGCTATTCCTCTTATACTAGGTAAGTCCCAAACATTTACTTTAAAAGCCGCTAATGTTATCCCCTAATACTAATGCTACCACCTACCCTAAACACCTTAACCCCTTACTCTAAAATCCCTTAAGTTAAACCCCCACCCTATCCGCTAAAATCCCTAAAGTTAACCACCAACCCTAACCACTAACACCCCTAAAGTTATCCCCCTACCCTAGCCACCAAATCCCCTTAAGTTATCCCCCTACCCTAACCCTTGAAACCCCTACAGTTATCCCCCTACCCTAACCACTAAACCCCTAAAGTTATCCCCCAACCCTAACAACTAAACCCCCTAAAGTTAACCACCTACCCTAACCACTAAAACCCCTAAAGTAATCCCCCTAACTTAACCACTATATCCCCTAAAGTTAACTCCCTTCCCTAAGCACTAAAACTCATAACGTTAACAACCAACCCTAACCACTAAATCCCCTAAAGTTATCTCCCTACCTTCACCACTAAAACCCCTAAAGTTATTCCCCTAACATAACCACTATATCCCCTAAAGTTAACCCCCTACCCTAACCACTAAAAACCTAAAGTTAACCACCAAGCCTAACCACTAAATCCCCTAAAGTTAAGCCCCTAAGCAATAAAAACATACATCATCGTAGAAGCAGCCGGCGGCAGAGATTCCAGCAGCGGATTGGCTGCAGCAGATGGTCCATCAAACACCGGCGGTCATTTCATTGCGACGATATGGCCACCACCAGATGTCCCATTCCGATTATTAATAGGTTTGCGTTTCAGATATCAAGACTAACATAAAAAAAATAAAAGAACTATTTCTACAGTATTACACAATTAATAAACGTCCTCATGAATGTAACATTCATTAATAATCTATTTTAGTCAACATTGCAATTGTATAAGGCAGTTAATTCCTTATCTAATAACATTATTAGTACATGTGAAGGTGTTTTTATTGTCTTGAACCTCAGTTTAATTGCAATACTTGTTAGTATAAAGATCATTATGAGACTTCATAATCTTGCTGTGAAAAACATACAAGATTCAACAACCTGTTTGTGTAGAAATGTACATTAATGTACCGAGAGGATCAACAAGTATATACTTCAATAAACCTTAATTTATTCCAGGAAAATTACAAGCATATTTTTCCCTTGACCTTGAAATCTATCCAACAGAGCTGTTGTCCTGGAATTGATGGATGTGAATGAATACACATTAGAGTTTATAAACTTGTTTGAGAAGACTCTTCAATCTATTCGGAAAGCAAGCCAATAATGCTGTTCATGGTTCATATGTCCATGATTGACAGTGAAGGTTGGTGAAAGCTACTGTACATGACAATAAGACTACAAACTTTGTAAAAATGTGTTTTGCAATACTTATTCACCCCCAGAGTCAATGAAGCAAGTATGCAAAACATTTTATTTGAATTAAAGTGTGTTTAAATGAACTTCAATCATATCCCGGGCATTCAAATATGCCTAAATAATATTCTTTCAAAGTAGAATTTCTTGAAATGTCAGCAAAAAAGCACCTAAGAAATGAAGGGGGCTATGCACAAATACGTTTTTTTTTTGTCATACTACATGAAAAAGTGAATTGCATAAAAAAAATCTATTTCTCCCCTAAAATCATTACCAGCACATGTTGGCACGGTATGTCATTATTCATGTTTGGCACACGTATTGTTTGGATGGTGCGCGCCATCTCCATGCATGTTAATGCAGGGGTGCGCAAACTTTCTGTGTTGCGCCCCCCTTGCCTGCCAGCCAGCCCCTATGGTCACACCCCCCCCTTACCCAATATCCAGCGTCAAATGACGCGCAGGGTCATGTGACGTCACGTGACCCCCGCAGCGTCATTTGACACCGTGTTGACATGGTGACGCAGCACCGAGGAAAGGTAGGTGAAGTCCGTGCCCCCCCAAAATAATCTTGCATCCCCACTTTGCGCACCCCTGTGTTAATGCATTAAGAAGTGTTTGCATCGACTTGCATTTGTCTTTTACGCCAAGAAAAAGTTGACGCCTTTGTGCCACACAAAAGTGGAACAGGCGTGCACGTTTTTCATACACATCATTTGCATACAGTATGTGTGCCACCAAACACATCCAAACTCCTCCTCTGGCGTTAACCCATTCGGGAAACTAATGTTGACACGTGCTGCATAACACCTCAAATCAGTTTGATACATTGGTGCATAAAGACACATGCATTTGCTTCTCTTGTGTGAGTAAGTTTTATAACAAAATTGCTTTTAGCAACACTTTATACATAGGCCCCCAAATCTTTCTTGCAAAAACTAAAGTAATTAACACAAGATAGTCAATATTTAATCTATTATATTTACAAATATAATGCCCATTATGTGTTGCAGGTCATGTATTTTACGCATCGGCCTAGTTTATGCCTAATACTTTGTCTTTAAATAGTGTATTACAGAATCATATACTTTCTGTTGTCGCTAAGTGGACATACTTCTGCCTTTTTTCTGTTGATCCTTCTAATCAAAAGCAATTCTGTGTTGTTCTGAAAAGTGGCTTTGTAGGTTTCACAATTGAAATTCATAACAGAACTACAACCTCACATAATGAAAAAATAATGACATGAGAAACATATCTTAAATATCCCACATACGGTAGTATCTTCAGTTCATGTCCATAGAATACACTCAATAAGCTTCTTATTATTGCTAAAAGGATGGCAAGGGCCACTGGTTTACACAGATTACTCTCTGATCCAAACCCCAATAAACTAAGGAGATCAAAATTGCCTCATATTTATGTTCTGTCAGTGTTGCTTTCCCTAATCAAGACAACAAAGTGGTATTTTCTTGATTAATTCTACTTATCTACTTATTGTTCTGAGACTGTATATTTTAATGATACTGCAGCTTCAGTATATTGCATATCTTAGACCTGGACCATAATTGACCCAAATCTTTTTAAAATGAGTTTTAATTGCGTACAATATTGAAGGATACTATTGATTGCTTTTTAATTTATTCTCTCAGATGCAAACTTACAGATATAGCAGACTTACATCACCTGTTAACGCCATGCTTGACGTTAAGGCCAGTGCATTATTTAACAGTATGGCTATTGAAAATGATGGACAAGGAGATAACACGTTATTTAATGTATTATTTTGGGAGTTAACTCAAGTTAACAGGAGTAATAACGTCTACTACATCCGTAATTTGGGGTATTTTAAGGACATGAATTCTCAATTGTTTGCAAGGTTGTAGATGTTTTCCATAAAGCTAGTAATACATCTCTATAGATATTTTCATAATGGGGAAAAACTAAATTTCTCTGTTTTCTACTTGGCAATGCTATAGGTAACTATGGGTTAGATCCACACAGCTCAATTAAATCAAGATTCATAATGTGGGTAATATAAAACAATATGAAGATATGTTATGTCCCCTGAGTTAACATGGTATCCTCAAATCTAATTACATGCTAAAAACAACAACCAAACTAAAACTCATTAACTTACATTATGCCAGTCATGGAGTTATTCCTATAATATTTGAAGTGGACAGAGAGAGGTGAGGGAAATAATGCAGGGAAATAATATTATTTAAATGATGCCTATCTGTGGCAAAAGCCCTACTTCATTGTCTGGATAGGAGTAAAGTGACATTTAGGCAAAACTTAAATAACGTTACATTAACTCCCCATGTTAACATTAACAAACTTTTATGGATGTGCTACAGTATGTGTTATGATATTGCCTCAATTACATATCATTCTCAGCAAACAAGAATATCAATTGTGAGCACATTCACATGTTTTAGACAGGTCTTTAACCCTGCTTTTGACCATTATCTCTTAGAACAGCGGTGCCCAAACTGAGGGGCGCAAGATTGTTTAGGGGGGGCGCAGGCGGCGGGCGGCGAAACCTGGCGTCTGCGGGCCGGCAGATGCCAAAACATGCTGTGCGCGGGCGGGCGCACGGACAGGCAGGGGGCAATTTTGCCAGCAGCAGAGAGAAAAGCAGTCAGTAGCTGCAATTTCTCCTTCAGTCATTAGGTGGCGTTGTGCTGCACAGCTCATGCAGCACCTCCATAATGCAGCGTGATAAGGTGAGAGCTTGAGTGTGTGAGTGTGTCATGGGCCGGGGGTGAAAGAGAGACATAGAGAGGTGGGAGGGGGTGAAAGAGACATGGGGAGGGGGGTGAAAGAGAGACATGGAGAGGTGGGAGGGGGGTGAAAGAGAGACATGGAGAGGTGGGTGAAAGAGTCATGGGGAGGGGGTGAAAGAGAGGCATGGAGAGGTGGGATGGGGGTGAAAGAGAGACATGGGGAGGGAGGGTGGAAGTGCGACATGGGGTGAGAGACATATTGGAGGGAGGGGTAGAGAAAGACACTGCGGGGAAGGGGAGACACTCTGGGAGAAGGTGAGAGACACTGGAGGGAAGGGAGAGACACACACACTGGCTAGGGAGAGACACTGGGGGGAGGAAAAGAGAGAGACACTGGTGGGAGGAAGAGACACAATGGCTGGAGGAGAGAGAGACACTGGGGGGAGGGAGAGAGTGAGAGAGTGAGAGACACTGGTGGAAGGGAGAGAGTGAGAGACACTGGGGGAGTGCGAGAGACACTGGGGGGGAGTGAGAGAGAGATACTAGGGAGAGTGAGAAAGAGAGAGAGACACACACGGGGGGAGGGAGAGGGAGAGAGAGAGAGAGTGGGGGAGGGAGAGAAACGGAGGGGAGGGATAGAGAGACACTGGAGGGGGAGTGAGAAACACTGGGGGAGAGGAGAGTGAGACTGTGGAAGAAGGGAGAGAGGTCCTGATGTGGCAGGGAGAGAGAGATTAATAATACAGCATAAATGGGGATGCTATTAGACAAATATCATAATATTTATTTTGAAGTGATGTAATTTGTGTTATAAATACTTTTTACTTTTGTAAGTCTGGTCACCCTAGCTGGCGGCCAACATCATGCTGCACGCGGGGGCTGCGGAGGTACGGCAGTTGAAGAGAAATGGCTCCAAAGAGGCCAGGGGAGGAGCACAACCCAGCGCAGTGACATCAAACGTGCTGCAGGTCTGGCCGGCAACGTGGAGTGATTGATGTTCCAGCTGCACCTGCACGCTTTGCTGTGCCTGCTGGGGGAGAGGGGAGGGGAGAGAAGTTCTGGCGGGGAGGAGGTGGTTCCCCTTTCAGACCAATGAGCTGCACAACCACTGGTAGCAGGGCCTTCCAGCACATGGAGGAGCAGGCCCCTGCCTCATGATCACCTATCCCCAGGGAGCTCCAGCAGGACCAGGAAGACATCAAAGGAGCGCTCCCCCAGCTAAACGGAGGGATGAAGCTCAGGCAGAGATGGCAGAATTGAGGGGCTTGGGAGGAGGATGAGTTTTGGGGGGCTGAGGGTTATTCTTTGGGTCAGGGGGGGTCACTTTGGAGTATTGATCAGCGGGGAGATCCATAAGTACCCCCAATGAGTTTGGTTATGGGGATCCCTGATCCCTGGGCAACATTTAAAACGGGAATAAATAAATAATATATAATACTGGTAGGTAGGAGTGGATGACAATGGGGAAAGCAAATGGGAGAAGGAAAGACTTAATATACAGTGTTTCCACTGCAGCCAGGGATCCTGGGAAATGATACGCAAATGGTATGCAGTGTCACCTTTTGCTTCAAATCCATTTTAAAATGGATCCCCAAACGTTTAGGCCTGCTGCATCACACAGCTTTTCAGCACAGTCTGGGTTAAAGAAGTGCATATCCAGTAACCTACTCCCAGACAGCTATTTTACAACCTTTTTGGTCTCTTCAGTGTGAGGCTGGTTATATTGGCTTTGCATTGTGAAGCTGGGATAGGTTTGAACCACGCATTATATAAGTTATGGTGGATCAATTAGAGGATCTTCCTCATGTGGTTTTTAACCCTGGCTTGTATGCCGCAATAAAGTTTTTTTATCCAGCACCTTGCCTCCAGCCTATTCAAGCAGCAGTGCTCGTTCTACTTCTTTACCCACTATGGTGGATCAATAGGTTACATAAAAACCTCCACTGTACAGCAAATAAAAATACTCCATGTGCGCATATTCACATATTAGCATAAACATTTGTTATAGTAAACACAATGTTCTTTATGGGAGAAAATATAGGTAAATGTTATGTTATTGTCAGTTGAAGAGACACGGTTGGTCTTAACCCAACATTAAGTTAGGTTAACGCCACGTTAAGTGACGTAACTGAGCTTTGTCGATCTGGGCTTAAGAGTTAAAATCAGCAATTCAAGCAATTTGAAAAGTAAACATTTCTTTTCCAAATGGGTGATGTATGCTTAATTATAATTATATGGGAAAAGATAATTACTTGAGTACCATTCAAGAATTGCTTGAGTGCTGTTCATAGTTAATAAGGTATTATTTAGTATTACAGTGGGTGATTGCAGTCTTCACCAGGCATAAATAAATGGGATTCTGTACATTCTGAGATTCTCATTTGCAATTTATCTTCTGGGAAATTGGACATGGCACAAATATAAACATTTGGCTGGTGATATGTAATATTTAAAAACAAACTTTAAAGTGTATTTTAACTGGGTTTTATTTCTGTATTAAAAATCATATAATATATCTAATGATAAAAGCAAGATTTTTTTTCAATTACAGGAGACTGGAGAAAAATATAATCCAATAAATTATCAATAAACACACACAGATACATATTATATATATATATATATATATATATATATATATATATATATATATATATATATATATATATATATATATATATATACTCACCTACGGTATACAGACAGAAACATGTATTATTTTGAAAATAAAAATCTATAGTACATATATACTCTACAAGTCTACTGTATACCCAAAGAATGGCAATCTTCCTTGCCAGATCCTTGAATTCGTCAATTGAATCTATCCAAAAACTATAGCCATTTATATATCAACCTCTATATCTATAGCATCTACAGTACCTTTGAGCGTTCACTCAAAATTCAGAGATTTTTCAACATAGCTGACAAGAAAAATATGTAGCTAACTCAAGTTGGTAGATCTGCTGCTTTGGGATCTGATAAACCTCCTGTCTGTAAGACACAGCAACGTAGCAGAGCCAAAGCTACATTCATTGAGATCATTACCATGCAACATAATGCAGCAGATTTTTTTTTTTTATAAAATGTGACTGTGTCAAATGCCAGAAGCTTTTGCTGATGTGTTTTATATTTGACACAGATCATTAGCCAAGAAGTTATGGCCTTCTGAGACCTGCCATCGTTTTTGAAGCTTTAAAATATGAAGATAATGATGGACAGAAAAGCACATTTTGATAAATACGATTATAATAAGTGCATTGCTTTACTCATGCCTCACGTAACTTGTTGACTTTCCTAAAATGTCAAAATAATGAGGGACAATGAGAAAAATAGACAAAAAAAACCACCTTAATACATTGGTGCTAAGAGATGCCGGATAAAAATTCCTGTCTCAGCATCAATATCGCTAAAAAAAATGCCTGATAATGAGTGTCTTGATGAGCACTGAATTGACAAATATGGTGGGAATGAGTTTAGCAATTCAAGACTGTGTATGTAATGCTAGTTCTGATTGGGATAGAGCGCTTTGTAAAGTGTAACAAAGGCCCAATGTATTTCTCCCAAAATGCTTACCATACAGATTCTTCGTGTGCAGTAATAGAAGAAACTTCACTAAGGAAATGCTCTTCCAACTATACCAGGGGTAATGAACTCCAGTTCTCAGCAAGTGAAGTTTTTAGGATATCCCTGCTTTGGCACAGGTGGCTCTATCAGTCCCTGCTTCAGCATTTGACTGATCCACTGATAGAGCTGTCTGTACTAAAGCAGGTATAACCTCACCTGTTGGTAGCTCTAGAGAGCTGCAGTTGGTCACCCCTGACCTATACTATATTTTGTTTTTCATGGACTTCTGCATCACCCCACGATTACAGCCCACACCTCCTGTCTCCACACTACCTATTAAGGATCACATAAAACAATCATGAATGGGTTGTTTGCTTACCTGCAATAAAACTTCAGTGTTTCTAAACAGGCTGGAATTGTTCTTACAACTCAGTTACAACTGATTATTGACTACCCCTACTCTATAAGCAATCCAACAGAGGTTATTCCTTGGAACATGATGCCAAATTAACTGGTAACACTTGACACGGTTCAAGTTATGTTTCAGTACTAATAAATTGGGCCTTTCAAAATACAAATCAAATGACTAATTACTTGAACAGAAAACTCTGCAATATGTCAGTGGAAATTCATCAATGTATAGTGACATTAAAAATAATGTCTTCTTAACAATTAGTTGCTGAAGAAAAACAACTGGACAATTATTAAGCAAATGTTATTGGAATTTTGGAACTTTACTGACTGACATCATTAAAATAAATTGGTGCTTGTTAATACACAAAATGTTATAGCGGCCGTGAGGCACTTTAGTGCATGTTGGGTTGAATGGGTTAAATGGGACATAAGGTGCCTTGCTCCTTAGAAATGCTGGATAAATATGACCCATAAGGGGAAATCCTGCGTTCACTGCCTTGGATCGAACTGCAATACCTGATATCGGACCTTAGTGACACCTGGCCTTAGTACCCCATTCATTAAAAGCAGAGGCTACATTGAACTCATGAAGTTTACCAGTTCAAGCACTTAAACAGTTTATCATTTCTGTTCTTGTTAATAAAAACAAGAGTAGAATAAACAGTTTTAGAACGTGGTGTAGTTAGCAGAGCTGAGACATGTCCTTTTCCATTCCCATGTATCTATTTCCATTATATAGGCAATTAAAAATACATTTAAAAAAAACAGAAGTATACATTTGAAACAGAGATGAAGGAGAAGATATGTTGCATATGAGCAAGAACAGGTTTTAGCAGCATCAACAGGTGTTCCCAACCCTCTGCTTTACAGTACAGCCCAAGTGATGTTATGTAATGAATCACTGTGACTTCCATGGAGTAAAAACAAGGTGAATCACATGTTGCCATAAATCTGTGCCTCTGTGATTAATCTGCACAGATCCCAGATCATTGTTCTGATTGCACAGTACATTAAGGTTAAGAATAGTAATTCTGCATAAGCTACTTTTATCAATTAAAAGCTTTATAAATATTTAAAGTCAACTATGTCCTATAAAAATTCATATGAAATGCCAAGAACCCAATTAGGCTGTAAAGCTACAATCATTATGTTGTCAATTATCACAAATATCACCACAGACTTTAAAACATATTCAACAAAATTAATTTCCTTTTACTCTATCGTTAGGGTGACCATACGTCTCGGTTTTGCCGAGCCAGTCCCGTTTTTTTCGGTCCTGTCCCGGATTTTCTCCTGGCCCGGTTTTTTAGATGTGTGTGCACTCTGCAGCGGAGCGTGGGGAGATATGGGAGATGCAGGGGGAGATATGGGAGATGCAGGGGGAGAGATGCAGGTGGTGAGATGGGAGATGCAGGGGGGAGAGATGCAGGGGGGGAGAGATGGGAGATATGCAGGGGGAGAGATGCAGGGGGTGAGATGGGAGATGCAGGGGGGAGAGAAACAGGGGGGGTGAGATGGGAGATGCAGGGGGGAGAGAAACGGGGGGAGAGATGGGAGACGCAGGGGGGGAGAGATGCAGGGGGGAGAGATGGGAGATGCAGGGGGGGGAGTGATGCAGGGCGGGGAGAGATGCACAGGGGGAGAGATGCAGGGCGGGAGAGATGCAGGGGGAGATGCAGGGTGGGGAGACATGCAGGGGGGAGAGATGCAGGGGGGTGAGAGATGCAGGGGGGGAGAGATGCAGGGCGGGGAGAGATGCAGGATGGGGAGAGATGCAGGGGAGAGAGATGGGAGATGCAGGGGGGAGGATGGGAGATGCAGGGTCGAGAGATGCAGGGGGGAGAGAGATGGGAGATGCAGGGGGGGAGAGATGCAGGGGGGAGAGAGATGGGAGATGCAGGGGGGAGAGAGATAGGAGATGCAGGGGGGGAGAGATGCAGGGGGGAGAGATGGGAGATTCAGGGGGAGAGATGCAGGGGGGAGAGAGATGGGAGATGCAGGGGGGAAGAGATGCAGGGGGGAGAGATGGGAGATGCGGGGGCAGTGTATATGAGGATGATGATGACGATGTTGATTTTACCCGTGCTGCACAATTTTTTTAAATATGTATGGGGGTGGGTCTTTAAAAAACATATTGGTGCGGCGTGGGTCTTTTTAATATGTATTGGCGGGGGCGGGTATTTTAATTATGCATTGCGGGGTGGGGTTTTTTGGTAAGTATTTTTTGGGGGGATTGAGTGAGTGGGGTAATTGACGGAATGTAGGGGCGAGTGAGAGGGGGAGTGAGTGAGGAAAAGAGGGAGTAAGACACAGGGGAGATAAATACATGCGAGGCGGGAGAGGGAGGAGAGTGAGACGAAGGGGAGAGAGAAATTCATGGGTAGAGGGTGGGAAATAGAGGGGGCTCGTGAGGTGTGAAATTAGCCTAAGGCCGCGCTTATAGTGCCGGCGACGCTGACATCATGCTGCAGTCACTGGAAAAATC
Organism: Ascaphus truei; assembly: GCF_040206685.1. Lineage (NCBI taxonomy): Eukaryota > Metazoa > Chordata > Amphibia > Anura > Ascaphidae > Ascaphus > Ascaphus truei. Next base: position 482,791,631 of record NC_134483.1, read on the forward strand.
AAATTCAAATGACTTCCAGCGATTGCGACTGAGCCGTCGCGCCGTCCTGTCGCTCCAACTATAAGTGCACGCGACGGTGTCAATACATTTGTTTTGACGTGACGTCGCCAGCACTATTAGCGCAGCCTAATATGTGTCAGCCAGATAGGGGTTCCCCGAGATTTTTCTAAATACTTCAAGGGTTCCTCCAAACAAAAAAGTTTGCGCCCCCCTGGTCTAGTCTATCTTCTCAATCCACCTCCTATCAGAGCTAAGTACTGTAAGTAGCAACATATATTTATAACACACAACCCGATTTCCCCTATTTAGTTTGCAAATTGTAATATATTAAAAAAATTAAAATTTCTTAATTTGAATTAATGCCTTCATTTTTTATTTCATTTTAATGTCTTCGTTATTTATGTAATTTTAATTAATGTATTAATTTTTTATTAAGTACAGTTAAGATTAGAAAGTACATTTCAGATTTCAGGCTGCAAAGTGGTTTGTTTTATTTATTTCCGATAGAGGATTTCACTATCCTCTATACCGGGGGGCGCAAACTTTTTTTACCTGCGCCCCTCTGCCAGCGGTCCCCTCACCCCCGTGCCCCCTCCTCACCCCTACTTACCTCGGCGTCGGCGGCATGACGGCACGTTGCCATAGCAACGACCTTGCGACCTTGCGGCGTCATTTGACGCATGTAGGAAGCCGCCGGAGCCAAGGTAAGTAAAGGTTTACAGAGGCACTGCAGCTCCCCTGGCACTTAATTTAAGTGCCTTCGGGAAGCGCACGGGGCCTCTGTAAACCCCGCACCCCCTGCAGGCAGTCTCGCGACCCCCAGTTTGCGCACCGCTGCTCTATACACACAAACACACGCTGCAGCCCCCACCTCTATACACAAACACACACACTGCAGCCCCCACCTCTATACACACACACAAAGACACTGCAGCCCCACCTCTGTATACAGAAACATACACTGTAGGGCCCACCTCTGTATACAGACACACACACTTCAGGGCCTACCTCTGTATACAGAAACACACACTGCAGGGCCCACCTCTGTAAACAGAAACACACACTGCAGGGCCCACCTCTGTATACAAAAACACACACTGCAGCCAGGGTTGCCACCTTCTATTGAAGGTTAACCCGGAGATAAATTTTTTTAGATCTTCTTATTATATATTTATCTTGCCTTTGGCTGTATCCTCCCCTCCAAATTCTGTCAACATGGCTGCGCGACGTCATGTAATGCACATTGCCATAACAACGAGACGCTCAGTGACGTCACGCGGCATCAAGTTGACATGACAACGGGATGCATTCTGGTGACGAGGTATCACGTGATGCCACATTGTCATGGCAACATGTCACTGCCTCACGTTAGTATTTTTGCTGTCATGGCAACAGGGGGCGTGACGTTATGTACATTGTTTTATAAATAATTTTTTTAAGTGTCCTGGTTTTTCATTTTGAAAATCTGGTCACCCTATCGTTCATAGTAACATTTGTAAGGATTAAACACTGACACTTGAGCCTCTACAATGTTTTGTGTATTTTCATAGATTTTTGAATTAATAAAGAAATGTTTAATTGTAACATAACTATCTTCCATTCTATAGACTCGCACCCCAACACCAACAATCTTTATGCCAACCCCTATTTAAAATGCTGCGTTATATCATTTTGTATAGCACTTATACGTTATGAAACTATATTAAAAAGACGCACTCAGCTTTTAAATTTCCCTTATGACCAAAGTGAACTAATGGTAGTGATATGTATACTGTATTAAACGTTAATCATTGATGGCTCAAAAACAATAGACAACTTAAGGATTTTTAAATCAATTTGTAAACTTTTAATGTTCCTTGTGTAACCAAATAGGTTTTACAATTTGTATTAATTTCTTTCATGATTTCAACATTATTATTAATTATTCATTTATTTTTTCAATTCAATAACAATGTGTCAGGAATCGGCGTTCTCCTCGCTCCCCACACAGAGCACTCCCTCCCCGCAGGGAGCCCCTGGACACACATAACAATCCTGCCTTACCGGCCTCCACGGCTCCTCGCCCCTGCCACCGTCGCGGGATCACTCCCCTCGGCGTTTCCTCTGCTCAGCGCCGGGCGCGCCCACGCCCTCCTGCACGCACACCTGCACCATCCACTGGCTCGGTTCACACGCGTACACAAGTTACGGAGCACGCTCAGTCTGCACACTCTTATTCCCGTCCCCCGGACCTCAGGCTCCGCCCCCGCACACTGCACGGGCATACTCAGGTTACTAACAAGACTCACCTGACCTGTTATGCCTGCACCAATCTGCAGTGTCTCCCTGTAGCTCTTCCTGTCCTGCCTCCGTTCCTAATTGGACCTTCCTGCTTTATCTAGCTCCTCTCTGCTCTCAGTCTTTGCTCGACATAGTCTCTGTATGGAAGTACTTCTGGATTCTCTGAGTGTTTTCACAGGTTCTGACGCAGCTCGTACGACTACCCCCTCTGGCTCTCGATCTCGGCACTCCTTGGACAACGCTCACTCTGGTAACCCCTTGAACATGGCTTGGACTATGACCTATCTCCACTCTCCACTCCCTGACTTCGGCAAGGCATCATTCACTCTATCTCTACAACCGGTACCGGCAAGTATTGTCTACCTTACTACACCTGGCCTGGCAACGCTTCATACCACACTCCGGACACGCTCCCTTTGCTGCGGGTGCGTGTATTACCACTTCCCCCTTCAGCTCAGGGGACGGGTCTGGTCTGTGGGCAGCACCGGCGTAACATTATGTCGAGCCCACAAGACGCAGACCAGACCGAACTTCAACAGTTTCTCTCCAATCTGCTTCAGCAAAACCAGGCCATGGCGGATCAAATTGTGGCACTTACACGCCAGGTCGCAGTACTCTCAGACAGGGTACCGACCGCGACCCCACTACATGTAAGCCCCCACTCCGCAAGCGCAGTTGGCAGCTCAGATGTAAGGATTCCTCCCCCCAAGCCTTATGCAGGTGAACCGCAAAATTGTAGGGGTTTCCTAAACCAGTGTGAGGTGCAGTTTGAAATGGCCCCCCATCTCTACAATACTGATCGCAAGAAGGTAGCCTACATTTATAACCTCCTCACTGGCAGCGCCCTGGCTTGGGCTTCCCCGGTTTGGGAGCGACGTTCTGACCTTACCCAAGATTACCCGGCATTTAAAGCCGAGTTTCAACAAGTATTCGATTCTCCCGCTCGTCGGGAGATTTCATCTGTTTCTCTCCTCCAGATCACTCAGGGACGGCGAATGCTGACGCAGTATGCTGTGGAATTCCGGACTCTAGCAGCCGAGACTAACTGGGGACAAGAGGCTCTCGTCTCCGTGTTCTGGCAAGGCCTGGCAGATCCCATCAAGGATGAACTCTCTAGCCAATCCAGGCCAGATCAATTGGAGGTCCTCATTGATTTGGCTGTCCGAGTGGATCAACGTATCCAGGTACGCCGCTCAGAGCGTCAGCGCACTCGCGTCCATAACTTTCAAGTTCCGTTCTCCAGTAGTCCCAGCAACACTCCGGCTTCCCCAAGTGCTACCATACCTCTTCGTCCTGCACTGGAGTTGCCAGAGCCAATGCAATTGGGGGTACAACGCATCCGCACACCGATACGGCAGTTCCGCCACGCCGGGGGATTGTGTTTCTACTGCGGATCCATGGAACATCTGGTTCGGGAGTGTCCACTGCGTCCAGGAAACGGGAACACCCAGTGAGTACACAGGGGCTCTCTCTGGGTGTAATGTCTCCACGTCCCCTTTCTAAAGGGGAACTCCCTAAGAAACTTACATTTCAAGTCTCCCTTTCAGGCGATAAGTTCAAGATTTCTACCGCCGCTTTCATTGACTCAGGAGCTGGAGGAAACTTTGTGGATCTTGAATTCGCCAGGTTGAACCGCATACCACTCGTGAGAAAGAAGGTTCCCATCGCACTCGTCGGTATCGATGGATGTCCTCTTACGCCGGCCCATATCTCCTTAGAGACGGCTCCCTTGCTTCTGTCCTCACATCTGCACAAGGAGATCTTAGTTCTCGATGCCATTCACGCTCCTGGGATACCCATCACCCTTGGTCTTCCTTGGCTACAGCTTAACAATCCTCTCATTGACTGGACTTCCTCTGCTCCCATTTCCTGGAGGCCGAGGTCAGACGAGACTCATCAACTGCTGGCCAATACCTCTGTTCCCGAAGTTATTCTACCTTCCGTTTACCATCAATTCCGGGACGTTTTCAATAAGGTACAGTCAGACCTCTTGCCGCCACACAGGACTTACGATTGTCCGATCGATCTAGTTCCAGGTTACTCCCTACCCAAGTCCAAGACCTACCCCTTGCCGTTACCAGAATCTCACGCTATGGATGAATATATCCACGAGAATCTCAAGAAAGGCTTTATTCGTCACTCCAATTCCCCAGCAGGGGCTGGGTTTTTCTTCGTCAAGAAAAAGGACGGGTCGTTGAGGCCTTGCATCGACTACAGGGGTTTAAACCACATCACTATTAATAATCGTTACCCCCTTCCCCTTATTACCGAACTGTTCGATAAATTACAAGGGGCCAAGATTTTTTCCAAGTTGGATCTACGTGGTGCCTATAACCTGGTGTGCATCAGGAAGGGGGATGAATGGAAGACGGCCTTCAACACGCGAAGTGGACACTACGAATATCTGGTAATGCCTTTCGGCTTATGTAATGCTCCCGCTGTCTTCCAGGATTTCATCAATGACGTCTTTCGTAAGGTACTCAATATTTTTGTTTTTGTATATTTGGATGATATCCTGATTTTTTCCAAAGATCTCCAGGACCATATACGCCACACCTCCTACGTCCTTTCCCGTCTCCGTGAACACCATTTGTACGCCAAACTGGAGAAGTGCACCTTTTATACGACCTCTACTCCGTTCCTGGGGTATATCATTTCCGATGAGGGGTTTATGATGGACTCCGGTAAACTTCAAGCAGTCACTGAATGGCCAAGACCCAACTCTCTCAAGGCCATACAACGTTTTTTAGGGTTCGCTAATTACTATCGTAAGTTTATACAGAGTTTTTCCACCATTGTGGCACCCCTCACTGCGCTCACCAAAAAAGGAGCTGATCCTTCTGCTTGTTCATCCGAGGCCATCTACGCCTTCGAGACACTCAAGGAAGCCTTTATATCCGCACCTATTCTCCGTCATCCCAACATTGAACTTCCCTTCGTCCTGGAGGTCGACGCTTCTGATTGCGGCGCTGGTGCCGTTCTTTCCCAGAGACCCACGCCCCAAGATAAGTTACATCCCTGTGCATATTTTTCCAAGAAATTCTCGTCTGCCGAGAGGAACTATGACGTGGGTAACAGGGAACTTCTGGCCGTGAAGATTGCTCTTCAAGAGTGGAGACACCTGCTAGAGGGGTCGAAAGAGCCGTTTACTATTCTCACGGACCTCAAGAACCTTCTTTACATAGAGAACGCTTGACGCCTTGGTCCACGACAGGCTCGTTGGGCGCTTTTTTTTTCTCGATTCGATTTTCACCTTTCCTATATCCTCGGGACCAAGAACGTAAAGGCAGACGCACTCTCCCGAATACATTCTTCTGAAGAGAGGCCAGAGGAATCTTTGGAGACTATCCTTCCACAAGAGAGGATTCTCGCCAAGTCTTCTTTCAAGACTCTTGACAAGATTTTGCACTCCCAGAGCAGCATTCCCAAGGACTTGGTCGTTCCCGTCAACAAACTCTTTGTACCATCCAAATTTGTTCCAGAGGTCCTGTCTTGGGGTCACTCCTCTAAATCTGCAGGTCATCCAGGTTTTAAGAAGACTACTGATCTCATTTGTCGGAATTTCTGGTGGCCAAGGATGTCTCAAGATATTCTGGAGTTTACCAGCGCATGCCCCACGTGCGCTCAAAACAAGACTCTCCGTCAAAAGCCTTAGGGTTTTCTGTTGCCCCTTCCAGTTCCCGACCGCCCCTGGTCCCACATTTCTATGGACTTCATCGTTGAGTTGCCCAGGTCCAGAGGAATTAACACTATCTTGGTGGTCGTGGACAGGTTCTCGAAGATGTCCCATTTCATTCCACTTAAAGGATTACCCACCTCCCCCGCCCTTGCTGATATCTTTACGGAGCAGATTTTCCGGATTCATGGGATCCCTTTGTCCATTGATTCTGACAGAGGTTCTCAGTTCGTATCCAAATTTTGGAGAGCTTTCACGAAGAGATTGGGCATCTCTTCTTCTTTCTCTTCCGCCTATCATCCTCAGTCCAATGGAAAAAGGGAGAGAATCAATCAATCCCTGGAGAAGTACCTGAGATGTTTTATATCCGATTTCCAGGATGATTGGGCTCAACTCCTCTCTTGGGCAGAGTATGCCGTCAATTCTGCAAAAAATGAGTCCACCCGGGAGTCGCCCTTCTTTATAAATTATGGGTTCCACCCTCCCTGTCTTCCCATCCCCAACATTCCTTCTGGAGTACCAGCCGTAGATGAACGCATTTCTTCCCTCCAAACCGCATGGTCCAGGTTTCAGTCTACCCTTCTCAACTCCTCCCACAGATCGAAACTACAGGCCGATCGTCGTCGTCGTTCGGCGGCTAGATACAAACCAGGGGATTTGGTATGGCTATCCTCTAGGAATATCCACCTCAAGGTACCATCTCCTAAACTGGCACCTAAGTTCCTGGGTCCCTTCCCTATTTGTGAACAAATCAATCCCGTGGCATTCCGGCTCCAACTACCACCCAGTATGAAGATTCCCAATGTCTTTCATGTGTCCCTCTTAAAACCATTTATCTCCAGTCACTTCTTTCCGGATCAGACTCGTAAACTGGATCCCATTACTGTACAAAATAACGAGGAATACGAAGTTCACTCTCTTTTGGATTCTCGCCTTTCCAGGGGTCAGCTCCAGTTCTTGGTGCAGTGGAAGGGCTTTGGCCCTGAAGAGAGATTCTGAGTACCTTCAAAGGACATTCACGCCCCGGCCCTTCTTAAGTCCTTCAGGAAAAAGTTTCCAGAGAAACCGTTCTTGGACCGTCCTGAGGCCGTTCCTGAAGAGGGGGGTACTGTCAGGAATCGGCGTTCTCCTCGCTCCCCACACAGAGCACTCCCTCCCCGCAGGGAGCCCCTGGACACACAAAACAATCCTGCCTTACCGACCTCCACGGCTCCTCGCCCCTGCCACCGTCGCGGGATCACTCCCCTCGGCGATTCCTCTGCTCAGCGCCGGGCGCGCCCATGCCTTCCTGCACGCACACCTGCACCATCCACTGGCTCGGTTCACACGCGTACACGAGTTACGGAGCACGCTCAGTCTGCACACTCTTATTCCCGTCCCCCGGACTTCAGGCTCCGCCCCCGCACACTGCATGGGCATACTCAGGTTACTAACAAGACTCACCTGGCCTGTTATGCCTGCACCAATCTGCAGTGTCTCCCTGTAGCTCTTCCTGTCCCGCCTCCATTCCTAATTGGACCTTCCTGCTTTATCTAGCTCCTCTCTGCTCTCAGTCTTTGCTCGACATAGTCTCTGTATGGAAGTACTTCTGGATTCTCTCAGTGTTTTCACAGGTTCTGACGCAGCTCGTACGACTACCCCCTCTGGCTCTCGATCTCGGCACTCCTTGGACAACGCTCACTCTAGTAACCCCTTGAACACGGCTTGGACTACGACCTATCTCCACTCTCCACTCCCTGACTTCGGCAAGGCATCATTCACTCTATCTCTACAACCGGTACCGGCAAGTATTGTCTACCTTACTACACCTGGCCTGGCAACGCTTCATACCACACTCCGGACACGCTCCCTTTGCTGCGGGTGCGTGTATTACGACTTCCCCCTTCAGCTCAGGGGATGGGTCTGGTCTGCGGGCAGCACCAGCGTAACACAATGTTATTTTTAACCAAAAAGCACTACTGATGATGGAGATACATTACAAAGTGTAAAGCCCTTTTCTATTGACAATTCTAACCAAGAAAAATATATTACTATTGTAAAAATGAATGACAAAAAAAAAGTGAAAGTCTTCCACCCGGTTATTAAACACCCACACGTTATGAGGACTTACTGAAACTCAAACAAGGCCTGACCAGCACCAAATCAAGAATGAACCTGTGTATGGGCCAGGCCTTCATCATAAACCATTTGATCTATGGATAGCTACAGTAGGCACTTGTCTAGGATACGGCACTTATTGATAGACAGGGTGTCTCCATTTGCCACTCTGTCCGACAAATACAACCTTCCCACGAGTGAGATATTTTGCTACCGTCAACTAAAACATTTTGCCGAAAAATTTGCAGAGCCCATTGTTCCACCCCCAATGTATCTATGTATGTATAGCTTTATTTATATAGTATCATCCACCTACATAGCGCTTTACAGCAGTAATACACAACACGATAATATAACACATAATGGGAATAAGCTCTTCAGGCATAAAGGTAACAAAAGGAAAAGGAGTCCCTCCCTCGAAGAGCTTACCATCTAAGTGGTATGTGGGGAGAAGTACATAGACCGTAGGAGGGCGTTCTAGTAAAGTGTTTCTGCAAGGGTTCAAGATCAGTGCATTTCAGATGTATAGAATCAGCTAGCGGAGCTACCCATATGCATCGTTAAAGAGATATGTTGAAGAAAGTTCCTAAATGTGTAGAGAGAGTGTCCCAGTTGGATATTGAGGGGGAAGGTATGCCAGAGGTATGGGTCAGTGAGTGAGATGTTTTGTGTGGGAGAGGGCTTTAGATATTAAAGTGGTAGACAAAAAACATCCTTTTGGATTTATGAACTCTGCACTTTGGCCTCTTTGGGTCTCAATATTGAGTTTGATCTAAAATCTTTTTTCTAGTAGACAGACAAAGATATGTCTAGTCACAAATGTATAAATCCCTGATTGCAGATTATTTTCATCATATCATCATTGCATTTATAAGTACTATATGCGCAAATCAACCAATAGGGATCTAGTTACTTATCTTGCATGTTGTTCATCTTGGACAAATCCTGACCATCTCTATCCAAGTCTTAGTGAATATTATTCACTTGCATCTAATATGCCCTTAATATGTTCCCTTATTTAATACACTTACTCACATAAATAGATATTAGATATATCAGCACCTCACATTATAGACTCTTTTCTTTTATCTATATATTATTATTATATACACACTTTGCACATTTCACATATAGTTCACAAACACACCATATTTAATTATTTTATTTATTCATTTCTGCTGGCGCGTCGCACATGCTATATCATTATAGGATTCAGATCTTTCAAATATATGTCTAATAAATATATATTATCATTGTCAATCACCAATATGTATTTATGTAATTTACGTAATGTTGTATGTTACTTGTCTTGTTTTTGTCCATCTGTATATGCCGAGACATCAAACAGCGCTTTAAATCACCATTGCACATGTCTGAACTAACCAACAGGTACACTGTACCTTTTAATCCGTACTATAAATGTATGAACCCACAGGGACTGGATCATTAACTTTTTACCCCTGAGGAAGGAAGTTCTACTTCCTGAAACGCGTAGGGTGGGATCTGCTGGCCCTGCTGCTCACTTTTGTGACCACAGCTGACGACGGAACTATACTGTTCACTCCTCCTGGTGATCAGAGCGTGGCGAATCTGCTACTACCATCTATATGCCTGGTCGTGTCCCGTTTGGCAAATCTGCGACTGCATTTCTTCCCATCCCCGAGCTGACTGCACACTGAGGTCTGTGTACACAAGACCTAGAGGGGAGACCGTCCCGGAAGGGAAACCTGAAGGACCAGATACCGTTGCATGGGAGAGACGCCACGAGCCGATCAGCCTACACGAGAGGGGATACTCTCTAATTATCCACTGTGCAATACCACTTAATATCTGGTAAGTGGACACTTCAGCCATAGCAGCAGCATCACCAGCGGACCCTTATTCTTATTTTATATGGTTATGTCCAATCATTGTTTCTAATATTAAATGTGTTTTTTACTTTACCTGTTTTTTTCTCTCAGCCCTTTGTCTAGTCACGTTATGTGTTATTGGCTTTGATTATCATTTGCTAATAACATTGCTAGTAGCATTGTTTTAAGCATTGCATTGACTTAACAATATTACGCTACATATCTTTATTTGTCTCTATTTATATATTAAACTACTTCGTTTGGAGCACATCCCTAGACCTGATCCAGCTACTGGTCCTGGTTGTATATATCCTTTTTTATATTGGGGTTATGTGCGGGGCGCCAGAGATATAGTATCCACTTCCACATAATGGGAATAAGCTCTTCAGGCAGAAAGGTAACAAAAGGAAAAGGAGTCCCTCCCTCGAAGAGCTAACAATCTAAGTGGTATGTGGGGAGAAGTACATAGACTGTAGGAGGGCGTTCTAGTAAGTGTGTCTGCAAGGGGTCAAGATCAGTGCATTTCAGATGTATAGTATCAGCCAGCGGAGCTACACATATGCTTCATTAAAGAGATATGTTCAAGAAAGTTCCTAAATGTGTAGAGAGAGTGTCCCAGTCGGATATTAAGGGATAAAGGTATGCCAGAGGTATGGGTCAGTGAGTGAGATGTTTTAGGTGGGAGAGGGCTTTAGATATTAAAGTGGTAGACAAAAAACATCCTTGAGCGGAACGCAGGAGTCGGGCAGGTGTATAGCGTATGTCCCAATTTGAGAATCCTTGTATAGTTCAAGGTACCTAAAAAAGGGCTTATTGCTTCAATCTACAGACCACTGATATCTTTTGACCAAGAGAGCAAATGCACAGTTATGGAAAGAGGATTTAGGTGAAATATTAGACGCTGAAGAATGGGAGGAGATTCGTGAATCCGCTGCTAAAAGCTCTATTTGCACTGTTATTTAGGAGAACTCATACAACTTATTACACCAGTGGTACCTAACCCAAATTCACCTCCACACATTTAGTAGTCTCATCTAGATGTTTTACGGGGTCTGGCTATAATGGTTCCCTAACCCATATCTGTGGTATTGCCGGTGATTGTCTCTCTCTGGGCACATATATTCTCCATAATCTGAGAAATACTGTGTATCGCAATGGTCCCTGATCCTTGGGTGGTGCTTTTGAATAGACCTATCCCTGATTTACTTAAAGCTGAGGGGAAATTAATGAAATACATTCACCCATAAGGAAGTATAGATATAGGATAAAGTATCTGTTGTCTAAATTTAGCATACTGTAGGTTGAACTTGATGGACATATGTCTTTGTTCAACATCATCTACTATGTAACTATTCTATGGGCTACTGGATGCTGTATAGCAGAACAAAAATGCCCCAACTATTAATGGTATTAAGGCGAGACTATGGAATGTGATGCTCATGGAGAAGATCATGACATTCCTGAATTAGATTTGTGTTAGGTTCTCAATGGTATGGGACCCATGGTTGTGGTATACTGGAGACCATCAGTTTACGGCGTTGACTGCCCTCCCCTAGCATTGGAATATACTCCTCGGGAGAAGGGGGGCAGTCCAAAAGGAGAAGGGGTAGAACTATAGAGGAGATGGGTGGGTATCATAGGGACTATAGGACATCCTCATACAAATCCTTTAATATTTGTTGCTAAAAACTCACTGTAACCTCTTTGGCTGTGGCCCGGCGTGGGGGGTGGCGCGTGCACAGTGCTAACCGCGATCTGCGGTCTGACAAGGAGAGAGGGAGCTTGCGACGGGAGGGGGCGTGGTTGGGGATTTGCAGGGGCATGGCCATTACGTCACGCGGCTAGTTCGCCCTCATTGAGTGAGCCACCGGTGGGGGCGTGGCCACGCCTCCGTCGCAGGGTTTGAACTCAATTTCATTAAGTTGAAAAAAAACCTGCAGCACAGCGCGGCTGTACCTTCCGCGTGAAGTTGAGTACTGGGCCCTCCCCCATTGAAGGTCGCTGCTTACACGCACAGCGTACGCCGAGCCGTGCGCTGTGGCAGTGACTGGGACCGCAGCCTTTGGGTTTGTTGTATTTTGCTCTGTAAAACCCATGAGGCCTGTGACTTAATCGAAGACTGTTAACTGATAGTGGATCCTGTTTTTTTTAATGTTTATTACTGTTTTGGTTATTATGATTATTTTTATATTGTTGTTATATTGTATCCCCTTTTTTTATTTCTGTACCCTAAATATACTAACACCAAAAATCATTACAAATTAAGAGTTTAAAAAAATCTTAAACAACATACAGTGTATTCCCAATTACTGTGTGGCAAGTTTAGCACAAATAGCTTTCTGTGTATATTCAGAATGAGTCAATAGAGTCAGGCTTTTTACTTTGAGCTAAAGTCAGATTACTTGTCAACACTTCAGGTAGTGATTACTTGTGTGGTGTCCCTAACATTAACCATATTGACAGATTAGACATTTAACTGATGGCAATGGTTGTGGAGCAGATTACTACACAATGTAGATTTAATCTCTGCAATGTCTTGATAGTCCCTACCTAAAGATTTTGAAGTTTCATGAGTCTGACCTGCTCAGGGCAAACGGGTGGATAATAAATTACTTGCTAAGTATCTTTAACAAGAAAGACAAAGAGATCAAGCTTCCATGGGCACTCTCCTGAAAGCTCACACTGGTGCATGACAACAAAATTTACCAGCACTATAAATTATCTTTAGCATGGAAGGCATTTAATTGATTGAAGACAATGTTATGCAAACACAAGAATGGACCATTTAAAGCATACTGCACATCTAAGAATTTTTACCCATCCCTGATTTGAACTAGTAAAGAAACCAAAGTAGCTAAAATTTGCAGAGAATTGCCATGCCTAATTGTGTCAAGTATGTATATTAGGTTATAGGAAATTGTGAATAACCTAAAATTAACAATTTTTACCACTACATTTATGTTATTAGTGTTTGGAACAACTCAGAGGATATTTGAAGTACTGTACACTGTATGCATAATGGTTGGTACTGTGTATGGCGAGTTATCATTTTTTGAGTTTTTTGGGGGGAAAGGACATTATTATTAAGCTGCTACAATGTTTATTATGAGCCCATCATATTTTGTTTTCACTTATACTGTAGGTGTATCAAATATAAGAAGCTTGTTATATCAGTTGGTTAAATTTCATTAAGATGATTTTGCTGAGCATATTTACAACACCTAAGTGTGTGTTTGTAATAGTACACAAGGAGATAAATGTCAGTCCTATTTTATATATCAAATTGTATCATGTGGCATGTGTCGCCTCCCATGCCCTCCTTGTTGTTCCACCAAAAAGACGCCCCAGGTGACAATCTGGTAAGGAGGATAAACTAGGAGAACATTTAGACATTAACTCTGTTGCTAAGATGCCTTTAATAATATGAATTTAATGTAAAAACTAAGGCTGCATCCATACTCCCCGTGACCGCACGGGCGATGGTGCACGTGGCACGATTAAAAGGTCGTACCTCGATGAAGTGCAATGGCGCTCGCGATTTTGTAGGAGAAAATTGTATTGTTTGTCACGTGATAGCCGGGTCACATGAGCGGTTCAGCCAATGAGGGTGACAACCAATGAGGGCGGCAGCCAATGAGGGCGACCTGCTCACGTGACATCACAGCCACGCCTCCGACACACCTCGGACACGTCTCCGACACGTCTCCCCATCATGTCTCCTCCTCCCAATCCTGAAGGCCACAGACCGCCTCTGGAGCAGGCACACACGACGCCACGCACTCTTTCAAACGTGCCCACTATATTCGCGACTTTTGTTGGATATACAGAACCATCAGAGGAATATTCGCAGTAGTGGGCTAGCCATTAATATTTGTTAACGCATATTATAGCTCAAATTTTTAGAAGCCATATTGGTCATGTAGACGAAGTGAAGATTATCCAAGTAGAGAAGAATGGTGGAGCACTGCTAGAGAAAAAATGAAGGGCTGGCTACTCCAGCCCTTCATTTTTTCTCTAGCAGTGCTCCACCATTCTTCTCTACTTGGATTGACCTTTACCGGAAGGAGGCACGCCGCATCTTTCCAGGACCTGATAATTCGTGAGTTGACTGATTGTGTTTCAACAATATGCAGTTCATATATTGTATGGTGTTATACTTGCTCATGCCTAGGGATTGAGGTGTGTTGTCCCATTAGTGGGTGTGGGGTGTGCTCTCTTCATTGAGTGCTCATTTCACACACTCACTGTGGGGCTTCTTTACCATTTCATTGATATCCCATACTATGGCTACAAAGTGAGCATTCAAGCCTATTTACTGCACATGCATTCTCCTGAAGTTATACTCTCTCCTGGACTTTAATGCTATATTGCAAACATCATCCAGATATTAGTAGCACCTATTGGGGATTTATTTCCCATATCTACTGGAAGTGAAGATTATCATAGTATCTGACACCTTTTAATGGGCCAACAAGAGAATTCTTCATTGATAGAATCGCAGTGCACATAGCTTTTGAAATCTCACAGGTCTCTTTCTTATTTATATAGTGTTCACAGCTTTCAAAATCTCATAGGACTCATCTTTGTGTATAAACATGACCTGGGAAGTTTTAAAACCTCAGCACAATATAATTGTATCCACGAATAACTTTCTAAATGGACATTCAAATGAATAGCTGCTAACCGGCAATAATGTCTTTCACACTTTAGTAAATATACCTGCATGAACATTAATGCGTGATAATGGCTAGCACACTTTTGTCAAAGTACTGCTAAAGTGCTAGAAGTCTAAATTATTAATTAAACTGCTATTAATCTTACTAATTTATTTTGTTAATATTACTTCATGTTCACTATTGTTAGGGTCCAAATTACAATGTTGTTTTAGCTCTTTGTCCCCATCTGTTACACATGTTAACTACCATCTTTCAATTAACATCACAGTATTATTTTCAGTTGCAGTTTTCAGCTGAATCCTAATGTATGTTTCACAACTTCAGCAATTAAAAGCAAGATAAATAAGGGGGCAGCTCACTTGGACCAACATGACCTAATGGAAACGGTCTATATTGTTGATGATTAGAAAAAAAATTGATTTTCAATAAAGGATAATATATTCCGTTTTTGATGCTGTTGTTACATAGTTACATAGTTACATATGTAGCCATGGCTGGTCCAGACTATACTTTCTGCCTCCTGACATATAAGTCAGTGTTAAGCTATCCTGTGGGTTTACCACCACTCATGCTGCCTTTCTGAGTGACTGGGGTGAAGGTGAAGCGGGGTCTGTGTACAGCCAATCATGGTGCAGACCTTGTGCCCTCCCCCTCTGTGCCTTAGAAAGGTAGTGTTCCAAATTATAGTCATTCCAGGTCGCCCCCTCCTGGGGTAGAGACATGCAGTTCAGCTCTCCCTCTCCTGGGGCTGACTACAGCCCAAGACCTGAGCAGAGCACAAGGCCTCAAGACTGCTAGAAGGCCGTTACCATCCAGAGGTCTGGGACCCATCCACAAATATGATGCATGCACTATAATATGAACTGCAGTGGTTGCCACAATAAAGAATCCTTTTAATATACATCTAAGTGACAGTCTATTGGGTAAAGGTATGCGAGAAGTCTGTCATGGTGGGGACTGTCTCCAGGAACCCTGGAGCCTGCTGTGACTGGAGGTGCTGACAGCATGAGAAGAACCTGAAGGATCACCAAAAGCCTGTCCTGTTTCCCCCAACCATCGCGGACCCTCAGCATCTCCGAGACCCTCACAGGTATTTAGCACCATGACACCTGTAGCAATAGCAAGATCTCCCAGAGGGGTGGGGAAACAGCGCTACACATAGTAGATGAAGTTGAAAAAATACATTCTGTATATCCATCAAGTTCAACCTATGTTAAATTTAGATGACAGATATGTATCTTATATTTGTACTTACAGTATATTGATTCAGAGGAAGGCAAACAAAAACCCCAATGATGTCTCTTAAAGGGGAAACAATAAATTATTTCCTGACGCCAAAAAATAACAACCAGGTTACTCCCTGGATCAACAACCTTCCCATGTTTACGTATTTGGTATATCCTTTCAAACATATGTCCAACCTTTTTGAAGATGTCTATTGTATCTGACATCACAGTTTCCATTGGTAATGAAGTCCACATTTTTACTGCCCTTACTGTAAAGAATCCTTTCATTTGTTGCTGATAAAACCTCATTTCTTCCAACTTTATGAGATGACCCTGTGTCATTTGCATTGCCCTTGTGATAAATAGTTCTTTTGAAAGCTCCTTGTATTGACCCTGAATATATTTGTATATAGTTATCATATCCACTCTTCGATGCCTATTTTCTAATGTAAGCAAATCTAATTTTGCTAGCCTCTCCTCATAAGTCAGATTTTATATCCCCTTTATTAATTTTGTTGGTCTTCTCTGCACTTTTTCTAGTTCCATAATGTTTTTTTTTATGGAGTGGTGCCCAAAACTGTACTCCATATTCAAGGTGTGGTCTTACAAATGCTTTTATACAGTGGCTTGATTATGCTTCCATCCCATCCATCAATACCCCTTTTGAAGCAAGATAATATCTTATTTGCCTATGCATGACATTAGGCACTATTGCTAAGTCTGCTGTCTACAAGCACTCAAAAATCATTTCGCATCAAGGATTGACCTACAGTAATTTTACCCCATTTCATTTTTCATCTATTTATTCTTGTTTACCAAATGCACAACCTGACATTTATCTGTATTAAATCCCATCTTCCATTCACCTGCCCAATTTTCCAGTCTATTCAAGTCCTTCTAGAGAAAATGACATCCTTCACAATTATCTTACACAATTTAGTGTCATCAGCAAAGATGGAGACATTGCGCTCTATGCCAACCTCAAGGTCATTAATAAACAAGTTAAAAAGCAGGAGTCCCAGTACCGATCCTTGAGGTACTCCACTTAGAACTTTAACCCAACCTGAAAAGCTTCCATTTATGACAACTCTTTGTTGTGTATCCTTCAACCAGACCTCCAGAGTCTGAAATTGAATATCCTGTTTTATCAAAATCACAACCCCCCTTTTCTACTGGTAAAAGACGAATAAATTGCAGTGGGGTATGTCTTGCAAAAGGTATTTGGGGATTCCTGGGTGTCAAAATGTGTCTCTTGCAGAAAGACAATATCTGCTTTCAAATTTCTAAATTCTTTTAGAGCCAATATACATTTACCATTACTATTAAGACCTTTAACATTGAGGATACTAACTTCAATGGTGCCTGACTAGTCATGTCCAATACCATGATCTCAAAGATCATTTTTTTACACTGGAGAAACTTCTAATAACTGACACAAGTCTGTGGTGGGACATTATTACTTTAGAAAACTATGTGAAAATGAAAAGACTACCTCGAGGATTAAGAGTAAAAAAAATCGCCAACATTTTGCTTTGCAGACCCAGAATTGAGGCAAATTGGAAAAGTGTTCTAAATGATTGCTCTTTTAAATTAATGGGACTAATTATAGAATCCAAGAACAAGAATACAAATAATTTGGAGAAAGATATCAGGACATTACAACAACAAAAATGCAATTATATATTAAAATGGAGGGATTTGATAGTTTGACCGTTCATTAGCGGAAACAATCAACCATTTAGAAAAAGAGATAATGTTGAAAAAAAGAAAATAAATTTGAGAGAGATAAAACTGATTACGACAGGAATTAAGTTTACGCCTGGGAGAAACCTGTCCCCATGAGAAGATTTAATACATCCCAAAAGAGTCAATCAACACCTGTTAACAAATCTAATCAATCTCTTTCATCCTTTAAATCCATATTGAAGAAAAAATCAGCTGGAGATCCCCTGAGTGGCAATTCAGATTTTTCAGATATGGCCATGTTGGGCCATTCTGTATCCTTTCATCAGGCACAAGGAATCAACGAGGATCATAAGGAAAATCACTCCATGACCAGTCCACGTACGTTTAGGACAGGCGTGGCCAACTCCAGTCCTCAGGGGCTACCAAGAGGTCAGGTTTGCAGGATATTCCTGCTTCATCACAGGTGGCTGAATTAGTGGATTGGTCATAGACTGGGCCGCTGATTGTGCCACCTGTGCTGAAGCATGGATATGCTAAAAACCTGGCCTGTTGGTAGCCCCTGAGAACTGGAGTTGGACATCCCTGGTTTAGGAGGATAGATTCAAGGGAGCAGGAGCCTGTGACACAGGACAGCCAACAACAAGGATACCAAGAACGTCCCATGTATCAACAATCTTTTTGAAAAAACAGTCGAGGACAAGAAGGAGCTGAAAGAAATCAAACCAGAATGCAGCCATCAAAAAGGTAGAAGAACTCCTGAGAATTGATACAGGAGTTATTAACATATCCAATGTTGAACCAACTGATAGGGAAATGCTTCCCTTAAACAAGGGTTTAAAATTAGCTCCTGAGTCTGACTTTCATTTATTCAATAAAATAGTTGACCTACACAAGTTTATTAGAAAATTAACCTTTTAAAAAAGAAATCTTTCATAGCAGGAATCTAGTAATGATCACCCTGCATCTGTAGACTTGATGCGAGACCACTTACTGTATTAAATGATAAAGAAGTGTTTTCCTTTAAGGATTTGTGTTCCATTCAGGACCTCAACAAACTCCTGGATGAACAATTTATCCATTCTGACCCGGCCATGTTCTTGGGTAGAAGGAGCTCTGGTCTCAAAAAGAAATCACAATTTGTTTCCGACTTTCATGAAGGGCAACAGAATATCCATGTTTCAACAATTGGTAGAGAGGGATTTATCACTCCTTTCGAGGGGTTATACATTTGATGTCATTAAACGTAACCATACGCCAAATTATCTCACACAGGGAGAACAGAGGATTAAGGATTTACAAACTAACAAATCGTTAGTATTAAAAAATGCTGATAAGGAGGTGGGCTGTCGGGGTGCAGCATGAGAGTGATTACCGTGAGGAGGCATGTGCCAGCTTTGTGATGTTCAATTGTATGCTGTTCTGGGTACCAACCCCACCCTCAGATTTACCTGAGATCTTAAAGAACCCCCTGATGAGGGACTTATGCATGAGTTGGGGTAAGCAGTGGTACGCCAATTTTTGGACAAATCAGATGTATCACCTGCATATCTCACTTTTCTTTTATTTATTTATAAAAATGTTTTACCAGGATGTAATACATTGAGAGTTACCTCTTGTTTTCAAGTATATCCTGGGCACAGAGTTCTAAAAAATACTTGGTTACATTAAAAGAACAGGGTTATACAGCAATTCACAGACATTTCATGGACAGATAAGAGTTGGAAAATTGGGTACAAGGGATGAAGGGCTTGTGAGATTCAGATTGAAATAGAGCAGCTTTAACATCACTTTAACATCACCAAACATCAGCGAATGGCAGCAAACGGCTCACACCCTTTGGCTGTCCATGTTTGGGACAACACAGATATACACTGGGGTGATTTAGATTCAATACAGCTGTGAACAAACAGTTCTTTGTGTCCTCTTGGCTCACTAACATTTCAGTGGGTGGGATTGACGTTCCACAAAGTACAAGCAAATGTTAACACTTAGCGTGCTGGTCCTGTGCAGAGGGGAGAAGCTCTTGGGGACCCCCATCAGGCTGTCCACCTTTGGGGCAAAGCAGATGTACACTGGGGTGGTTGAGATTCAATGCAGCTGTGTTTTCACTTTTTATTAACTCACAATTTTTTTTTGTGGTGTTCACTACCTCCAAACATGTGGAACGGCCATGGGAACCAGCTTTGCCCTGTCCTATGCAAATGTATTAATTGGATGGTGGGAGGAGTTCCACGTGTTTGGAGCGGAAAATACATTTAGGGATCACATTGTATTTTATATACATTTTATAGAGGATGTGTTATTTATTTGGGATGGGGATGTCACTTTATATATAGATTACATTGACACCCTTAATTACAATGTTTATCACTTGAAATTCACTTACATTTTTAATTATCACCATATTCAAGTTTTAGATTTATTATTATATTTTGACACATCATTACACATTCAAACTGATATATTTCACAAAGGTAATGCACGTAATTCTTTGTTTAAAAGCAAACAGTTGCCACCCCAAAAATGTGAATTAAAGTATACCTAAAGGACAGTTTATCCGACTTTGATGAATTTGCTGAAAGGATGATGACTTCCATAGACAGTCCTTGGACTTGATATCCAGGTTTCAAGCAAGGGGTTACAAAGAGTCTGACCAAATCAAAGTTTACCAGGAGGTTTTGGAAATGAATAGAGAAGATTTATTTCATAGGAGATGTACAGACTCGTTCAAATTTGACACCCAACTGTTTGTTACACAGTACAGCTCTCAGGCTGAACAGATTAAATCTATCGTTAAGAAACATTGGGGTGTTTGACTACTGACCCTGTATTGAGACCATATGTACCGGATGGACCAAAAATAATTTTTCGAAAAGCTAAAACTTTAGTAGACTTCCTGTCACCTACTCTATTTCATACCAATGACATAACCAAGGGGGTCGCATAGATGCAATCACTGTAAAATCTGTGATAAAATGCATCAGGGCCCTATTTTCAAATTCCATGTCACTGGCAAAATCCACAAAATCCAGTATTTTATTAACTGCAAATCTCAATTCATAATCTATTTGCTCCAATTTGGGTGTGGATTACAATATGTCTGAAGAACGATCAGACAATTGAAAGTTAGGATCATGGAGCATGTCAGATTAATTATTAAACCTGATACAAATCATCCTGTAAAAGCATTTTTCCATATGCCCAAAAGAAATATTCTGAATTTCTGTTTTCTAGAATTTGTTCAACCTCCCTTGAGAGGTGGTGACCATTTTAGGACCCTGAATCAACGTGAAGCCTATTGGATATATACGCAATATGAGGGTTCCAATAGGCTTGAACCTTGACTGGGACCTCTCTCACTTTTTATGATTCTCCGTATTGGTGTCAGTTATACATACCTTGTATTAGTACAGTCCTAATGATTCATCATCTAGAGACTTTAATCATTATTTAAAACCCATTTTATAGTCTTTTCAACTAATACAGGATTTTGAACCATCCAACCATTATTTACCTTTTTGGTTAAGATGTGTTTATTTCTGGCAATACAGATTATCATTCATGTTATGTTATTCCCTACCTGCAAGTATGTCCACAATTGTCAATGAGTTGTATATGCATTTTTCTATAAACATATATTTTGTATATATTGTTTATCGGTTAAATATATTGAATATTTTTTTTTCTGCCTGGGCCAGCAGTGGGTGTGGTTGGCTGATTGCTAACCTAGCACACCTGATGGGTTTCCCTATTTAAACAGAGGTTGCTCACGAATCCTGAGCTTGCGTGTCATGATCTGAGTGACTGGTTGATTTTAAGTGCTGGTTGTATTAAATGTGCAGTTAGAACTAGAAGCAGTTTGAACAAGGAAGGAGTTAAACAATGTATAGTATATTGAAGTACAGTTTACTGTTGGTACTTATAAATGTCATAGTTGTTAGAATGAGCAGGATTGAAAATGCCACTCAATACACATCTTGCCACATGTATGTGCACATGCACCAGCTGTTCCAAGGAGCATACCGCTGTGGGAAGTGTGTGCGGGTGGTCTCTTTAGAGTCAGAGATTGCTGATCTCAAGAGGCAACTTGCAATATTGAGGGACATTGGCAATCTTGAAAGGGGTTTAGAGCTCACTGAGCAGGCCCTTGCTTTGACTAGTGGTGCAGATGGTGGCGCTGTTTGTGAGGAGCAAGTAGGTTGCTGTTAGTGAGGAGCAGGTAGGTTGCTGTTAGTGAGGAGCAGGTAGGTAGCTGGTGACAGTTAGAAGGGGAAGCAGGGGCAATAGTACATGTTGGCACCAATGACAAAGGTAGAGAAAGATGGAGGGTCCTAAAAAATGATTTCAGGATGTAGGCCAAAAGCTTAAGGCAAGTACCTCCAAGTTAGTATTTTCTGAAATACTACTAGTGCCATGCACTACCACAGGGAGACAATCAGAGCTTAGGGAGGTTAATGCATGGCTAAGAAAGTGGTGTAGGAAGGAGGGTTTTTTTTTTTTTAGAAAACTTGGACTCCTTTTATGAGAGGTGCCATCTTTATTCTAGGGACGGATTGCACCTCAATGAAGAGGGATCTTCTGTGCTAGGGGGGAGAATGTTAGAAAGGTTGGAGGAGATCTTAAACTAGGATGGAGGGGGAGGGGAATGAAACAGATCACTAACTAAATAGGATAGATGAGGAAACAAGAGATTATGGAGGTAGAATGGGGGCAAGTGCTAGTTTGACAAATAGCGATACACTCATAGTAATTACAGATAATACTAGAAAACTTCTAAAGACTAAACCAAGTGGGTGCAGAAAGGAAGAAGCTGATAAGATAATAGTACAGGCTGGAAAAAAAACTTAAATGCATGCTTGCTAATGCAAGAAGCCTGACAGATAAAATGGGGGAGCTTGAATTAATAGCTGCAAGGGAGCAGTATGATATTATAGCATTACTGAAACATGGTGGGATGAAACTCATGACTGGGCAGTTAATTTAGAGGGTTATACCCTTTTCAGAAGGATCGAGCAAATAGAAGAGGAGGTGGAGTATGCTTATATATTAAACCGGATCTACTGTAAAACCTATTATAAGGGAGAATGTTTAAGAATGGAATGATGAGAATGTAGAGACCTTGTGGAGAGAAATTAGCAGTGGAGGTAAAAGTATAAAGAAAATGTTTGTAGGTATATGCTATAAACCACCAAATATCTGTGAGATTGAGGAAGCTAAAATACTTTTGCAAATGGAGAAGGCATCAAAACTAGGTCATGTTTGCATAATGGGCATTTTAATTATCCAGACATAGACTGGGGAAATAAGATTAGCATTACAACAAAAGGAAACAGGTTTTTGAGGGTGTTAAAGACAATTGAGAAACCAACGAGGAGGAGGGCAATACTGGATTTGGTAATATCAAACAATGTAGAAGTAATAGCAAATATTAAAGTCCTGGAACATTTGGGTAACAGTGATCATAACATGGTCTCATATGAAATACATTTTAAAAAAAACCCAGATTACTTGGGTTCAACAAAGACCTTAAACTTTAGAAAGGCAGATTTTAATAAACTGAGGACTAATCTACAAGTAATACATTGGGATTATGTTTTTGCAGGGAAAAATGTAGAAGATAAATGGGCAGTCTTTAAAACATTGTTAGAAAAGCACGCTCGTCAGTGTATACCCTTGGGTAATAAGTATAATAGAAATAAGTCAAAACCAATGTGGCTAAATAAACAGGTAGGGGAGGAAATGGAAAAGAAGAGGCAGGCGTTTAGATTCTTTAAGTTATAAGGGACAGAGGCATCATATCAGAATTATAAGGAATGTACCAAAAAGTGCAAAAAGGCAATCAAATTAGCAAAAATGGATAATGAAAAAAGGATTGCAATAGAAAGTAAGATCAACCCTAAAATTTATTTTAGTACCTTAATAACAAAAAAATTAGAAAAGAAAATATAGGACCCGTTTAGTGTGAGACGGGCAGGCAGATAATTGGAGATAAGGAAAAAGCATAGGTATTAAACAAATTATTTGCCTCTGTGTTTACCAGGAAGAATCAATGTCAATTGTAGTGCCGCAGGAGGAAGCCACAATCTCCATATTAATGAACAATAGGTTAACTGAGGAAGAAGTTCATATGCAGCTTGAAAAAAGTAAAATAAACAAAACACCTGGTCCCGATAGTATACATCCAAAGAGTCCTCAAGGAGTTAAGTTCAGTAATAGCCAAACCATTATATTTAATTTTCAGGGACTCCATTTCCACAAGCTCAGTACCACAAGATTGGCGTAAAGCAGATCTGGTGCCCATATTTAAAAAGGGAGCTAAATCACAACCAGGGAATTACAGACCTGTAAGCCTGACTTCAATAGTGGGGAAACTACTTGAAGGTTTAATACGGGATAATATTCAGGAATACCTAATGGAAAAAAAAACTATTAGTAATAGTCAGCAAGAATTTATGAAGGTAGATCATGCCAAACTAGCCTTATTTGTTTATTTGAGGAAGTAAGTAGGAATTTAGACCAGGGTAATGCAGTTGATGTGGTCTACTTAGATTTTGCAAAAGATTTTGATACGGTCCCACACAAGAGGTTGGTGTACAAAAAAAAGCAGATTGAACTCAGTAAAAATATATGCCCCTGGATTGAAAACTGGTTAAAGGATAGACAACATAGGGTTATCATAAATTGAACTGTTTCAGGCTGGGCTAAGGTCATGAGTGGGGTACCTCACGGATCGGTACTGGGACCCCTGCTTTTTAACTTGTTTATTAATGACCTTGAGGTTGGCACCGAGAGCAAAGTCTCCATCTTTAGTGATGATACTAAATTGTGTAAGGTAGTAGAATCAGAACAGGATGTAATTTCTCTCCAGTAGGACTTGGAGAGACTGGAACCTTGGGCAGGTAAATGGCAGACGAGATTTAATACAGATAAATGTAAGGTTATGCATTTAGGAAGCAAGAATAAACAGGCGACTTACAAATTAAATGGGGATAAATTGTGAGAATCCTTGATGGAGAAGAATTTAGGAGTGCTTGTAGACAACAGGCTTAGCAATAGTGCCCAATGTCATGCAGTAGCTGCAAAAGCAAACAAGATCTTATCTTGCATTAAACAGGCAATAGATGGAAGGGAAGTAAATATAATTATGCCCCTTTAGAAAGCTTTAGTAAGACCACACCTTGAATATAGAGTACAATTTTGGGCACCACTCCTTAGAAAATACATTATGGAACTAGATAGAGTACAGAGAAGTGCCACCAAATGAATAAAGGGGATGGACAATCTAACTTATGAGGAGAGGCTAGCTAAATTAGATTTATTTACATTAGAAAAGAAGTGTCTAAGAGGGGATATGATAACTATATACAAGTATATTCGGGACAGTACAGGGAGCTTTCAAAATAACTTTTCATCCCAAGGGCAGTACAAAGGACTCTGGGGCATTTCTTAAGGTTAGAGGAAAGGAGATATCACCAGCAACAAAGGAAAGGGTTCTTCTTTACAGTAAGGGCAGTTAAAATGTGGAATTCATTACCCATGGAGATTGTGATTGCAGATACAATAGATTTGTTCAAAAAAGGTTGGACATCTTTTTAGAAAGGAAAGGTATACAGGGATATACCAAATAAGTAAACCTGGGAAGAATGTTGATCCAGGGAATAATCCGATTGCCAATTCGTGGAGTCAGGAAGGAATTTATTTTTCCCCTTTTGAAATTTCATTGGATGATATGACATGTTTTTTTTTTTTTTTGCCTTAATCTGGATCAATAAGTAAGTATAGATATAGGATAAAGTATCTGTTGTCTAAATTTAGCATAGGTTTAACTTGATGGACGTATATGTCTTTTTTCAACCTAATCTACTATGTAACTACAGTATGAACATGTGAAATACAATTAACAATATGAAAGTTTATATATATTGTTACCTTCTTTTCATATATATATATATTTGTTTAATAGCATGTTGTTTATGTTTGTTTGTTTCTTTATGTCATTTATTATCAAAATTTTTTATCCAGTTTAATAATTTTTTTCCACCATTTAAGTTTATTATGAAAGGGTGGATATTATATAGGTCTGATCATTACAGATCTAGATAGAAATAATTTATGTCACATGAATTTGGTTCAATTTTGATCTTTCATCCGTTCTTATTTTGGAACTGTTTACAAACTGAACCATTCATTATGGATTTTTTATGTTTCAAATTTTTAGCTATAGGGATGTGTACATCTCTTCTTTCCTTATTTTTAATATCTTTATCTTGTTTATAGGAGTTAAAGCATTGAGTATGTTTCAAGAATTATGTCCTTGATCACATAAGGATTTGATATCTTTGTTTCTTTTTTACTGACTACAATTAGTAACAACAGAGCAACTGTTGCAGTAAAATGCTTACAGATTGTGTTATTGGCATTGTGCTTGATTCTCAGCACTGAGAGCAGCACAGCTCCCTCTCTCCCCCTTCTCGCTCCCTCCCACCCCCTTCCCCACCCCCACATAGGAGGAGTAATTGTGACTTGGCCAATTACACACTGGCTTCTCCCTTCCCTGATGGATTAATCAGCTGCCCAGTAGGAACTTAGCCGGTTTGGCGCGATTTATTAAAGAACATACTTGTGTGCTGCTATATACACCTTGACAAAGCGCTGGTGGGCGCAAAACATGTTGGTTATTTTTTGTCCATGAGCCTCAAATAAAACTACGTTTCTATGAGGCAACCGAATGGTTTTTGCCTGGATTAGAGCACCCTTTTTCACAGCTTGCTAGCAATATAGGGTATGTCTGACTCCCCGTTGAAGGTTTGAAGTTCTGTCCTTGGAATGATGTAAGAAGTTCCTCAGTATGGGGTAAGTTTGCAGCAATATACCTCAGCATTTACTGAACCAGGAAACGGCTCAGATAAGGGGGCAGGAGACAAACTGGAAACTTCACAATCGAAAATACTGTAACGTGATTTACTGCACAGTGATACACAATGTTTCATCGACATTTAATATGATAAGACAGTAATGTGCAAAGTGTGGGTGCGGGGGGCGTGAGACTCGCTGCGGGGGTTCACTGGGTTTACAGAGGCCCCGAGCGCGCTTCATGAAGGCATTTAATTTAATGCCGGGGGAGCTGAAGGACCTCTGTAAACCTTACTTACCTTGATTCAGACGCTCCTGGTGATGCATCGCCATGGAAGCACGGCGTCAAATGATGCCGCGGGGTCATGTGATGTCATGTTGCCATGACAACATGACGTCATGACGCCATGCCGACTGAATCACGGTAAGATGGTGAGCGCGAGGAGGGGGGAAAGACGGCAGGGGGACGCAGGGGAAAAAGATTGCGCCCCCCTGTGTAAAGAAACTTTACTTATAATACTGCACGTGCTACTTTTAGTATTAATTTGGTTCTTACATCTTAGTTTCTAAGCTTATTTTATTTTATCTACGTTCAGTAACAGAACGGGATCACATGGTTAGGTGTGGGGTTAAAGGGCTGAGAAGTGGGGATTTTCTGTGTCTGCAAGATGATCCTGAGAGATATATATCTTTAGCACAATATGCTTTCCTTGTTAAGAATCGAACATTGTTCCAATTGTTGATCAACGGCCGCCTATGGCGGTTGCACGCGGGTTGCCGGGGAGATCGCCGCTTGCAACGGGTGCAGATGGCTTGGTGGTGACACGGCCGCCGGCAGCGGTTGCAGGTGGTGTGCCAATGCTGCAGGATGTGCGGCAGTCATCTGCAGCAATTTGTGGTGTGGCAGGGCAATGCTGCAGGGTGTGTGGCAGTCTCCTGCAGCGGTTGCAGGAGGCCGAGCAATGCTGAAGGAGGTACGGCAGTCGCCTGCAGCGGTTGCAGGTGGCAGGGCAATGCTTCAGCATGTGCGGCAGTTGCCTGCAGCAGTTACAGGCAGCAGGGTGGTGTAGGAGGCAGGGCGGTTCAGCAGTATGTGAGATGGCTACATGCGATAGGTTGCAGGTGGCTTGGTGGTGAGACGGTTGCCTGCAGCGGTTGCGGACGGCTTCGTGGTTAGACGGCCGCCTGCTGCGGTTCCAGGTGGCTTGGTGGTGAGACAACCACCTGCAGTGGTTGCGGATGGCTTAGTGTTTAGATGGCCACCTGCTGTGGTTCCAGGCGGCTTGGTGGTAAGAAGGTTGCAGGCGGCTTGGTTGTAAGACGGTCGCCTGCAGCGGTTGCAGGTGGCTTGGCGGTGAGGTGGTTGCCAATAGTGGGCGCAGTCAGCGGGATGGCGCTGCAAGCCATGAGGCGCTCGGGGAAGGCTCCTTGCACGGCTAAATGTTACAAGTTGCCTCTTCAGATCGGCAATCTGAGACTCCAACGAGACCACTTTGCTCACACTTTACACAGCGGTATGCTCCATGGAACAGCTGCTCCAAGTGTATATACATGTGGCAAGATGTGCAGTGAGTGGCATTCTCAATCCAGCTAATGGTTACACTATGGAATATAAAGTACTAACAATATACTGTACTTCTACATACCTTGTTTCACACTTTTGTTGTTTCAACTCTTTCTTGTTCTAACTCCACACTTAATCCAAACTGCACTTGAAACACACTGCAATTCAATCACACTACTCAGCACACGCTGAATTTATTTGTAAATTAATTATGATACAATCATCAACCAATACTGTGCAATAACATTGAAATCTAATGTATATATATATATATATATATATATATATATATATATATATATATATATATATATATATATATATATATATATATATATATAATGCAATGTATGTATATTTATTACATTAGATTTCAATGTTATTGCACAGTTTCTTTGTTTGTATATTTCTGCTGCAAATCAAATGTATATAGAGCTTTTAGACAGCATACAATTTTTCCCTTTATCAGAGGTTATTATATTATGTTTTCTAAATACTCTTTCATATTACAGCCTTAAAAACGCCTTCACATTAACATGCATGCCTGTAAGAGCAGCAAACCAGTGAGGAACATGTTTAGTACCCGACAATGTTGGCTTTAGAAGGCAAGCAGAATTATCAGATGCTAAAACTATTATGGCATTGCGCTCAGACAATTAAAAGAGACGTATAATACAGTATATAAAGGCAATGCTTTTTTGTATGGTTTAGATTTGCACTACAGGGATATAAACAATGCATTAGGATAAACAGATTGGATAATATTAGGTCTATGTGTTCAGAATATAAAAACAGCAACAATCTATTATTTTTCTTAAAGAATGAATAGAAAGCAGGCAGGGATATAACCCGTGCATTTTACTTCCCTTTCTCTTACTAATGTGCACTAGCAGGAGGCTTCACTATTGATTTAAATTGCTTTCCCTGTATTTGCTTTTAAAGTTGATTAATCCAGTCTTTTAATATATGTGCAATGGCCATTTTACTCAGAGAAATTGCATGGCTCCAGTGTGCATGGTTCCCTAGGGCCACTCTAAAAATGAGAAAACTGATCTCAGAGGTCATTTCCTTCATCAAATGAAAATAAAACAGAAACATTGTTAACTGGTAAAATATGCTTTTCTAAAAGGGCTTTGATCCTAGTCTATCTGCTAAAGTGAAATGTGAAATGTTTTAAGGCTATACATGCACAACCACAGCAATCCCTATAAATGGTGAATTTTCCCCCAACACAAATTTCATGCGCCTTTGTATCTGCAAGTCATTTTTGTTTGAGACCAAGGCTGTTTCTGCACAATCCCAAATCAACAGATTAATGAAAATAAACTGGGGGAAAACATTTCACTACTTAACAGATTTCTGACAGCAGAATACGCAAATATAAACACTTTTTAAATGCTCTACTAATAAATGCACCTGAAAATCCAGAGCTTGAATGGAGACTATACATTGAAAGTTATTTCAAGCTGCACTGCATTTACTAACTTACCAGAATATCTATCTATCTATCTATCTATCTATCTATCTATCTATCTATCTATCTATCTATCTTATTCAATAATTTAGAGATTTTGGTAGATAACACTATAAGGAGACAGTACAAGATTCCCACAGGTAATTGTAGCTTCCAAGGCAATAGGCACTCAGGAACTGAGTCATCACAAGGTACTAAGGCTCCTATGACCCTAAGGTCTGTCAAGATGATCAAGTTGATGATACCCACAGTATGAAAAGCTTTAACCCCTTCCATGATGGACAGTCATGCAACATTACATTACATTGCGTTGCAGTTAAAAAATATATATTTTCTGGTTGTGCAAAAACCAGAAAAGGGAGCATGGGAGCTTGTCAGAGTTATAGCTCACATTTATTTTCAATCACTGGACCAGCATTTACCTAATTAAAAATAAGACTTTAAATGTTGTGGAAAAATACATTCTGAAAATGAATATATTTTGTTTCTTACACTGTGCTGATAATGTACACAGTATTGTGCATTAACATTTTACAGGAAGAATCGGATGAGTTAACAACCTAATTCTGCTGCCTGAGGCACAGGAAGATAAAGTGACTTCCCCAAGATCACAAGGAGAGCCGACACAGAAATTTGAACTTGGGTCACCCATGTCATAGTCAGTGTTATTACTACAAAGCTACTGCTTCAGCGTGGCATTTCTTTTATGTGCACATAACACAGACTTTACATACATAAGTAACAAACACTGAGTAGTGATCAGTTGGGACATATTTTTTTACACCCTCCAAAACTTAAGAGGGTTAAGAGTGAAATAGCCAAGTATGCAGCAATGTTGATGTCACTTAAAATTACTGTCCATCGTCTCAGATATTCAGCAAAACATATAATGTTGGACAGTGCCAAAATCCCACAACCGCTTGGACCTGTATTTTTATTTGGTATAGAAAATAAATATAATATGTATACATACTGTACAATGCATGCTATTTTAATGAGCTACTTCAAAGAAAATATCACTCATTAATATTGCGGTTAACAAATGTTTTGTCTGACAATAAGCATTGCAACAGATTGTAAAAAGTTGTTTTTATATATGACTTGAAAACCATTCATTTGCTTTGACAGATGGAGTTTGAGGGAATAATTCAAAATGCTGTGAATTGGCCGATTGCACTGTTATGAGCCAAAAAAAACCACTGACTTGAATAGGTATTTTTGTCTGATTGTGATGCAATCGGCCAGTTTGCAAGACATTCAAGAACCTTCTTAGTGTGTGAAACTCAACAACATACTGCTTCTGTTATGGTGACAGGTCAAATAACACATCAAATGACATGAGCAAATGAACACTTGGATTTTGTCTATTTGTAAGGGAATAGGACTTGTGCCAAGATGCCTCATTGTGCAGACAAGATAGTGGACTTCATATTATTCTTGTTAAAACAGTTGGAGAATAAATTTATGCCAAATATATATATATCTTTTTTTTTAAATGAAGCAGAAAAGGAAACTTCATCAGGCTTTCAGAGTATATACATGACAATGTAACTGTGACATTTTCGGGCACTTCATGAACATTAGCATAAATACATACGGAAAATCAGATGTGCTTGGCATAGTTTAACCTGGGAAGATATTGAATTCATATTAAAAATGTATGTGTATATATATATATATATATATATATATATATATATATATATATATATATATATATATACATATATATATGGAGAAGAGTGACCTAAGCGCAAGTGGAAAAAGGGGAGAGAGAAAACACAAAAAGGGATCATAGGGCAGTATATCTATAATTATATAAATATAAGAATGGTAATATATGCGCTTACACTGATCAAATAATTATGAGCATTTAATCCTCTCTGGGACTCACGAAAGTGGCTTTTAAGGACTTGTTTGAATATTGCTTGGTCTTCCAGAGATCTTCTTTGCAGGAAATCAGCTGCTGCTTATCCAGGAGATCTTCTTCCCATGCACTCTCGTCTCACTATGGATGAATCTCACGGAAGGGGGGTGGGGAAGGGGGGGTGGGGAGGAAATATTGGAGGGGAGCAAATATGTGTAAAACCAATTTTATCTAAAGTAGATTGTATAAAATATGGGTGATCAACTCACATTTGGTGAGAAAATTACAAGCAGTTGAGAGTATTTTAGCGAGTTTCTCACACTCGTTCGGAATTGCCGGTTTACCAGTCCTCTCTGCAGTCTCTTCCGTACCACGTGATCGGCCTTGGCGTGTGACGCTGCGTGTGACCCGGCCCGGCTCTCGCGATGTTATCAGTCTGTTAGTACAGGATTTCAGTTCCGGAACTCCTCCTGAATGTCTCACAGGGGCTTCTCGGCGTGTCTCTCACACTGCTGCTAATACAAGCTGGCCCTACGCGTTTCTCCCAGCGGGCTTCGTCAGGGGCTGCTATTAACTCTCTAATCCCTACCAGGGTATTTATAGGCACCTCCCCAACAACGATTGGCTCAGACTTAATTAACTCATTGGATACAAGGAACATAATTAGTTGTTGTCTTATTAATGTCATAACAATTAAATGCGCTGCTGCACGGCAGCTCCAAACACTGATTTCATTGTGTATTATTGAACATTTGTGGATTAAAACTGCATACACCAAGCATATGTTATATATAGAGTTCATACATGCATATTACTAGTGTTGTATATATATATACCTTAAATATATCGTTAAGTTATCAGCATACATGATGAAATTAAGGTATTATGGAATATATTCTTCCAAACAGATGGAATATTGGATAAAAGCCTAAATCAGTACAGGAGTTTATGTTAGGATATTATTAGCAGAGGGGGATGGCCAGTACATATGTATGTAGTATATTCCTCCAAACAAAATATTTGAAAACAGCCTAGATCAATGCAGAGGTCTATATTGAGATATTTTTTACACAGGGGAGATGGCCAGTACATATATCAAATTAGTTGTACTAACAAAAATATGTTATCTCTGGACCTTAAGAGGATATCAGAATTGTGTCCTAAAACAATTGGGTATTTATATATGTCCAGATTTAGTTTCAATATATATTATATGCCATGGATATAGACAGCAAAAAAGAGCTTTGTGCTCATGGTATGTATTTTTTGGGATATAGACAGCAAAAAAGAGCTTTGTGCTCATGGTATGTAATTTTTGGGATTGCTCCCAAGTTATTATAGATCCCATATATTATATTTATTTAATTAAG
Source organism: Ascaphus truei (assembly GCF_040206685.1). NCBI lineage: Eukaryota > Metazoa > Chordata > Amphibia > Anura > Ascaphidae > Ascaphus > Ascaphus truei. The sequence continues at coordinate 482,824,250 of NC_134483.1, forward strand.
AGGAGATGTTGGGATAAGTACCTGTCTTACCCTCCATCATAACTCTCCTAGCAACGTGACAGACATGTGTGTTTAGACATTCAATTAATTATAGTGACATTATTTTCTATTAGATGACACAGAGCATCTAAATGCTCTGGTATATATTTTATATAGTGATTTTAAATAAATTCCCAATACATTCTAATTTATAAAATATAACCGTGCATACATTCTAATTTATAAATATATCTACTCATGTGTTGAAATATAACGGTGCATACAATCAATTACAGTAATCTATAGTACAATATACAATATAATAACGAAATTAAAACGTGCAAAGAGACATCTTATTGAATTAGTTACAATATAAAGTTACAGATACATATGTCCAACATATGGTAATTATACCTCTATTGTGACATCCATCTTAATGCAAACTATAGCATAGTGTTACTCTGTATATATATCCATTTATATGGACGTATAGCTAGTCGGAAAAGGTATAAATAATTCATAGCCCACAGTATGTTAGCTCTAGGTGCTAGGTTGGTGTATGGATCAGGGGTGTAGAATTGGACAAATATAGGGGAGTTTACACCGTATTGACTGATGATTAGACAAACTAATATACATATGTATTTGGAATTTTATCTTATAGTGGAGCAATGATCTATGGGAATGGGAAAAAAAAAAAATCTTTGTTTGTATATAGGGTAATCTACACTCTGACTATATAGATGCTGCACATTGAGAGAATATCAAATCAGAGGCATAGTACATAGTATACAATGATAGATACTTAAACACAATCTGGGAAACTTAGCATCTTCAACAACCTTTCCTAATATAAACAGAAATTATATGTTTTACATATAACATCATTACAACAGTATTGCATATTTACTCAACATCTCTAGTCACGAGATTAGTCAAACGTGCGCGACGGCCCATTAGAGTGTTGTATTTCTTACATTGGTTGCCTCCAAACATAAACACCAAAGACAATGGAATTTTAGGATAGATGACACAAATACCGATTAAATGTCCAATATATCACAGGGCAGAGTACTTATGAAGCAGAGCACCTAAAGAAGTGACGAGGATACGTGTTAGTCCTTTAGAAAGGAACCCAGGTCTATATCGATATTCATACCGTTTGGAATGAGTGTTTTCATAGTGTAAATCCAAAACGTTTCCTGTCTGGAAATTTTAATGACCTGGTTCCCCCCCCCTCCAATTGGGATGAATTCTATCGATACCAAAGAACTTTAGGCCATTAGGATTTTGGTTATGGTGTTCCTTAAAGTGTTTGGACACACTGTGCTGCATAAATCCTCGCTCAATGTTCTTTATGTGCTCTGCTATTCTCAACTTTAGTTTTCTAGTTGTTCTCCCTATGTATTGTTTGTCACATGGACATTGTAACATGAGATCACGTGGTTGGAATTGCAATCAATAAAGTCTTTGATTTCAAACTCCTCGTGTGTCACGTGTGAGGTTACTTTTTTAAAAGACTTTTGTGTGTTGGGATTGACCTTACACCCTCTACATGTTTGGCATTTGAAGAAACCATTGACTAGACTAATTGGTTTGATGCACTCTTTCTTAAGGCAACTAGGTGCCAGTCTTTGCTTTAAATTTGGGGCCTTTGTAAAAATAATTTCAGGATTTTTTGGCAATATTTGTTGTAATATTGGATCTTGATGAAGAATCTTCCAATGTTTATGGAATATCTTCCTAATGTGATGTGAAGATTCATTGTATCTGGTAATGAAAGGGATTGAGATCTTGTCTTTCTCTCCTTTCCTACCTTGTTCCCTAGTTGGTTTGTATGTTAATAACTCTTTTCTCTCCATTTGAGTTACTTTTTGGTAGGCTGTTTCTACCACCTCCTTTTTGTACTTTCTTTCATTGAACTTCGCCATCATTTCTTGCACGTGTTCATGATAAGTGTGTTCCAGAGTGCAATTCCTACGCACTCTTTGTAGTTGACCCAAAGGTATGTTATCTATCCATCTATCTAGATGGCCACTATCACCCATTAGAAAGTTATGACAGTCCACTTCTTTTACATATGTCTTGGTTTCTAATGCTCCATTATGGACATATATGGACAAATCCAAGAATTCTATATTAGCTTTACTGTATTTGTTGGTAAACTTTAGGTTGTAGGGGTTGTTGTTTAGTTGTGCCAGGAACTTGTCCAATAGCTCTAGGCTACCATCCCAGATGAATAGTATGTTGTCAATATATCTATGCCAGGATACCAGATTTGCTCCATACTCATGCCCAGACCAGATGTATTTGTCTTCCCACATCCCCATTAGGATGTTGGCATAATCTGGAGCAAATCTGGTACCCATGGCAGTACCCCTAATTTGTAGATAGTATTGATTGTCGTACCAGAAGTAATTGTGGGTAAGAATATGGGCTATACAGTCCACTATAAATCCAATCTGTAGTGGATCTAATTCCTGGCCTTGTGTAAGGACTTCCTGTACTGCAAGACACCCTTGTTTGTGGTCAATGACCGTATACAGAGAGCTGACATCACATGTTACTAGTACACATGACTCGCTCCACACCACCTCTTGTATTATATTAAGTACTTGAATACTATCCTGAACATAGCTTTTTCATTTTTTTACAGAATTTTTGAGAAAAATATCTATGTAACCTGAGAGGTTGGCAGTGAGGGATTTTATTCCTGAGACTATCGGGCGTCCGGGGGGGTTGGTGGCATCTTTGTGGAGTTTTGGCAGGTGGTAAAAGATTGGAATCCTGGGGGATTCAATATTCAAATATTCCCATTCTGTTTTATCCAGGATTCCATCTTTATAGCCTTGATTTAGTAGTTCTAATAGTTCCCTCTTAAATTGGTCGGTGGGGTTATTTGGTAATATTCTATATGTGACCACATCACCTAGTAACCTATGAGATTCGTTATCATAATGGCTCCTATTTAAGATTGCCACCCCCCCCCCCCTTATCTGCTGGTTTTATGACTATGTCATTTCTGTCCGACAGTTCTTTTACTGCATCTAGTTCCTTTTTGGTTAAATTTTTTGCAGTTCTAGTTTTTTTATCTTTACCCAGTGTTTCTAGGTCCTCTTGAACCAACTTCGTGAATGTGTCTATGTGTCCTCCCTTTAAATAGCTAGGGTAGAAGATGGAATTTTTTCTACAGGGGGAATGTATGAATCGTTCACATGTGGTGACATTGTTAGTGGTTACTTCATGAGTAACATTTTGTTTGAGAAAATATTTTTTGAGTGTTAGGCTGCGTGCAAATTTGCTCAAATCAATATATGTATTAAATGTATTGATTTTGTTTGTAGGTGCAAATGCCAACCCTTTGTTTAACACACTAATTTGATCTTTGGTCAGGATCACGTCACTTAGGTTAAATATCCCTTTCATGTTACTCTCTAAGTGTTTGGTTTTTTGGTGGGCTTTTGTCCCTCCTCTCGTTCCTCTTTGTGTGGACTTTCTATTTTCCTCTTTTGGGGTGTGTGTGATTTGTTCTCTTCCCTCACTTGCAATTGGATCTTTTGTGTCTCTCCTGGTTTCTCTCTTTGCTGTTTCCTCTCTAAAAAAGAGGAGGTTGATGTGGATGGTTTTACCTCCTCCTCAAAAACCTCTTCTCTTTCTCTCTCCTTGGGACAGTGTTCTTGTCTTTGGTTAGGTTTACTACTGTACCCTTTCCAACTGTAATTCCCCCCTCTATAGCTATTTGACCCTCGTCGGTCTCTGTCGTGGTAATATTTATTCTTATTCCAGGGTCTATTATCTTTGTGATAGTATTTATTGGTGTTTGGACCATAATACCTATTACCCTCTACATTTTGGTGTCCCTGTTGTGTATCATTTGGAATAGACCCTTTATTCTCTTGTTTGGGTTCTTTCTGATTTGTTTTCCATGACCTATAACAGTTATTCACATAATCCTCCTTATCTCTTCTAAACTTCCTCTGTTTAGATAATTTAGTATCTTTCTCAATTTTGTCTGTTCTCTGTTTGACTTTTTTCTCAATGTCTTTGTGTTTTTCAGTTTTATCCAATTCATTCAATTTAGTTTCTATCGTGACAATGTCTGTTTCTAATGTAACTAGACTTTTGTTCCTTTGTTTAATAAGTAATCTCATTAATTCGAATGATGCCAAATCTAATATGTTGTTCCACTCCTTCATGAATTTTGTGTCATCTTGATCTGAGGTTGGATCTTTAAAAATCCTTAGACCCCTTGGAATTCTATCAACAGCAATATATTGCTCTAATGTTATTACCTCCCAGTAAGCCTTGGTATCTTTAACCATTAATCTCTCTAACTTAAGAAACATGGAGTCTAGATCTTCATTATCTCCTGCTACGCTCTCCAATCTTTACCACCTGCCAAAACTCCACAAAGATGCCACCAACCCCCCCGGACGCCCGATAGTCTCAGGAATAAAATCCCTCACTGCCAACCTCTCAGGTTACATAGATATTTTTCTCAAAAATTCTGTAAAAAAATGAAAAAGCTATGTTCAGGATAGTATTCAAGTACTTAATATAATACAAGAGGTGGTGTGGAGCGAGTCATGTGTTCTAGTAACATGTGATGTCAGCTCTCTGTATACGGTCATTGACCACAAACAAGGGTGTCTTGCAGTACAGGAAGTCCTTACACAAGGCCAGGAATTAGATCCACTACAGATTGGATTTATAGTGGACTGTATAGCCCATATTCTTACCCACAATTACTTCTGGTACGACAATCAATACTATCTACAAATTAGGGGTACTGCCATGGGTACCAGATTTGCTCCAGATTATGCCAACATCCTAATGGGGATGTGGGAAGACAAATACATCTGGTCTGGGCATGAGTATGGAGCAAATCTGGTATCCTGGCATAGATATATTGACAACATACTATTCATCTGGGATGGTAGCCTAGAGCTATTGGACAAGTTCCTGGCACAACTAAACAACAACCCCTACAACCTAAAGTTTACCAACAAATACAGTAAAGCTAATATAGAATTCTTGGATTTGTCCATATATGTCCATAATGGAGCATTAGAAACCAAGACATATGTAAAAGAAGTGGACTGTCATAACTTTCTAATGGGTGATAGTGGCCATCTAGATAGATGGATAGATAACATACCTTTGGGTCAACTACAAAGAGTGCGTAGGAATTGCACTCTGGAACACACTTATCATGAACAAGCGCAAGAAATGATGGCGAAGTTCAATGAAAGAAAGTACAAAAAGGAGGTGGTAGAAACAGCCTACCAAAAAGTAACTCAAATGGAGAGAAAATAGTTATTAACATACAAACCAACTAGGGAACAAGGTAGGAAAGGAGAGAAAGACAAGATCTCAATCCCTTTCATTACCAGATACAATGAATCTTCACATCACATTAGGAAGATATTCCATAAACATTGGAAGATTCTTCATCAAGATCCAATATTACAACAAATATTGCCAAAAAATCCTGAAATTATTTTCACAAAGGCCCCAAATTTAAAGCAAAGACTGGCACCTAGTTGCCTTAAGAAAGAGTGCATCAAACCAATTAGTCTAGTCAATGGTTTCTTCAAATGCCAAACATGTAGAGGGTGTAAGGTCAATCCCAACACACAAAAGTCTTTTAAAAAAGTAACCTCACACGTGACACACGAGGAGTTTGAAATCAAAGACTTTATTGATTGCAATTCCAACCACGTGATCTACATGTTACAATGTCCATGTGACAAACAATACATAGGGAGAACAACTAGAAAACTAAAGTTGAGAATAGCAGAGCACATAAAGAACATTGAGCGAGGATTTATGCAGCACAGTGTGTCCAAACACTTTAAGGAACACCATAACCAAAATCCTAATGGCCTAAAGTTCTTTGGTATCGATAGAATTCATCCCAATTGGAGGGGGGGGGAACCAGGTCATTAAAATTTCCAGACAGGAAACGTTTTGGATTTACACTATGAAAACACTCATTCCAAACGGTATGAATATCGATATAGACCTGGGTTCCTTTCTAAAGGACTAACACGTATCCTCGTCACTTCTTTAGGTGCTCTGCTTCATAAGTACTCTGCCCTGTGATATATTGGACATTTAATCGGTATTTGTGTCATCTATCCTAAAATTCCATTGTCTTTGGTGTTTATGTTTGGAGGCAACCAATGTAAGAAATACAACACTCTAATGGGCCGTCGCGCACGTTTGACTAATCTCGTGACTAGAGATGTTGAGTAAATATGCAATACTGTTGTAATTATGTTATATGTAAAACATATAATTTCTGTTTATATTAGGAAAGGTTGTTGAAGATGCTAAGTTTCCCAGATTGTGTTTAAGTATCTATCATTGTATACTATGTACTATGCCTCTGATTTGATATTCTCTCAATGTGCAGCATCTATATAGTCAGAGTGTAGATTACCCTATATACAAACAAAGATTTTTTTTTTTTTTCCCATTCCCATAGATCATTGCTCCACTATAAGATAAAATTCCAAATACATATGTATATTAGTTTGTCTAATCATCAGTCAATACGGTGTAAACTCCCCTATATTTGTCCAATTCTACACCCCTGATCCATACACCAACCTAGCACCTAGAGCTAACATACTGTGGGCTATGAATTATTTATACCTTTTCCGACTAGCTATACGTCCATATAAATGGATATATATACAGAGTAACACTATGCTATAGTTTGCATTAAGATGGATGTCACAATAGAGGTATAATTACCATATGTTGGACATATGTATCTGTAACTTTATATTGTAACTAATTCAATAAGATGTCTCTTTGCACGTTTTAATTTCATTATTATATTGTATATTGTACTATAGATTACTGTAATTGATTGTATGCACCGTTATATTTCAACACATGAGTAGATATATTTATAAATTAGAATGTATGCACGGTTATATTTTATAAATTAGAATGTATTGGGAATTTATTTAAAATCACTATATAAAATATATACCAGAGCATTTAGATGCTCTGTGTCATCTAATAGAAAATAATGTCACTATAATTAATTGAATGTCTAAACACACATGTCTGTCACGTTGCTAGGAGAGTTATGATGGAGGGTAAGACAGGTACTTATCCCAACATCTCCTCTTAATTAAATAAATATAATATATGGGATCTATAATAACTTGGGAGCAATCCCAAAAATTACATACCATGAGCACAAAGCTCTTTTTTGCTGTCTATATCCCAAAAAATACATACCATGAGCACAAAGCTCTTTTTTGCTGTCTATATCCATAGCATATAATATATATTGAAACTAAATCTGGACATATATAAATACCCAATTGTTTTAGGACACAATTCTGATATCCTCTTAAGGTCCAGAGATAACATATTTTTGTTAGTACAACTAATTTGATATATGTACTGGCCATCTCCCCTGTGCAAAAAATATCTCAATATAGACCTCTGCATTGATCTAGGCTGTTTTCAAATATTCTGTTTGGAGGAATATACTACATACATATGTACTGGCCATCCCCCTCTGCTAATAATATCCTAACATAAACTCCTGTACTGATTTAGGCTTTTATCCAATATTCCATCTGTTTGGAAGAATATATTCCATAATACCTTAATTTCATCATGTATGCTGATAACTTAACGATATATTTAAGGTATATATATACAACGCTAGTAATATGCATGTATGAACTCTATATATAACATATGCTTGGTGTATGCAGTTTTAATCCACAAATGTTCAATAATACACAATGAAATCAGTGTTTGGAGCTGCCGTGCAGCAGCGCATTTAATTGTTATGACATTAATAAGACAACAACTAATTATGTTCCTTGTATCCAATGAGTTAATTAAGTCTGAGCCAATCGTTGTTGGGGAGGTGCCTATAAATACCCTGGTAGGGCTTAGAGAGTTAATAGCAACCCCTGACGAAGCCCGCTGGGAGAAACGCGTAGGGCCAGCTTGCATTAGCAGCAGTGTGAGAGACACGCCGAGAAGCCCCTGTGAGACATTCAGGAGGAGTTCCGGAACTGAAATCCTGTACTAACAGACTGATAACATCGCGAGAGCCGGGCCGGGTCACACGCAGCGTCACACGCCAAGGCCGATCATGTGGTACGGAAGAGACTGCAGAGAGGACTGGTAAACTGGCAATTCCGAACGAGTGTGAGAAACTCGCTAAAATACTCTCAACTGCTTGTAATTTTCTCACCAAATGTGAGTTGATCACCCATATTTTATACAATCTTCTTTAGATTAAATTGGTTTTACACATATTTGCTCCCCTCCATTATTTCCTCCCCACCCCCCCTTCCCCACCCCCCCTTCTGTGAGATTCATCCATAGTGAGACGAGAGTGCCTGGGAAGAAGATCTCCTGGATAAGCAGCAGCTGATTTCCTGCAAAGAAGATCTCTGGAAGACCAAGCAATATTCAAACAAGTCCTTAAAAGCCACTTTCGTGAGTCCCAGAGAGGATTAAATGCTCATAATTATTTGATCAGTGTAAGCGCATATATTACCATTCTTATATTTATATAATTATAGATATACTGCCCTATGATCCCTTTTTGTGTTTTCTCTCTCCCCTTTTTCCACTTGCGCTTAGGTCACTCTTCTCCAGATCTCCAAAGCGGCGATTGTGGAGCCGCAGACCTAAACTAGCTGCAGTGTATAGGGTTAGAGGTGAACCAGGGTATGTACCCCTTTCTTATTATTGGCTCTACATAGTGGTGTAAACATCATCTTCCACAGGAACAAACTGTATAGATTTGTGCTGTGTGTTTCTTTTGTATATATATATATATATATATATATATATATATATATATATATATATATATATATATATATATATATATATATTAATAAAGGATTGTAAAAAAATAGGATAAGATTCAAATTGTAATACCTGGTTCTAATTGGGATAACATCTTCAAATCGTTATGTCAAAGCAAGATGATACTCTTCATATGCTTCCAGATTTCATTTGCATAAAAAAGGAATATATGTAAGTTCCTGTATTGAATTCTTACTAATGTAATAATAAACACACAGTTAGTAACCTTAAAGTAGCAATCCCGCTATCCAGCAATGCCAGAGCATGGAAATCAGGGGTCTATCAGAACTTTATCATGTTCTTTTTAGCTCTGGGCAGTCAGTGGAGCTCCGCGGACTCTGGGAGCAAGCAAATTTCAAGGGTCCTGTGGGTGAAGAGGAAGCAGTAACGTCATTGGTTGTTATTTCCTATTGAACATGGAAGGGAAGGGGAGGGTTAATTCCCCCTTGTGATGCTAACCAGGAGTAGGAAATGTTTGATCATGGTATAAAAATATAAACATCTTCATAGCATAGGACAGTTCATAAGACTCAGGATTCCAGATAGTCCAATGTTAAACACACTCCCATAGATTATGCCACTAGCCATATAGGTAAGTCTTATGTGGTGGTCTAGGTAACCGTGTGTAGGACTGATCACATAAATGAAGTAAATGGATTACTCACTGCTGACCTTGGGGATATCCTGGTCCTGTCCTGCGTGCTCCTACCAAGAAACAATTGAAGAGAGTACAGGGAAAACGGCGGTGCATCTGTTGCTGCTGCTGAAGATTGGAAACCACAAACTGCAAACCACAAAATATCCTAGGTGCAAAAATTTATTTTAGGGCATAGTAACAGCCAAAAGAACACTCTGATGCGTTTCACGTGGTATCCCACGCTTTATCAAAGAGCTCTTTGATAAAGCGTGGGATACCACGTGAAACGCGTCAGAGTGTTCTTTTTGGCTGTTACTATGCCCTAAAATAAATTTATGCACCTAGGATATTTTGTGGTTTGCAGTTTGTGGTTTCCAATCTTCAGCAGCAGCAGCAGCAGCAGCAGATGCACCGCCGTTTTCCCTGTACTCTCTTCAGTTATTTCCTATTGAACAGCCAGTGAGTACCTCAGTAACTGAGGGGTCGCCAGTGCTTAAAATAAAGCGGACCCCTTCCCCCCTCTCCTTGGGTCCAAGGCTGTAGTAAAAGGGGATTAGTGAGGCAGCCTTGCTGCATTCATTGTATACCAAGAAATGTTCTTACCAGCTAAACAATTTGGATGTATTACAAACTTTTTGTATATGATTGCAAAGATGTTAATTAGATTGTTTGCGATATATGTGTCAACTAATACAATATAACCTAAGTTGCCAGAACAATCTGGAGATCATGCTTGTCTTAACTATCATTACTCCTTACATTGCCTCCTCTTAACCTCTTTGAAATAATAATAAACTCCACACAATTACTTTTTTGTAAAAGGTTGGAAAAGGTTGCAGCTTTATTAAAATGTTCAGAATTACACAAATTAATTAACTACAGTGCGACCCATACCACCTGATATCTACTATAACACTAAGGCATACCTACATTATATTGCTAAAAAGCATTTTTTTTTTTTTAAACAGGATAGATTGGTTTGCTGTTTTTCCTTTTATTGTACAATAGAATAAAAGGTTTATCCATCTGAAAAATCACCTTCTTTGCAGCTTGTAAATTAACAGGGATTTATATGTAACCATCATTCACAAACAAGAAAGTGTGTAAGTGAAAAGCAGATGAAAAAGAATATAGGTTATTAAAATATTTTATTTCACTGTCTTTTCTCTGTGCAAATGCTACTGTCTGGAGGTTAAAAAATTGTTAGAAAAGGCTAATTTAAATGCTCTTTACAATAGTGTTACAGACAGGAACCCTGGAAGAATGTGATAGACTGTGTTCATCTATGATTTACACACCTATTTCATGGTCATTTTCTTATGACAAGAACACAGCGGCATAACTGCCGGATAAAGTGCTGATGAAAAGAGTACATAAGTACTTTCCGCTGCAAATCTCCTGTAACACCCCCTAATATTATCACCCTCAAACTTAAATGGGATCAGCTGTGCAACTGGACCATACTCCATCCTGAGACATATTCCGTCCCACTATGAGCAGCCCTTGTTTCCTTGATATTGTATGTTCTCATGAGCAGGGCCATTATTACCTCTCTGTTTCTGCATGTGTGTCCTTATTTGTAGTGTATAACTCTATTTATGTCATTTTGACATCTCTGAACCCCCATTGTAACGAGCTGCGGAATATATTGGCACTTTAGAAATGCACGATAATATTAAAATATGTATACGTATAAACATTTATTTTAAGAACAAATGTTGAGAAAATGAAGACTTATATTAGAATATGGAATGTTTTTTTTCCCCCTGACCTTTCTAGCAGAAAATAAGTATGTGTACTTAGCTTTTAGGCATTCTGTAAAAAGAAATATTAAATTCAAATGTTGTACTTGAGTAATAGATTTGAAACTTGTAATGTAAAGTTCGAGATGCAGTAGACGTTATCTCCTCCGTTAACGTGTAATAATGCACACAAAAAACGTGCAAACGCATGCGTTCTTAAAGGAAGCTCGTGTTACCATTGTTTTCAATGGGTCATGGTCTAAAGCCGTGTTAAATATCTCTGTAGCATAATGAATGCCTCCCTTTAATGGGTGCAACAATGTCTGCTACATCAGTATGTCTACAATGTACATGGTTTGGTCGTACCTATTTAGGCTGCTTCTTGAGACATTATTAGCACTTGTCACCAATGTCTAATCAGTAGTTTTCACTGAACACCATTTTTTGGGTTTCCTATTCCTTTGACATTGATTTTAAATGATTTCCTCTTCCCCAAAAAAAGTGAATTTACAAAATGAAGGATATATTATTTTTCTTTTAAGCCATACTTACATATCTATCAAGCATACAGAAGACTTCAAAGTTTTTTTTTATTGTACAGTATATTTTAATTGAAGAACATCAATAATTATAATGAATGATAATGCACTTCAAAGATTTATGCCATAGGTCAGTGGTGCTCAACTTTGGTCCTCAAGTCCCCCGAACAGGTCAGGTTTTAAGGATATTCCAGCTTCAGCACAGGTGGCTAAATGAGTGGTTCGGTCTTTGACTGTAGAATTATATATAGAACAGAATTGCCTGAGGTATTTTTAATGAGTTAAGGAAAAATCCTCAAAATTGGAACAAAAATTGAGGATTAACTAGCACAGGGGTGACCAACTCCAGTCCTCAAGGGCCACCAACAAGCTAGGTTTTCTAAATATTCCTGCTTCAGCACAGGTGAATCAAAGACTGCGCCACTGATTGAGTCACCTGTGCTGAAACTGGGAAATGCTTAAAAGCTTACCTGTTGGGGGTTTTTGAGGCCTGGATTTGAGCACCCCTGCCATACGTTACTGTCTTAGATAAATCCCTCAAAAAAATAACAATAGTGAGATACTTTAGTAAATAACGCTATACTTTTTTGTGCAGTGTTAATGCATCAGTGTTGTTATGTAGAGTATTTAAATGGCATGAACATACATTTCCATAAAATAGCCTAACAAAGTTTAAAAACCTTATCTTATTTCAATTACATTAAAAGTACAACCACCCCCCCCCCACAATAAAATTCACTAAAACACTGGAAATATTCTGACAAATAATGTCCGATTTAAGAACTGAAACAGGTTTATGGAGACTCTTTTAATACTATTGCCATTTAGAGACGTGCAATTTTTTCATGGAAGTTCATGAGCCGGCGAAATGTGACCTTCCCCCCGGACTGTAATTGCTATGAACTAAGGGTCCTAAAAATACATCAAATTAAAATCCAATTTTAAAATGACTAGAGGAGTATTAATGATTCAAATAAAAAAAAAATACCACAATAATGCCACCACATTATTTCTACCCATGAAATATCTTCTGTTGAGTTGTTAATGAATGATGTAAAATTTGAAATCATCACTGAAACATAATTAGTTGACCCTATATACCAATTAATCTATCCTTCATAAATATGTCTCACTGTACAATGTAAAAACACCACATAAATGATATGTCCCCCATGGGGCCAGAACCGTCAGGCTATCAGTTGTTATATAGATTAAAGAAAAAATAATATCTTAATACTGTGATCCAACATATAAATATATTGGGTTCTGAATTTGGACATCATAACTGTTGATACTGGCTTTCAGTAAATTGTATGATTTGTGGATTATAGGGGCGTGCAGAATTTGACCACTCCCTGATGAAGCGGCCCTGAGATGCTCTGAAACGTTGGATACCTGTGGCTGTGGATTAAACTCCCTTTTCTTCATCTATCTGTAGTGTTGTGCCCTACCCTGGTCATTTGATTTTGGTGAAGTATTTTTTTTACATAGTATTTATGGTGTGCTTTCTCTCCCCTTTTCTCTCTTTCTTATAGATAAATTAAAAAAAAAAAATATATATATATATATATATATATATATATATATATATATATAATACATAGCCAGTATACACCCATTCATCTACCCTTTGAGAAAGTCGCTGTTATGTGACGAAACGCGTCAGGGAGCGTCACTACGTCACTATGTCATTACGCATGCACATGACGGGCCGCATCGAGCACGGATCAACATTGCGGCCAACTACCATTGGAGAGCTATCTGAACTCCATAGGATTGGTTTTGATTGTCGGAAGCAGCCTCTGGATTTCTGCACCAGTTTTCATCTTTCTGCAGCGTCAAGTGAGAGTTGAACTGTGGATCCTTGATGCAGACTGACCAGATTGGCGGTGAAATATATTTCAAATTGCCTTTTTTATACTTACCCTTGTAAGTGAATTCCACCCACCCCTCCAGCAATAAATGTATGTTTTTACGCTATGGGGCGTGAGCTCTCTCTTCTCTTATATATATATAGTCATAGTATAATCACCCACCGATCAAGTAGTAGTAGTTCCTGCATCCTGCTACTTGATCGGTGGGTGATTGAATACAGCCAGAAACATCTACCTTCCCTGCAGAGGAGAAAGGTTGCACCGGCAGCATATCCCACAGCAGGGCTGATTCACAGCAGCTACATTTGTACAGTACCGACACACTTTATTGCAGTGTGGTCGGTACCGCAAGCCGGGAAATCTCCCGGCTTGCTAGTGGCCGCCCCTCGGCGTGCCGCGCGTCATAGACGCGCGGTCACGCGTCTTCGGGAGCGTGCGCCCCCTGCACGCGCGTCCAGGGGCTCCCCGAGGGAGCCCTGGTGTCCCGCGATCGCGGGACAGCGGCAGGGGGTTCCGGGGGACCCGGCGGACCCGGCAGCGGTAGGGAGAGCGCCCCGATCGGAGGGCGCTCTTCCGCTGCTTCGGCGCGCGCCCGTCACTCTCGGGCGCGCGCCAGGCTACTGCTGCGGCAGAGAACGGGCAAATGCTCGAATAAACTCTGCCGCAGCAGTATGCAGATGGAAGACTTCTGAAACCTGGAGGTCAGCGTGGTGCATGGGCTTGTCCCATAAATTGCTTATTTTAAACTGACAAAGTGTGAGTTGGCAATCGTCTGTTCATGATAATTAAAACCTTTTAAATCTGAATTTACACTAGGATCGGGCGCTTTTTCTTTCTTCTTTTTTTCTTAGATATCGTTGGGAGGTTGGTGATCCCAAGAATTAAGCTGCCCAGGACTTCTAATTCATTTTTAAGGATTTGTATGGACATCATTTTATATTGATTATACATTTTTGTCAACAATACAAAAGAGACTTACACACAATTTTTATAGGTATTTTTTTCTTTTTTTATTGTTTTTGTTGCCAACATACATTTTTTAATATATTTTTTATTTTTTCATATATTTTTTCACAATTTAGTTTTTTCACCTTTTATATTGCAATTTGCTTGGTTTCCTGCTAATCTTGAAGCATTGTCATATATCTGTGCTGCGTATATCATCCTGCAGTGTGAGGTCTGTTTTGCAGGGTTATAGGTGTATGCTAATAAGGGCGCTGTCTTTTATTTCCATATATATATATATATATACAGTGGATGACAAATCACCAAAAAATCTACTCGCCACACAAAAAAATCTACTCGCCACCTAGTACCAAACGTGTGCTGCTTGGGCCAATATTTACTCGCCCGGGGGATAAATCCACTCGCCCGGGGCGAGCAAATGTATAGGTTTGTCGAACACTGTATATATATATATATAGCAAATGGAAATATACCTGTATGCTCATTTGCATGTCTTAGGCAGGTCTGCAACCCCACCTTTCACCATTATCATCCAGCACACAGCACTTCCACTGCAGCAAGGGATTCTGAGAAATGACATGCAAATGAGCACATAGTGCCACTTTTTGCTTCAAAACCATTTTAAACATGGTTCCCTATAGGCTTACGTTTGCTGCATGGTCACAGCTTTAAGCACAGCCAGGGTTAAGATGCATAGCCAGTAAACCCACCCACAGACAGCTGTTTCAACCTTAATGGGGTTCATCAGTGTGGGGTTGGTTACACAGGCTATGCAAAGCTGAAGCAATGATGATGAGTTGTACCATACTTAGTTAAGTTATGGTGAGTAAAAAAAGTGAAAAAAACACCCCACAGCAAAGCATATAGCAAATGGAAATATAACTGTATGCTCATTTGCATGTCTTAGGCAGGTCTGCAACCCCACCTTTCACCATTATCACACAGCACACAGCACTTCCACTGCAGCAAGAGATTCTGGGAAATGACATGCAAATGAGCACACAGTGCCACTTTTTGCTTCAAAACCATTTTAAACATGGTTCCCTATACACACACACACACACACTTAAAAAAAAGTCCAGCAAGGTCTAATTATTAGCACGGAAAAAATATATGCAAACATGGAGGGTGTTTATTGACCCATAACACAAGGGGTATTATGGGTCAATAAACACCCTCTATTTTTGCATATATTTTGTCTGGCGCTGATAATTAGACCTTTCTGGTGTTTTTTTTATTGTATATTTTTTTCTATCTAGCACAGATACCCACTTGTAGGATAAATACACTTAGTGTGCAGCCATTTTCTAAATGCATAATATATATGTATATATATAGATGTATAGAGATAGATAGATAGATAGATAGATAGATAGATAGATAGATAGATAGATAGATAGATAGATAGATAGATAGATAGATAGATAGATAGATATTACAGGCGGGCCCCACTCATATGGCGGGTTCAGTTACAGGACCCTGCCAAAAAGCAGAAATCGCCGAAAAGCAGGACATAGCATTTGTGCGCTCTGCACAAAAAAAAGCTATGTTAACCGGGGATATACCATCTCTCCTCCCTCCTGCTCCATCCCAGAGTGCAGAATTGTGCGCATGTGCGGAGTCAGGCGGCCCCTTCTGCGCATGCGCAAAGTCGCATAAATAAATCATGACACAGTTCTCCATTTTGGCTTTATTTTTGTTAAATAAATCATGACACAGTGTAATATGTCATGTGTTGTTGTTCATCTGAGATTGTATTTACCTCATTTTTAGACCTGCTAAGGAACAGATGATGGTAATTATGTCCTGATATGTAAAACAATACAATTCAAACAGGGTGTACTTTCTTTTTCACACAACTGTATATAATAATTCTGCATTTGTACATCGGCACTGTTGATACTGGCTTTCAGTATGTTGTATGATTTGTGATTTATAGGGACTTGAAGAGACTGAACAGTTATATCTACTTCTCTATCTACTTTTTTTCTCGACTGTGCCTCTGGTTCTCTCTGTCTCTTTTATGTATATGCCTATCCCATGCTGGCAGTGTATATCACATCTGAAAGTCAACACTACTTCATACTGTAGATAGCCTCTGGTAACAGGGAGATTTCTGAGACATAACTGCTTTTGAGTTCTGATCCGTACTTGGCAGGATAAATGCCAAAGGATTGTTGTACAGTGCCATCTTATTTTACAATTATGTTTGTTAAAATAACTTGAATAGTAGAAATTCCTAGCATTAATAAAAGAATTCATCACCATTTGTTCTGCTTGGGTACAGGGGGTCAAAGTATGATTTGCTTTAGTAAACAACTGTACTGTTAATATATGCAACTTTGAAACGGATTACTGATTACACTTAATAGTGGTACACTAATTAATCTAAATTAAAGTCGCTCTTGAAATAGGTCACATCAAAGTTTAACCCAAAGTATTATCTTTCAAATAGAGATAGGAAAAGTGTTATTTTAGTGTCCAATCTGAGTTAACAACATTTCCAAGTATTATATTCTTACAGGTTGGTAAAACATCTCAACTTCCCAAGAACTGAAGTAGTCACGGGCAAGAGTTCTGCTTTACCCAAAACAATGGAAATACACCAATACATAT
Source organism: Ascaphus truei (assembly GCF_040206685.1). Taxonomy (NCBI): domain Eukaryota; kingdom Metazoa; phylum Chordata; class Amphibia; order Anura; family Ascaphidae; genus Ascaphus; species Ascaphus truei. The sequence continues at coordinate 482,841,468 of NC_134483.1, forward strand.
TTAATACATTGGGACCTACTAATTAAAATGTGATCATTTGCATCTCATCATATTCATTTTGCCCTAATCTCATTTATAAACTGGCTTTTCATGACCCACTTTGGTTCAATGCTACTGTACATGCATATGTTGTATCCAAATAAGGACAACTCGCAAAGTTATGTTTTCTAGAGGCTTTCATTAGGCTAAGAGTTTGCAGAAGTCACAGCCAGAAATCTAGGATCTGACTATAGGATTGATGCAATGGGTCTCCAGAGATGAACCCCGTTAATTTCAGCTCCAGGGATCCCCTGCTTTCAGAGATACCTTCGTAGGGTGTGCCAATATCGCTCTGCTTTTAAAAGCTTACTTATCATATGGGAAAAATAATGTGGAGAAACCTCGCTCTGAACCCCTAGAGGTGATTGCTTGCCGCCTGGGAGAGATAGCAATATTTACTAAAGAGGTGTATCCGGAGTAGGGTACACAAAAGATCCCAAATAATGGCGCATTGCAGACCTTTTATAAAATAATGCGGTCAGAAGCAGCTAAACAATACTAATTTAAAAACATTTTATTATAATAGTACATAAATGGTTAAAATGGATACACAGCCAGATGAAGGGTGTATATCCATATAAAGGGTTAAGGTTCCTCAAAATAGTGTTTCAAATAAATCCTACTATACGTATGGAGGTATATATTAAGTAGCCAAATAACAGCCTGCACAAATTTTCATGGTATGTTCATATCAGTTGAGTGTCTCTAATAATATCATGATGTTAGTAAGTGTATACGGTAGTGGAGAGATCACAATACTCAGAAGAACTGTAGCGTGTTGGAGCCTAATCGTTAGGGACCAAGTGTTAAACAGTGGATGGAGCACGTATAAGTCTTGTGGAACACTGAATACCGGACTGCGCATGCGTCACAGTCTGTGTGTGTCGATGCAGTGGCGATCACCCAGGATGGAAAAATGGTGAAGGAGAATGAGGAACCCCTCAAGTTAAGATGTCCTGATGATACCAGGTAATCTATGTGCTTAGACAGTGTATCATATATGTGTGTGCAGGGTACAATGTACCCAAAAGCCCATACGTCACAATTTGTGTTAGAGTACACCAAAGAACAGCCTCCAAGTAGGAGATGACAGTAGGAGAGATAGAAACTCCTCTAAAACAGAAAATATATTTATGTGGTTATGTACCAGCTTAAATGGTGACTACTTAGTGGTGTGCGAGGTACAGTGTACCCGACTGCGCATGCGTCACAGTAAATGCTGAATTTATTCCAAAATCCGTCCCCGAGTGTAATATAGGAGTGGGGGAAATAGAGACTCCTCTAGAGAAAATATTTAACTAATTAAATGCTTACCCAAGTAGTGGCTACTAAATGGTAAAGACCTTCATGTCTGAGCCTAATAATAGGTTTGCATATATATTGCGTACAGGGTCTGACATCACGTGTCAAACCCTATAGTATCAACATTGATATACCAGATGTATCAGGATAAACACTCAAATGAGGTTATATATACATCGAAATTTTAACCCTATATTAGGGAGATGCTGAGAACGGGACACTTCATTGCCAAAGATTATCCCATATGTGGGGCACATCAGCCAAAAAGGAGGTATATTGCCAGTTCGTTAAGTTATTTATATAGGCTGATACATATTGCTAGCATAATAAATGCTTTCAAATTGTCGTGAGCTTATCATTAAGCGTGCTAATCGTTTGCAGAGTGCCGCGATCTCTTCTAGTAGAATGTAACTGCATATATATGCGCAAATTTTGGCAGAGTAGTAAAATAATATATATATTTATTTAATGAGGCGAGCTTAAACCATGAGACACAGTACAGTCGGCAACATATGGGCCAATGGGAAGCCACACTGGATGATGTCATGGCTTCCTATCATGGATTCCTATTACCCCGCAAGATAGGGAAGCTTTGAAAAGCAGCCATTATGTGATCCCTGCTAGCGAGCCGGAGTGGGTACCGGCACACCCTATGGAGGTAAGTACTGTATCTCCAGAAGCAAGGGGTCCCTGGAGCTACAATGTATGGGGACTTGGAGACCCCTGCATCAATCCTAAAAAAAAAAACACAAAAAAAGTGCCTGCTTCAATTGCCTCTTTAACGTATCGATTTAATTGAAGCACAATACGGAAACATAATACAAATATGTGTATTACAGTACATAGTACTACAGTACTTGCAGCCCTGTAAATAGCAGTTTGTAAGTACAATCCATGCACCATTAAATTCACACAATTTAGATTCCAGAAGGCAAAGTCACATGTCAAGGGTTAAAAAAAAGAAATGTAAAAAAATGATATATAAAAATATATGTCTTCGTTTTGTCTGCGAGGCTTTGCTTATGAGTCACTTTAAAAAAAATGACCCCCACATTATTTCTTTGCAAACCCCATTCTGCTAAATATAAATATTCTCTACCACCTCAACACAAGCCTTATTTCTGCAAAGATCCCTAAACCCTCTTCTGGGGCTGAGAAGAAAAGCCAAACCAATTCAAATTTATTCAGTCTTAACTGTGTTCACACACATTAATTATGTATTATACACGAAGAACTATTTTACAATGTGAAATGTTCTATATTTGTGTCAAGAAGCCAAGTATGTCTCACTGTGCCAGGCAGATGAATCAGGTATGTCCAAAGCACGTCGACTGCAATCGGGTTTAAAAAGCACTAAACACGGATATTGAAATCGAACACTGGACCCTTTTGATGCTTATCCAAAGACACAACAATAAAAAGCCCACATATGAATAAGTTTGACTTTATCACTTGCAGTTTAGGCATACCACTAATACAATCTTGAGATTTCTGCAGCAATTCAATTGACTACTGTCCTTATTAACTATACACAGAGCACTGAAGTCTCAACAGGGGGTTCCTTTTGAGACTACTTGAATGTTATGTGTTACATTTCCTTTGCTCTTGATGTATAAGTTACAATTATTTTATGTAATGAACAAATGCACCGAAAATTCTAATTTGGTATTATGTAAAAACTATAATGGATCAGATTTTAATCAGCATTAGGGGTTATTTATCAATCTCTTGGCTGCAATTCTAGGGTTAAACGGGTGTGGATGTACTGCGTCATTTATTAAAGAGAAAAGGGGAAAAACATCAATATATTTCAGGCAATTGTTTGCCCCAGTTTTGCAGCTGGGATTTTGATAAATAATCCCCATTATTTCATATTTAATTATTTTCTTCTGTTGTCCTCCACACAGAAAAAGGAATAGGAGCAGATTCATTAATGAGTTTAGACCTTCTGAATACTAAATGACAAATCAATTGAAAATAAAAGAGATATTGAGAATATTTTAACTAGTTGAAGACCTGTCCATACTTGGAAAATGTAAATACAATGTATTACAAGAAAACAAGAAATAGTTGAGTAAAGTCAGAGGAAAAATATAGTTTTAGACCAGGGTCAAAATGTCTTATTTTTCAAATAAAACACTGAAAAGCATCTGCATATCTCTCTCTACCTCTCTCTACCTACCTCTCTCTCTACCTCTACCTCTCTCTCTACCTCTACCTCTCTCTCTACCTCTCTCTCTACCTCGACCTCTCTCTCTACCTCTCTCTCTACCTCTCTCTCTACCTCTCTCTCTACCTCTCTTTCTCTCTACCTCTCTCTACCTCTATCTCTCTCTCTCTCTCTCTCTCTCTCTCTCCCCCTCTCTCTCTACCTCTCTCTCTCTCTCCCTACCTCTACCTACCTCTCTCTCTCTCTAGCTACCTCTCTCTCTACCTACCTACCTCTCTATCTACCTACCTACCTCTCTCTCTACCTACCCCTCTCTCTCTACCTACCTCTCTCTCTACCTACCTACTTCTACCTACCTATCTCTCTCTCTCTACCTCTCTCTCTACCTCTCTCTCTACCTCTCTCTCTCTCTCTACCTCTACCTCTCTCTACCTCTACCTCTCTCTACCTCTACTTCTCTCTCTCTCTACCTACCTCTACCTCTCTACCTACCTCTACCTCTCTCTCTACCTACCTCTACCTCTCTCTCTACCTACCTCTACCTCTCTCTCTACCTACCTACCTCTCTCTACCTCTCTCTCTACCTCTCTCTCTCTCTCTCTCTCTCTCTCTCTCTCTCTCTCTCTCTCTCTCTCTCTCTCTCTCAATGACAAGCTTGGCAGTATAATTTTCTTTTTTTAAACCGAACTGCATCAACTGTACTTCTATAAAACCAGCGAAGCCCCAGCTGCAGTAGCCTATTTTGGGGGGACACCTTATTTGGTCATAGTGAAACTTTCCTCTTTAATTGGTTTTCCAGCAATGATACTGTGACAGCTATAAATCTGCAGTACTGCTTTGCTGTCCCAACAATTGTTAATATGGTGCACTGCTTTTCTGCCTCCTCATCATACACTTCATTATGCAGTCTTCCAGTATCTTTCTATTGTGGACAAATACTGATGTAAAAACATGTTCGGAATTGTAATTTTCTGATAAATGCTTCAAAGCTCAGCTTTAATTCCTGCAACTGTTTTCATTCTGCATCATTTTTGGTCAAGAGTGTGCCCCTAGTTCATCCTTACTTAACGCATATAAAACATGTCTATTTCTTCTTTTTTTCCCCTTCCTATTACATGTAACATTAAAGTTCTTATATGGGGTGGAAGCACAGGATGTATTTATGAATGTTTTAGTAAGGCATTTGGCACTGTCCCACATAGAAGACTGATAAACAACTTGCAATGCTTGGCAATGGTTTCTACGGTGGTATAATGCATACCATGACATTGGTTGAAGAACAGCTGACAGGGAGTTGTGGTAAAGGGAGTACATTCAGAGGAGGGGTAGGTACCTAAAGGGGATAACCAAAATGACTAATGATATAGATAGATTGGTGGAAAGGTCAAGAGTACTTGGGTCAAAATAATCCAAAGGCAGAATACAGGATTAATGGCACTATAATGTCAACTACTATAGAAGAAAGAGACCGAGGAGTCATTATTTCAGCTCACCTAAATGTAGACGAGCAATGTAACAAAGCAATTCTGAAAGCCAGCAGGATGTGTGGTTGTAACGAGAGAGGTATTAGCAGCAGAGAGGGGTGTTCATGCCACTTCATAGATCATTAGTGATACCTCATCTAGAGTACTGTATTCTTTTCAAGAGACCATATCTCCGGAAGGACGTAAATACATTGTAAAAAAGGGATACTAAGATGGTGCATGATCTGCCACATACCACTTATCAGGCAAGACTACAAGACCTTAATATGTACAGCTTAGTGCAGCGGTGCAGAAAGTGGGGGGCGGGAGATTTTTCTGGGGGGGCGCGGGCGCTTGGAGAGGTCCCGCACTCTTCCCTGAGGCATTTAAATTAAATGCCGGGGGATCGCGTGAGGGCTCCCAAACGCTATACTTACCTTGACTCTGCTGGCGTAACTCGTGTCCATGGCAACGCAGCGTCAAATAACACTGCGGGGTCATGTGATGTCACACGCATCAAATGACGCTGCGGGTCATGTGATGTGACGTTACATGACCCCACTGCGTCATTTGATGCCGCATCAAGGTAAGGGAGGGGGCATGAGCACCAGCGGAGGGAAGGCATGGGCTCGGCTGCAAAAGTTTGCACTCCCCTGGCTTAGAGGATAGTAAAAGGAGGGAGGATATGATATAAACGTTCAATTATAAAAAGGGATTCAACAAAGTACATGAGGGAAGCACAGAAAGAGGAGTGCTAGAAAAAGAGGTAATTCTCTGGCGGGTGCAAGGATAAGTGACAAACATATGTGGTAGGGGCTAATACAGTAAAGGAATTTAAACATGCTTGTTATAGATATTGGATAGAGCTAGATAAACGAGGAGGGGACTTAGTACAAAAGATCCCACAGAGTGAAACTATATGGATTTACAAATTAAAAACATTGATCCCTAGGGGACTCAACATCAATATAGATTGTTTCTTAACATAAATTTTGTTTCTCATAATATGTTTCTCATAACTTTTTTGTCATTACGAAATCTATTGTAGATATTCATTTAATGCACAATTCTTTTGTACATATTTTCTCACCATAAGATATAAATTATAGAAAATGTCATAGAAATTGTCATAGATTGATACATTTCTAACCATGTTTTTTGCTCAGTAAGCACTATGGGCCTTATTCAGAAAGCCTCGATAAGGCCCTTCTCGAGCACTTATCGACCAAAATGGCTACTCGTATTCAGATAGCCTCGATAAGTGCTCGATAACGGCCTGTATCGACGCAAAATTTTATCGCTATCAAAAATTCGCCGACTGAGCAGCGATCAGCCCCTTATCGACCATTTTCGGATGGTTGATAAACTCGCGCGATTCAGAGACCCGCGAGTCGGCTGTTGCGGCATATCTCAGCCCATCGCAGCCCTAAAAGGCGGTCTTCTCCCCAAATCCAATTCACCACAATTTTTTTGGGCAATTGGTGGGGAGATGCCTCGATGAGCAGCGATGTGTCAGGACTTAGAAAAAATCAGGCCCCTTTCCTGCCTCCGATTGATGTCAGGGGTCTCCGGAGCTGATAGCCATTAATAGCAGCTCCGGACCCCCCCGGCACGCATCCTAGGCAGGAAACATGCATGTACAGCAACTTCATTACCTTAGCGGCTAACCGCTAAAGCAATGAAGGGGTTAAACACCCGTGCCAAGTTTACTGTAAGAAACATACAATACAATACATTGGCTAGCAGGGGTGGGTGAAGGGGGAATTTGGCCCTTAGTGGCTGTTTAGGCATTGCGGGGGGGTTGCGGGGGGAGTTAACTCCTTCATTACCTTAGCGGTTAATACTGCTAAGGTAATAAAGGGGTTAACCCAACCGCTACCCACCCGCAAGGTCTAAACACCCATCCTTAAGGCTAATACCCCCTTCACCCACCCGTGAGGCCTAAACACCCACCCCTGACTGACTATACCCACCCTATACCCATTGAGTATTATAGTGGTACATCATACCCATATAATAATAATATGGGCATGATAAGCCTCTATAGCACTCAATGGGTACCCTAATCCCAATACAGTAATACACAAGACACACAATAATAAAATGTAACTATACTCCAAAAAATCACACGTCACTAAATACAAACAGTAGCCAGCTAATCCAATCAATACAATCAATAGCAACATCAACAATTAATTAATTAAACCATTAACCAATCTAAACAATTAATTCCGAAACCAACTCAAAATGAATAGTAACACTAACCAATGTAAACAATGAATTACTCCAACATTAATGAATTTAAACAGTTAAATAGAAAGAAAGAAATTCTAACAATCTCTGAAGTAACCATAAAACACATTAGCTAACATAATATAACATTAAATACAAACGAACACCAATCACAAACCTTTAATTACATTAAGCATGAAAAAACAAACAATGACATCCACATAATATATGAAATGCCAAAAAGCAACACCAATACTAAGCGAGAAATGCCCCCCAAATATTGTCAAAATAATGTATTAATCTGTACCCTAAAGAGGTACCGATTAATATATTATCAGTCAATGTGCCACCCCCCAAAAAAATCAAAAAACACATCCAAAAATTAAACCTGTAACCTGTGACGTCACATTTACCCTCAAAATGGTTAAAAGCCACCTGATTGACTGTTAAAACCATGTGCAGACTTTAATTTTTTTTTTTGGCCGTGACGTCACTTAAAGGGAATGATGCCAGCCAATCAGAAGGGCTGTGCTTCATTTGCCTTTAAGATGACGTCACGAAGCCGACGTCAGATGGTATTTCAGCCAATCAGATCGTGGGAACAAATTCCACACTCTGATTGGCTGAACTACCCTGTGACACAGCGGCCATCTTGGATTTAGTGACATCATGTTAAAGGGAAATTAAGCACAGCCATTCTGATTGGATGGCATCATTCCCTTTAACATGACGTCACTAAATCCAAGATGGCCGCTGTATCACAAGGTAGTTCAGCCAATCAGAGTGTGGAATTTGTACCCACGATCTGATTGGCTGAAATACCATCTGACGTCGGCTACGTGACGTCATTTTAAAGGCAAATGAAGCACGGCCAAAAAAAATAATTAAAGTCTGCACATGGTTTTAACAGCCAATCAGGTGGCTGTTAACTATTTTGAGGGTAAATGTGACGTTAAAAGCCATATTTAAGGCCGTGACACCTCATTTGAGCCCAAGAAGCCGACGAGACAGCATCGGCTGGGATTTAACATGGGGTATTTTGGATTGACAGATGAAGAAAGAAGATAAAGAAGAACAAGAAATGGTTACAGATGAAGATAGAAGAAGGTGATTAAAGAAAGAAAAAAGAAGATTGGGGTACCTGAGCCGGATCTTCATGGCGGATGGCATCGGATGCTGTTGGAGGCCTTCAAGGTACGTGAGCTTCCTGTTTCCCCGGGAGTCGGAGGGCCACCGCTTCTAATGGTAAGTAATATATTCAATGTTTGTAAATGTCTCTTTTAACAGGTTTAATCTTTCGATGTGTTTTTTGATTTTTTGGGGGGAGGCACATTGACTGATAATATATTAATCGGTACCTTTTTAGGGTACAGATTAATACATTATTTTGACAATATTTGGGGGGCATTTCTCGCTTGATATTGGTGTTGCTTTTTGGCATTTCATGTATTATGTGGATGTCATTGTTTGTTTTTTCATGCTTAATGTAATTAAAGGTTTGCGATTGGTGTTCGTTTGTATTTAATGTTATATTATGTTAGCTAATGTGTTTTATGGTTACTTCAGAGATTGTTAGAATTAATTTCTTTCTATTTAACTGTTTAAATTCATTAATGTTGGAGTAATTCATTGTTTACATTGGTTAGTGTTACTATTCATTTTGAGTTGTTTCGGAATTAATTGTTTAGATTGGTTAATGGTTTAATTAATTCATTGTTGATGTTGCTATTGATTGTATTGATTGGATTAGCTGGCTACTGTTTATATTTAGTGACGTGTGATTTTTTAGAGTTTAGTTACATTTTATTATTGTGTGTCTTGTGTATTACTGTATTGTGACGTGACCGGGACATTTCCTTGCATAGGAGATACCGGCACCCCATAAAGAGGCCTGTATCTCGGGAAGCAGGGGGTCCCCGGACATAAAACCAACGTGGTTCAGCTCCGGAGACCCCCTGCACCTCTACACTATTAAAGAAATGTATATTTAAATAAATAATTTTCGGGCGACATTTCAGCTGGGAGAGGCAGCTCTCTCAGAGCAGCTCTCTCTGCAGCAGAAATGAATCGCTGGTTTAGGCCTTTTCAGAGGCTCGAGGCTCTCGCTGGCAGCAACTCGCCCATTTTGGGCATTTTGCTATCACTGGTAATCGAGCCTTTCTGAATATCGTGATAGCAACGCCCAAAAAACAGTAATTTTAAATTCCCTGGCGATTTTTTTTATCAACCCTCTCTGAATAAGGCCCTATGTGACCTATAAACGATCTTCATGTCCATGATCTGGTGATCAAAAATAGATTCATCCTAAATCATCTACCCTTGAAATCAATTGAGTGCCAATCAATCTTATAAAAGTAGATTTATGGGATCATTCATCTCAAATATGTAATGTCATGCTTCTATTTTTGATACTGCATCTATATCATTTGTATTTGCAATGCAATTTTCTGTATGTTTATACTCACCTCATATACCCTAACTCTGTGTTTCTGCATGTAAAGCATTTGATTAAAGTTAAATGCAGTGTAGCGATAGAAAGATATATATTAGGCCTCGGGCATGGTGCCTCGGGCCACGCTGATCCGTGCTCCTGCTCTGCCTCGCCTGCTCAATCTGGTGCTTTTTTGCATCCTGGCAAGCGAGGCAGTGAGCGCACTTTGGGGGCGGGGTGAAGGCGTGGTGGAGGCGGAACAGAGGCGGAGCGGAGGCGTGGTGGAAGGCGGGGCTAGTCCCTCGCACCCATTGGATGTTTACAGGCACGTGACCGCTCCTCCGCTCCCCTGAGCGCCGAAATTTAAACTTGCCTGTCTGCTGAAATTTTCTGAGCCTCCGCACGCATGCGGAAGCGGCTGCTAAAGCCGCGCTGATCACAGATGTAGGGGGTAAGTTCATCTGCTCACCGTGGCTCAGCATGGCTCAGCGGGGTCTGTTGGACTATGTCCCAGGCCTTAGGAGGGGACACACTGACATACCACACATATCCTTGAGAAAGCAGGAACTACATGTGAAATGCGTAGGGTTGTCGGGGAACCAGTATCTGAACAGCACTCGAACACCAGAAGTGATGTAGGATGCCGGTTGGAATGGCGATCACAGGAGGAAAAGAAAAGTGCTAAAGCTGGTCCCTCTTAATGTATACTCTGTCTATGTGAGTGATAGTCTGATTTTATATACATAATAGGAATAGGCTTCAAAATCCTTCTGTTTATCTGCTGTGGGAGCAGAGGAGTAAAGAAACCTCTTAGTGCCTGGGCTCAGGCACTTTCATGTAAGTGCATACCTTACCGTTGATTGTTCCCTTTTTTTCTTTCTCTTTTTATTTGATGTGCGTTGATTCTCCTGGACACATTAGGCTATCATAAATACAAAATAAGGCCATGGATCAAATAAGGTCTGAGCTTTTACACCCACATTCCACTCACTGATTCCCCAGGTGTCGTGTCCTCCCAGTCTGCACCTCTCAGTCTGGCCACAATGAATGGGTGACTTAACTTAAGGCTAGCTCACTGTTGACTTCATCCCTTGTTATTCCTGGATACCTCTGCTGGGATCTCCCTTTTATACCCCAGGGTGTGCTTTGCCCTTAGCAGTGACTAAACCCTGTCAGGTGGAGACCCCACACTGGGCATTGAAGTGTTAACCATGACAGGTAATCCACTGGTGGATATATACACAACTACATTTTAATGGCAAAAATGCAGGTGCAAAATTGAAGTCATCATTTATAATGTATATAAATAAAATTGATTGACTTTGGTGCACATTAGAAAAACTGAAATTATTTTTGGGCTGAAGAAAAACTAGAGTGTTATTGTGATACATTCTCTACAATGTGATTTTTTAATGTTGTCTTATTCCATTCTGCACTGAGGTTAAAAAATAAAACAACATTAATCTAATTAAGAAAATGGCAATATAACGCAATTTAGTGCAAGACCAAGCTAAAACATTGACATTGGTTTTTTTTATTGCATCTCATTTACCAAGCCTCAGAAAGTGCAACCAATTTGAAAATGACTTTTTCTATTAGTCTATGCAGCTAAGCTGTGTTGCCTTTAGTTTGCTCATCAAAATAAAAAGAGATGAAATCCCTAGCACACAGGGGTATCTCGAAAGGTTTACTCAGCCACCATACAGCCTTCTCCATGCTGGTTAACTCACGCGGCACCTCAATTCAAATCACTGGTAGACAATCACCATGAACACAGAAGTAACCGCACTGCAGAGTAGGTGGCAAATAAGAGAAACCTCATTTTTTTTTACTTCTGTGTTCATGGTGATTGTCTAGCTTTAGTTAATTTATAAAAAGAGCTCTGAAAAAAAAAAAAGTTAATTTACATACAGTACTTCTTTTTGCTTTTATATCCTGTTGGCCTTACATTAAAAATAGAAAATATATTTTCTACTTGAAATCATACATACAAATCGATTTGCTGATGTTGACATGGCTTTTTAAGAGTTACAACAAGTGAAACAAAAAATATCCATGTCCATATGTACAGCTTTTTCTGAACATACAATTAGGCAAAGATCTTGTAATCAGTAGTGTTGGGGCAACCTGTTAATTCCAGGAAAAAACTAATCTACTAAGAAGTACCTAAATGAGTTGCAGATTGGGGTCAAGCCTCAATGTATTTTGAAGGATGGAGAATTTTGGGCACTTTGTTCAACCTTTTGATTAACTGTTATTTGCAACCTCTTTCTCGCTTTACAGTGCATGGAACAAAACAACATAGACTAAAGATCAGCACCAAGATAAAGTAAATAGAGATCTGAATATTGTTTTAACTCTCCATTTCCTCAAAATGTGCATTCTGACCCAAAATGAAGTATAGATAAAACACATCTTATGAGGCAGTGAACAAACATAAATACTACCCTACAAAGTATCTCGCTCAATATCTGAAAATCTACTGACTAGTAAACAAATAATGCTACTGTACCATAAAACTTCTTGAATACCAATTACCCCTATTTGTCCATACTGAAAGTTAACCCATATACTTTTGGAGAAGGATTACATAACTAGTGCCCCACTCTGAGTGCTCAAGGATGAGAGTGGGTTAATGTTGGTGGCACCCATGACCAGGATCCCTCCCTATTTAAAATACTGTTGTATATTATATAGAAAAGAGTAGAAATAATAAGTTATATGTATAAGGTTTGTGGTCGTTATACTATTTTATCACAACTGGCTGGGTGCGGACTAGTTCCTTTTGCCCAGGAAGTGAGCTTGCCTGGATGGTAATGGTGGTTCGGTGAAGGCAGTCTTAAGTCTGGGCCAGGTGCAAAAGGCCGGAGGATGTCCTCCTAAATGGTTCATGGTATTAGACCTGAGAGTGCTGACCGGGTCCAGTGCAGCGGTGAGCATTAATGGGTTGACGGGCTGTTAATGTTGGTGGGGCGGTGTTCTGACCAAGATATTATGTTGTATGTATGTTGTATGGTTGTCATGGTCATGGTTAATAAAAGCAGGGGGTCCATTTGAACCCAGTTAGTGGTTATTGGAGTTAAGGTATTTGGGATTAGCAAAAATTAAAGGTACATGGGTTGTGTTTATTTGCTCTGCCTCCCAAGTGAGGGCACTGGATCTCCAGATTAAAATTAAAGCACCATTTCATTCGTTCTGCTATGAGGTTCTTTTCAAGGTAGCAGAGTTTTTCAGATGGACTTCTCTGCAAATATCTAAGAAAATTGAAGAGGGCTGGCCTGGCAAAAGGTTAAGAAAACACTAGTAACCAAATTATAGTCCTATAAAGTGTTTAATTCAGAAGGCTAATTGTTTCAGATAACTTCTGTATTCATGGAGCTTAGTAAAACAAAAAGTGACATGCTGTGAGAGGGAAGTGGGTTATCCATCAGTTAAATATTAGTGCTCATGTGCAATACTTCAAAACTAAGCAGCATTTAAAATGAAATAAGTAAGTAAATAGTAATAAGGGGCAAGTTGATAATATCAGGTAAAAGCTGGCACTAAAAGTAAAGAAAGCTACTCCGTGTACTTCCCCATTAGCATTGTAACCTTTGATTTTTTTAAAAGGAAGAACAAAACAAAAACGAGTGTGCTTCCTGAGTCAGCAAATTACCTCGATTATGTGCTTATTTGCATGATCAAGTGGTACTTGCTATACTAGAAGTAAGCACGGGCGGGGAATGCCTGAATTTGTTAATAGCTCTGTAGTGCTTCATAACAACGAAGAGGTGCCACCTTTTTAACCCAGCATGTGCTTTTTGTGTGCACTACTCCTACAGCTATTATACTTACTTTAATAATACTATTACTAATATAAGCTCTCTTGGTGACCATTATGTTGTGCAAAAGATTTGTAGAAGACTTTGCTTTTCCCATGACAATGATTATTATAACACTGTTGATACAATTGGTCTAATAAGTACCTGATGATTTCCTCTAATAAGACCTAAAGAGTTTTTCATAAAATCTGCCCATTTCTTCCAACACTTTCCATTATGAAGCACTCATTGTCGCTAGGTAGTATCATATTTAAATGCAGAGTGCTTTTATTGTAATCACAGCAGTATCTAGCTGTCAGCAAGAAGGTGGCATAATAGATTGTAATCATTTTGCAGAGTAAGGACAGGTCTAGCAGAAAGCATCTAATTCTAGGTGATGGCTCCTACAGAGTCAGTAAAGGGCACATGCTAATAAGGAAACTGCAGAAAGGCACTGTTGATGACATGCACATAGGAAAACAGCAAGCTCAGCAGACATGCTGCAGCTTAATAGAACCATTACTGCCGCATGTCAAGCAATGAAAAATACCAAGGGACGGAGGCATCTCAGCGGAAAAAGAAGCAGATCACGTGCATATCACAGTTGAAAGATCTCTTTAGAGGAAACTCTCAAGAAGACACATATGGGGCTTATTGTAAATTTTCTATAAACAATTATTCACACACTTTCCAGTCAAATAAAAATGAATAATTATGCCATTGGCACAAGGAAACTGAAATTGAATAAGCAATCGTATGTAAGCAGCCGCAAAGAAGAAAGTGAAAAGAATGACATGGTAAAAAAAAACAAAAAAACATAGGAGATGAGATCGATTGATGTTGTTTGCCCCAGCTTCCTGACAAGAGAATTTGATAATGATGTCCCTTGGTATTAAATTTCTATGAGACGGCATTTCTTGTACTTTTGAAATGCTCAAGGAAATATGAATAAAAAAAAAAAACAAGAGGAGGTTATGTGTCAAGTCAGATATTTGCTCTAAAATGTATGCCAAGAGATGCGTTTTTAACATGTGCCTCTCACCATTAATGTATCAATTTACTTTGCTTCTCCTTACTCTCCTCAGCCTTGTTTGAGATTTCAGGCGGACTCACTGAGACGGATAGGAGAATCTGGGAAGAATCTATAGATCAGGGATGGCTAACACCAGTCTTCAAGAGCTACCAACAGGTCAGGTTATCAGAATATCCCTTTATCAGCACAGGTGGCTCAATCAGTGGCTGATTGAGCAACCTGTGCTGAAGCAGGGATATCCTGAAAAACTGACCTGTTGGTAGCTCTTGAGGACCTTGGGTTGACTATCACTTATCTATAGAGAGCACACATTTTGCACTTGGGACATATTATAGTCCAAGTTCCTTACATGTCACGAGGCAGCAGGAGAAAAAAAAGTTGAATGTGAATCTTGGGGTATATCCATGAAACAATACACACAGTCCTCTTTATGCTTTAATTGTGTAGCCCCTTCCCCCGTGCCTGGGAGACTACCTGCGCTGCCGTTACCTGAGTGGCTAACAGGAGGCCTGATCCTCAGCTGAAGGGAGCCAGGGGTGACATTGTTCACTAACACACACAGCGCCTCCACCTGAGAAGGATCCTCACACAGTGGGATAGCCCCTCCCAAGACAATAAGGCAGTAAATATACAGGCTTTGTACTATAAAGGAATATTTACTGAACATAATATTAACACAGTACAACTACACAACACAATATTAACCACATGGATTTTCCCCACAGTACTTGAGGTGCAGTGGCACCAGCGTCCCAGTGTCCATCCCACAATGTCAGTCCCCACCCAAAGTGTAGGGTGTAGCGCTACCCCTGAGAACTGTTGGTGCACTTAGATGTTATATCTTCCCGGTCACTCCAGTACCCGGGTACCGCCGAATGACACAGAGGGTCCATCTGATCCACTGTTGTAAGTTGGTTCGGTCCATCCACGAAGGTATCCATCTCTGCGTGGTGTGAACTCCCGCTGGAGGGTCTCACCGTAAGAGTCTCTTGGTATAGGCTTGGGTCTGGTCCCAGACCGCAGGCCTCACGCACAGCGTAGCGTCTAGTCACTGGCACCTGATACTAGTGCGACTATGGAAAAGTATCCCTATTTGGGGCCTTCCCTGTAGCAGCCACAAGCTAAGGATGGTCGGGGCCTATCAGGGGCCTGCAGTGCAACTCTAGGCCTTGCCCAGGGAAGCACTGCTCCCTCGACACTACCTGCTCTTTTGCTGCTCCCCTTCCGACTGGTGTGGTGCTCCTCGCGCACCAAATGTATCATTTGCCTAGCCGGGTATACTACAGCCCTATTGGCTGTATTCCCTCACCTAATGCACAGCCCCTGAGGCTGTTGGGTCTTGTTGTCACCTGGCAGAGCCTATCCAATGGCTGCCGCACTTCATATACACTGCGCATGCGCAGGACATCTATCGCGCATGCGTAACTTTTCAAGATGGCCACCACAGAGCTTCGGTAACTCGGTTGCCCGCCTGCAGTCCCGGCAGCTTGGCAGCAAACGCATCCTCCCCAGCACCCTCATTTGAGTTAGGGGGACCAAGGGGGAACTGGCTACATCCTCCCCATGGTAGAGAATCCAACGTACCCACTTGGAACAACATATGTACATACAAGTTATATAATAAAAATACTGTGCATTTTATACAACTTAACTGATGCAGTACTTTACACAAGGTTAAATAACTCAGTGAAAATAACAATAATCGAAGCCAGTTTGCTCCGGGCCAGATACTGAGACTCATAGAGGGGTGCCCCTAACGAATTGTATGCCACTCTAGTGGGAGGGCACCTCACTCGCTGACTCCTGCGAAGATAGTCTTCCGTGTATCCCTATAGGGGGTAGTGGTTGTGAGCTTGAGGCTCTGACTCTCTCAAAGGGGGTGCAACAGTCTCTATAAAGTCTCTTTGAGGAATGAAACTTGGACCCCAGAGGGGGGTTGGTTGGAAACAATGGGATAGGTACATGCGGCCTGGGCCCAATACCCATTGCTCCTTCAGGAGGTGCCCATCGGTCTACGTTTGAGCTAGAAGAGGGTCCTTCCATAGGGTCCTGATTTGGTTAAGCCACAGATTCTGAGTTCTCGTCGGACCCCTGGAGCTTACTGGCCAATGTTACTGTCTCTGGTTCGGGATCATCTTCTGGTACTTGTGGAATGGGCAGTAAGTGGTTACGGTGCCAGAACTTTACCATGTCATCTATGTCTCGGATTCGGTGGACAGGGAGGCCCGGCATCTGTGACTCTACCTCGAAGAGAGTTTCATACCAACGGTCTGCAAGCTTATGTTTGCCATGGACTGCTAGATTTCTCAGGAGAACTGCATCTCTAGGCCGAAGTTCCCGATGACGGACTTTGTGGTAATATCGTCGCTTATTGGCCTCATTCAGTTTGGTGGCGGCTTTCTCTACCAGCTGGTACGCGCCATGAAGGCTATCTTGGAGCCATCTCACATACTGGTAATGCATCACATTGGGTACCCCATCGGTAGATACCTGGAGACGGATGTCCACAATCAATTGTGCCTCTCGCCCGAACAACATGAGGTATGTTGTGAACCCATGGATTCGTGCCTGGTGCAGTTACATAGTTACATAGTAGATGAGGTTGAAAAAAGACATACATCCATCAAGTTCAACCTATGCTAAATTTAGACAACATATACTTTATCCTATATCTATACTTCCTTATTGATCCAGAGGAAGGCAAACAAAAAAAACAGTGCCATATCATCTCATAAGGGGAAAAATAAATTCTTTCCTGACTCCAAGAATTGGCAATCAGATTATTCCCTTGATCAACATTCTTCCCATGTTTACTTATTTGGTATATCCCTGTATACCTTTCCTTTCTAAAAAGATGTCCAACCTTTTTTTGAACAAATCTATTGTATCTACCATCACAGTTTCCATGGGTAATGAATTCTACATTTTAACTGCCCTTACTGTAAAGAACACTTTCCTTTGTTGCTGGTTAAATCTCCTTTCCTCCAACCTAAACGGATGAACTCCTGTCCTTTGTAATGCCCTTGGGATGAATATTTCTTTTGAAAGCTCCTTGTAATGCCTCAGAATATATTTGCATATAGTTATCATATCCCCTATTAGACGCCTCTTTTCTAATGTAAATAAATCTTGTTTGTTGATTGTCCATCCCCTTTATTAATTTGATAGCTCGTCTCTGTACTCTCTCTAGTTCCATAATGTCTTTTCTAAGGAGTGGTGCCCAAAATTGTACTCCATATTCAAGGTGTGGTCTTACTAATGCTTTGTAAAGGGGCATATTTATGTTTACTTCCCTTCCATCCATTGCCCGTTTAATGCAAGATAAGATCTTGTTCGCATTTGTAGCTACTGCATGACTTTGGGCACTATTGCTAAGTCTGTTGTCTACAAGCACTCCTAAATCCTTCTCCATCAAGGATTCACCCAATTTATTCCCATTTAATATGTAAGTCACCTGTTTATTCTTGCTTTCCAAATGCATAACCTTACATGTATCTGTATTAAACCACATCTGCCATTTACCTGCCCAAGTTTCCAGTCTCCCCAAGTCCTTCTGGAGAGAAATTAAATCCTGCTCTGATTCTACTACCTTACATAATTTAGTATCATCAGCAAAGATGGAGACTTTGCTCTCGATACCAACCTCAAGGTCATTAATAAACCAGTTAAAAAGCAATGGTCCCAGTACCGATCACTGACGTACTCCACTCACGACCTTAGTCTAACCTAAAAAAGTTCCATTTATGACAACCCTCTCTTTCTGTCCTTCAACCAGTTTTCAATCCAGGTGCATATATTTTTACTGAGTCCAATTTGCTTTATTTTGTACACCAACCTCTTGTGTGGAATCGTATCAAAAGCCTTGGCAAAATCTAAGACCACATCAACTGCATTACCCTGGTCTAAATTCCTACTTACCGGTCTGTAATTCCCCGGTTGTGATCTAGCTCCCTTTATAAATATAGGCACCACAACTGCTTTATGCCAATCTTGTGGTACTGAGCCTGTGGAAATGGAGTCCTTGAATATTAAATGTAATGGTTTGGCTATTACTGAACTTAACTCCTTGAGAACTCTTCGATGTATGCCATCGGGGCCAGGTGCCTTATTTACGTTATTTTTTTTCAAGCCGCCTATGAACTTCTTCCTCAGTTAACCAATTGTTCATTAATATGGAGGTTATGGCTTCCTCCTGCGGCACTACAATTTAAATTGAATCTTTCCTGGTAAACACAGAGACAAATTATTTTTTTAATACCTCTGCTTTTTCCTTATCTCCAATAATCTGCCTGCCCATCTCACACTGAAATGGTCCTATATTTTCTTTTCTAATTTTTTTGTTATTAAGGTATTTAAATATTTTTTTAGGGTTGATCTTACTTTCTATTGCAATCCTTTTTTCATTATCCATTATTGCTAATTTGATTGCCCTTTTGCAATTTTTGTTACATTCCTTATAATTCTGATACGATGTCTCTGTCCCTTCTGACTTAAAGAATCTTAACACCTGCCTCTTCTTTTCCATTTCCTCCCCTACCTGTTTATTTAGCCACATTGGTTTTGACTTATTTCTATTATACTTATTACCCAAGGGTATGCATTGATAAGTGTGCTTTTCTAACAATGTTTTAAAAAATGTCCATTTATTTTCTAAAATGTTCCCTGAAAAAGCATCATCACAATGTATTACTTGTAGATTAGCCCTCAGTTTATTCAAATCTGCCTTTCTAAAGTTTAAGGTCTTTGTGTAACCCAAGTAATCTGTTTTTTGATAATTTATTTCAAATGAGACCATGCTATGATCAATGCTTCCCAAATGTTCCAGGACTTGAATATTTGCGCTTAATTCTTCATTGTTTGATATGACCAAATCCAGTATTGCCCCTCTCCTGGTTGGTTCCTCAATAATATGTGTCATAGAATTGTCTTTAACCTCAAAACCTTGTTTCCTTTTGTTGTGATGCTAATCTCATTGCCCCAGTCTATGTCTGGATAATTAAAATCACCCAGTATGCAGACATTACCTAGTTGTGATGCCTTATCCATTTGCAAAAGTATTTTAGCTTCCTCAATTTAACAGATATTAGGTGGTTTATAGCATATCCCTACAAACATTTTCTTTATACTTTTACCTCCACTGCTAATTTCTATCCACAAGTTCTCTACATTTTCATCATTCCCTTCTTAAACATTTTCCCTTATAATAGGTTTTAGATCCGGTTTAACATATAAGCATACTCTACCTCCTCTTCTATTTGCTCGATCCTTCCGAAAAAGGGAATAACCCTCTATATTAACTGCCCAGTCATGAGTTTCATCCCACCATGTTTCCGTAATGCCTGTGATATCATGCTGCTCCCTTGCAGCTATTAATTCAAGCTCCCCCATTTTATCTGTCAGGCTTCTTGCATTAGCAAGCATGCATTAAAAAAACAATTCAGCCTGCACTATTATCTTATCTTCTCCTTCCTTCCTGCACCAACTTGGTTTAGTCTTCAGAAGTTTTCTAGTTTTATCTGTATTTACTATGAGTGTCTCGCTGCTTGTCAAACTCACATTTTCCCCCATTCTACCTCCATAACCCCTTGTCTCCTCATCTATACTATTTATTTTGTTATCGGTTTCCTTCCCCTCCCCCCTCCATCCTAGTTTAAAATCTTCTCCAAGCTTTTTAGCATTCTCCCCCCTAGCACAGAAGATCCCTCTTTATTGAGGTGCTATCTGTCCCTAGAATAAAGATGGCACTTCTTAGAAAAGCATACAATAGTGCAGGGGTGAGCAAACTTTTTATGCCCCCCTTTTCATCCATGAAATTTCTCGGGCCCCCCCTGCCTGATGTAATCAAAATCACATGACGTCAGCGCACGTGAGCTGGTTCAACCAATGAGGGCGAACCAGCTTTGTGACGCGTCCGCCACGCATCTACAATCTCCTACAGACAAGTTCACAAATCGCCTGGGCTGCAGGCTAGTGCGCGTAGGCAGTATACTAGTATTGGATCACTGTTTATTTTATTGTTTGCTGGCACCTGGTAATATGTTTTTTTTCTGGTGCACAAAGGCAATCCATTTGAGGGGGCATTCATTCACCTCTTTGCTACATCCTTCCCTCTCCTGCCCCCTTTTTTCTTCTCCCATTTGCTTTCCCCAGTGTCATCCACTCCTACCTAAAGGTTTTATGTATTATTTATTTATTCCCGTTTTAAATGTTGTCCAGGGATCAGAGACACCCATAACCAAACTCAAGGGGGGTACTGATGAATCTCCCCTGATGATCAATACTCCGAAGTGACCCCCCTGACCCAAAGAAGAACCCTCAGCCCCCCCAAATCTCATTCTCTCAAGCCCCTCAATTTTGCCATTTCTGCCTGACTTTCATCCCTCCGTTTAGCCATTGTGTCTCTCACCTTCCACCCCAGTGTCTCTCTCTCTCACACCTTCCCCCCAGTGTCTCTCTCTCACACCTTCCCCCCAGTGTCTCTCTCTCACCTTCCCCCCAGTGTCTCTCTCTCACCTTTGCCCCAGTGTCTCTCTCTCTCTCACCTTCCCCCCAGTGTCTCTCTTTCTCTCCTTCCCCCCAGTCTCTCTCTCTCTCTCTCTCTCACACCTTCCCCCCAGTGTCTCTCCCTCTCTCCCTCTCACCTTCCCCCGTGTCTCTCACCTTCCCCCCAGTGTCTCTCTCTCTCACATCTTCCCCCCAGTGTCTCTCTCTCACCTTCCCCCCAGTGTCTCTCTCTCACCTTCCCCCCAGTGTCTCTCTCTCTCACCTTCCCCCCAGTTTCTCTCTCTCTCACCTTCCCCCCAGTGTGTCTCTCTCTCTCACCTTCCCACTGTGTCTCTCACCTTCCCCCCAGTGTCTCTCTCTCTCACCTTCCCCCCAGTGTCTCTCTCTCACCTTCCCCCCAGTGTCTCTCTCTCACCACCCCCCCTAAATAATCTTGCTCCCTCCCAAGGGGGCGCGCCCCCCAGTTTGCGCAACGCTGCAATCGTGGATGTACTGCACACCTAAGCAATGCTAATAAATGCAAAATAAATAGTGATACTTGCGCACAAACACCGGTGCTCCTGGTTCAGGAATAGCCTATCTGTTGCAGTCCAATAACATGGAAAAAGAGATGAACCAGCGCTCCACGGATTTCAATATAAGGAATTTATTAAGTCAGAATATACGACGTTTTGGCCATAGCAAGGCCTTTATCAAGTGACTTTTCATGCCAGTCACTTGATAAAGGCCTTGCTATGGCTGAAACGTCGTATATTCTGACTTAATAAATTCTTTATATTGAAATCCGTGGAGCCCTGGATTATCTCTTTTTCTACTTCTCAGAAAAGGACACTGAACCACTGGCTTCCAGACAGTGCATTGAGGATCTCTTCTATCCATGGCAGAGTGTCCTGGTCTGGGACTATATGACTGTTTAGTGTCCGGAAATATACGCACATGCGGACTCACCCATTCTTCTTGCGTACCACCACGATCGGAGAGATATAGGGGCTATGGGATTCGGTCACGATGCCGCCCCTCATCTCTTTGAGCGATACATCTGGAACACTCCCGGAATGGCATGGTATCATTCAGCCGGATCGTGTGCTGGGCATTCTTACTGCAGCCCACGACCATCTCACTTGTGGAGAACACCTCCCAGTCTCCTCCAATCTGGCACCTAGCCGTTTCTTCCAGGCTGCTGACTGGGTCGATTCCCCGAAGTCAAACTGCAACCCGGCACGTTCGTCTTGCACGGTAGCAGCGTTCACATGAGCCAGAATTTCCACAGGGGTAACCGGATATATCCGACCCAGTCTTTGACCGACGACAAATGGCATAGAGTAAGGAGAGAGGTTCTGGATGTTCACCTTGATCTTCCCAGGAATCAAGGATTTCCACTCTCTTATTTCTGGCAC
The DNA here is from genome assembly GCF_040206685.1 of Ascaphus truei. NCBI lineage: Eukaryota > Metazoa > Chordata > Amphibia > Anura > Ascaphidae > Ascaphus > Ascaphus truei. Next base: position 482,863,839 of record NC_134483.1, read on the forward strand.
TATCTTGTACCCTCTAAGGGTGTCTTCTTCAGGTTTGCTCTCTAGGGAGAAGTACCAGTCAACCTTGTCCAGGCCAGTATAGCAGCATACAACGTCCATGTACTTTACTCACCCTGGTGGAATCTCGATCAACCCCGCTGCGTGATTAAAGAGTTGACCATATTCCTCTTGGGCAGCAACCCTATAGCACTCTTCATTGAGTATGGGATGGATTCGTCGAGAGGATAGGGGTAGTTTTCCCACCTCTGTAAATAATCTCGGATCACTGCCCGCACCACATCAGTGTTGGTCCCCAATATGATTGGGGAACTTGGATATTCCAATACGGTGGGTCTTGTTAGTGTTCAGTTGCGGTATATTCAACCATACTTGTACCACACCGTCAATGGGGTAGTCTTCATTGCTAAGACCCCGCAGCTTCACCTTCACCGCCAACTGCATAGGCAGATTTTTCAGATGCTGGTCGCAGAATGGCCGGTAGATATTGGTCACCTGTGACCCGGTATCCAGCAAGTCCGAGGAGTATATACCTTCCATGAGGACTCTTATGATTGCTGTTGGTCCCACTCAACTGTAGGCATCCGATTGAGGTGCTTCATCAGGGATCGACACTGGGGTGCTCTCCAAGGACTTGGAGGGTGTTTCCGTCGGCTGCACCATGAGTAGTGGATGTCCTGGACTTCGGGCAGTCCCTAGAGAAGTGACCTCCTGTCCACAGTTGTAGCAGAAGTTATTTTGGTTTACGGTGGCCCTGGGTGTAGGAGTTGCTCTCCGGGGCATCCGAGATGCGGAAACACGTGCCTTACCAGGGCAATTGTCCTCAATGCTTTCTGACTCCTTGGGCTTTGGTGCCGACGCCCCTTTGGTTTCCTCCTTACGGGGTTCTTTAGACTTCTTGGGGTATGGAAGTGAAACTGAACTTCCTGTTTCCTTATGTGGCTCATCAATTCCATGAAGCTAGGGGGTGTTGCGGCCTATAAACCAGGATACTCACAGTGGCATAGCCCCTCGCAAGACAATACAGCAGTAAATATACACGCTTGGTACTATATTGGAATATTTACTGAACATATGATTAACACAGTACAACTACATAACACAATATTAACAATATTAACCACATGGAGTATCCCCACAGTACTTGAGGTGCGGTGGCACCAGTGTCCCAATTGCCCAGTGTCCGTCCCACAACGTCAGTCCCCACCCAATGCACAGCCCCTGCGGCTGTTGGGACTTGTAGTCCCCTGGCGAAGCCTAACCAATTGTTGCCGCACTACCTATACACTGTGCATGCACGGGATGTCAATCGCGTATGCGTGACTTTCCAAGATAGCCACCGCGGAGCTCCGGCGACTCGGTTGCCCGCCTGCAGTCCCGGCAGCTCAGCAGCAATCTCACCATCCCCCACACCCTCATCGGAGGTAGGGGGAACAAAGGGGGGGACCTGGCTACAATTGGTTGTTAGTATTATTTAGTATAAAGCATACTTATTGCTGTCTATAAACAGATATAAGGGCAAAAAATAAGAGCTCCTGAATAATTCAGTAAGGTCTGCTGGTACGTGGCACCTGTAGTTATTTTAGGGGTGCCACAACACCCGTTCTGAAAAGGCAAAAGATGGAAAATGCAATTTGTAGAAATCAAAGCTTAGAAAAGGCTTTTAATTAAAACACCAGGGAATTGTTGTAGTGTAAAGTGTATATGTTGATGAGTCCTCACAACAAACACAGGCTATTTCTACACAGCACAGTTTTCATGAAATAAAAATAGCAAAAAATGTATTCATCCCATAAATGATCCATAGATTTAGTTTTTTTTTATTTACATCTATTAAACATGGCAAACACTATGCTTTGTAATACTGCTGGATCTTATGTTCTGGTCTATTATGGCATCCAGGCTCTTCTGCTGAGAGAAGCATTTTTCTTTAATGCAGTTTATGGTGCAGTACGTAAGTAAATCATTGAACGCTGTAGAAGAAGATTAATGCAAGTCATGAATCTTTCAAAATGGTAAGGTACAAAGAGAATATATTCCCCCGTACATCTTAAAACTAATGTTTACCTGATGAAAATAATTTCTTTACTTCTTGAATTAGTAGAGGGCTATGAATTTCATCTCCCTGATTTGAGTATTCAGTTACTAGAGCTGTCAGGTTCACATTTTGCCACTAGCATATTTCTAATTGAATTATTACTTTAACCCTGTTAGTGCCAGAGCTCGCTGCATACAATGTGGTGCAATGACTGGGTTAAAATTAGTGCACAGCAGTTAAATTGCTCAAATGTGCATGCGGGCTATTTTATTGAAATGGAGCCAAGAAAAAAAAATGTAATTGCCATTTTATACTGTTCATTATCTAATAATACAGGCTTCACATTTCAGAAAAAAATGTACCTGGTGCAAATTTGGAAAAGTAATGATGTAAAAACCAAACTGGGCAGTAAAAGATCACAGCATGGAAATTGTTCTCTGTTGCAATCTGGAAATAAAACAGTGAAAGGCATATTACGCTATGCTGTATGACCACAAGCGATTAGGAGAGATACCCAAAACGAAAGCTGCTAACCTATTATTTGGTTCCACTGTGTGCCAGCAATAAAGACTTCATTCAGAAAGCTGGGCAACGTGGTACGTGCTACACATCTTTAAATGCTTCATTTTATTGCCTGACTTCTCAACTAAGGCGATGCTCAGATGTGATTTTTGTTGAAATCATCAGTTTATCAACAATTAATAAAAAATGAACATCCTGCATATTGCTGAATCCTTTGAATGATGCCTCTAAGCTACATGTTTCATCTTCTGCACTGTATAATTCCTATTACATCAGTATGCAGCAACTCTTTCAGTAGGAGGTCCCTAGACACTGCAATTTTGTTCAGAAGATTTCTCCATCCACCTGCTGTACAGAATCATTACATAAAATCCAAGAGCAGATTGCTGTACAGCCATTAAAAGGGATCATTTATCACAAAAGATGCATGGCATTAACAATACACAAATGATGCAACACAGAATGGCTGGCCGAAATACATTTGTAGTGTGCTATGTTGATTGCAATACACAGGCTTTATATTTTGATCATTTTAACATGAAGTGAGGCACACATGATTTCATGATACTACTTTCTACTTACAATACATGAGTTATGTTCTATTCCAGGGGTGGCCAACTCCAGTCCTCAAGGACAAACAGGTCCGGTATTAGAGATATTCCTGCTTCAGCACAGGGGGCTCAATCAGTGGCTCAGTCTACTACTGTGCTGAAGCAGGGATATTCTGAAAACAGACCTGTTGATGAACCTTGAGAACTGGAGTTGACCACCTCTGTTGTATTCTATAACCAAGATTATGTTATGCTTTTCATTCTTGCATCATTAATTCTAAAGCCCCTACTGTATGTCCAATCCACAGCTGCATTGATCCTTGAAAAATGCTAATACTAGGTCTTAGTAAAATCAATGGTACAGAAACTGCAAGTTATCTGCCTACACTACATTTTTAAATGTGATTGGTTAGTCATGGATCACACAGAAAATAGATATGTATATTGGAACATAAATACATTGTGTCTACTAATGGAGCTACATAATACAGTATATTACTGGGCAATATAAAGTGTGATTACATCATGCATATACTGACCCAGCAATACTATATGACTAGTCAACATTTATAGCTATTGGTATATTTTAATGAGTTAGTTTTTAACATTAAGCGATACTTTGGTACAAGATAGTTTGGAGCATCAGATATGTTATACAGTAAGTGTAATATATGGGGACAGATTTAATAAACTGCACTACTAAACATAAAACTAGCACATAGGCTTACAATGTTAAAACTAGGCCAGTTACTCCTAATTCACAGATTTAAAATACAAAAGACTATTTAGGATATTATTTAATATTATGCAGCAATACAAAATGCTGAATGTTATTACTATCATTGATTTACTAATTTCCTCTAGCTATAAACAAACAAACCCTAATGACATGAGAATTGCTACATTGCTGGTTCTCAGAAGTTTGCCCGATTAGAGTTGGCAGGAATTAAAGTACTGTACTCCTAGGAGGCAAAATATAATTAAAAGTATTTTTTGAAACCATGCTAGATGTCTCAAAACACAGATCTCTTACATACTTGCGGCCTGATATCTATTGCTGGACGTATAACAAATACACTTGGCCTGTCTAAACAATAAAAGGCTTCCTATGAGTATGGAAGCAGAGTGATGCTTCAACTACTAATTAAGAGCTAATTGTTCAGCTGGTAGAAAATACCTCAGTTGCATTTGCACTATTTGATCTATAATACCATATAAAATTTTTAAAAAAAGTGTCAAATCAATATACAATATTTTGTTATATGTATGAAGTTTCCAAAAACTATTACAAAGTTGCAACATACAGGGCCTCATGCAGAGAGCATAGAATTTTAAAAATGGCGAATTTCATAAAAAGTAGCTTTTTTGGAGAGTTTTATTCTCCATATGTAGAAAAGTGCGAATTCTGCTATGTTTAACATGGATGCGTGTGGCGAGTTTAAATTGGCGAGATGCGCGCTTCAGAAACGTGTAAAAACAAATTCGCGCCTTTTTTTTCCCCTTTACTATAGGCGGCGAGCGCCATCTTGCCATATTTTCGTGGCGCGGCAAAAATGCGAGAATCGCGCCTTTTTTTGGCGCGAACAGCCGCTACTTGCCGTTCGCACCTCTCTGCATTCGGAGAGTTTTAAAAATGGCGCGATTGAGGTTCTCGCCAGCCGCGAGGCGAGTTTTAAACATAGAAATAAAAAAATGGCGCGTTTTTCGCAACTCGCCATTTTATGCCGTTTTCTGAGGGAAATTGAACAAAAAATGGCGAGTTTTGAAATAACGATGCTCTCTGCATGAGGCCCACAGTTCTAATGAATGGCAATCTAGCAAGTACTACATTTATTAAAGCTTAATTTGAAAATGTGTAATAGATGTTACAATAATAACTTTTTGAGGCTCTAATTCAAAGTTCATATTTTCTTTTCGTCATACAGGCAATGATAAAATCTGCATTATTTGGATGTGATGCTAGCATTATCTTGACATAATAATTTAGGATGCTAGCTCTGGTGTGATCATAATTTGCAAGAGGTTCTATCTGTTTCGCTTTTAAGAGACTAAACCAGTGGTGACAAACTCACTTCGTATGATTAGATTTAATTGTACGTCATTCGGGCCATACATACCCTATATTTTGCAAATACACAAGTAATACATAGTAGTACGGTTGTATGCTAGATTCATGCTCCCCTCCTCACCTGCTTCCTGCTTCTCCCCCACTCCCATTTATCTCACTCTTCACCCTTTCTCTCTCACTCTTCACCTTTCTCTTTCACTCTTCACCTTTCTCTCTCACTCTTCACCTTTCTCTCTCACTCTTCACCTTTCTCTCTCACTCTTCACCTTTCTCTCTCACTCTTCGCTCTTCTCTCTCACTCTTCGCCCTTCTCTCTCACTCTTCACCCTTTTCTCCCTTCTCTCTTTCTTTCTCCCCTTCTCTCTGACTGTCCCCTCACTCTCTCTTTCTTTTCCCCTCCACTCTCCTACTCTCCTCCCCTCCACTCTCGTACTACCCCTCCCCTCCGTCTCTTAGGCCTCGGACCTGGTGAAGGGTAGAGCGCTGAGCAGCGCTGACGCTCATGCTCTCCTGCTCAAGCAGGAGCTTTTTTGTGTTCCTGCATGAGCGTCAGCGTGCGTGCTTGTAAAGCTGTGTGGGAGCCGGACGGGAGGCGGGGCGGCAGGCGGGGCTAGTGCACCACGTCACGGCGCCGACGTCACGGACTGCCATTGGCTTTTGGCAGTCACGTGACGGGCCCTCCGCTTCCCTCAGCGGCAAAATTTAAACTTGCCTGTGTCCTGCATTTCCACACGCCTCCGCACGCATGCGGAAGTGTGCGGAAGCGGCTCCTAAAGTCGCGCTGATTACAGATGCAGGGGGTAAGTGCATCTGCTCAGCGTGGCTCAGCACGGTCTTTTTGACCATGGCCCTGGCCTTACTCTCCTCCCCCGCTCTCTCATACTCTCCCCCTCCTCTCTCTCTCTCTTTTTAACTATTCAATTGCACAGGATTCTAAAAATATTACTTACTCTAAAGAGCAGGCCGGCTCGTCCTATGCTGCACCCCTGGTCCTGATCTACAGGTGAGACAAAAGCGTTCAACAGGCCGCATTTGGCCTGCGGGCCTTATCTTTGACAGCCCTGTTTTAAACCAAACTGGGTGGAAGAGGAGAGGACTAGACAGATAGGAAAATTCATTTTTTTCAAACTTGTGTTGTCTCCCAAGATAATGATACAAATAACTTAGTTTATTTATTTGTATTTAATTATTTTAAAAAAATTACCAGGAAGTAATACATTGAGAGACACTTCTCAGTTTCAAGTATGTCCTGGGGACAGATTTATATTGATAATAAATCATAACACATTATATTCACAGACATGTCATGGACAGTAAGGATGTTATGGGCGTATTTAACAGAAAATTAATGGTTACAGATAAGATTAAAATGTGAGGCAGCTAGAGTCTTGAAAGAACTTAGACTGGTGGTGGATGTGAGAGTCTCTGAAAGGTTCTTCCAGTCATGAGGTACACGGTAACAGAAGGAGGAGCGACCAGATTCTGTATTGAACCTTGGGACCGTGAATTATCTTTTGGAGTTTTTAGTTGTGTAACAGTTACGGGATTATTACTTTGAGGGATCTTGTACAAATAAATAATAGTGCCATATTCTCAGCTACCTCCAAAAGGGAGCCTAAAAGAAGTACTATAGTATGAGTTCCCAGCTATAAAAGTCTGACACACTGTCTATGGGAAGTTGATTTATTTTTGTAAATAAATATTAATATGTCAGTAATAAACAGGGCACAGGTATTTCTGTTTAAAATACAGATATTTCCAGGCCTATTTAATATGAATTAAAAGTATTTTATATGTGGTCAGGGCCCCTGCTGTGTACATTTAAAGCATGAAATTATGCTCAGCTTCTGTAATAATGTCTTTCCTAGATCTGCTCAGCATATCAAACATACCATATGACAAACTATAAGAGTTCCGTATAAGCACATTTCAGTATTTATGTGAAGTCTAAACACTATTACAAGCCGAATGCATGCCTACTTGCAAGTCTCCGATTTGCGGAAAAAACAAGCAGCTGAAATGCATGTATTTTTCCCCAACTAATCCTGAACTCATAAAATAAATATGCATGAGCCCCTAAAATACAGTATGCAAGCAAGTAGTGTATAGTGTTGATCGTTTACAAAAATGAAATTATATTATGCCACTGGTGGCTACTTGTCTGTCAACTGAGAATTCTGACCTCAAAATGGGTAGACATATGCTAGAGGGAATGTGTAACTAATAAATAACAAAATTGCAAGCAGTCAGAATAAAGAGGTTTAGGGTTTACCCCTATGTGGCAACTAAAATCCTAATGCGCTCACTTATCCTATACTGCATTGACTTCCACCCCACCTGTCCGATCTTCAATCTTTTAAAAATGCCGCTGCCAGACTCATCTACCTCACTCACCGCTTCACTTCTGCTGTAAATCCACTGGTCTCCCATATCCTAAATACATTTTAAACTCTAGCTCTTAGTTACAAATCTCTCAATGATGCTGTCCCCCTTACATCTCAGCCTCATCCCCTCCCCGTATGCCCTCATCCCCTCGCCCTCATCCCCTACACCCTAAACACCCCTTCCATTCTGCACACTATATCCGCTTCACCTCCTGCATTATTATCTCTTCTCGTTCCCACCTACAATACTTCTCCTATGCTGCCCCCTCTCTCTGCAATTCCCTACCATGTACCATCTGACTCTCCCCAATTTTCAGACATTTAAACACTCTCTGAAAACTCACCTTTTTGAGGAAGCCTCCCTGGCATGCCCCTAACATCCACCTCCTCCTCCCCACACCCAAACTCTATTAGTAAATAGCTTTGACTATCGACAAAACTCCACGCTAGCACCCCCTAACATCCACACTCCCAAACATTAATGGGACAAGCTGTGCGGTTGTACCATACTTCATCCCGAGGCATTCTCCATCCCACAATGACCATCGGGCATCCCTTTAGGTTGGAAGAAAGGAGATTTCACCAGCATCAAAGGAAAGGGTTCTATACAGTAAGGGCAGTTAAAATGTGGAATTCATTACCCATGGAGACTGTGATGGCAGATACAATAGATTTGTTCAAAAAAAGATTGGACATCTTTTTAGGAATGAAAGGTATACAGGGATATATCAAATAAGTAAACATGGTAAGAATGTTGATCCAGGGATTAATCTGATTGCCAATTCTTGGAGTCAGGAAGGAATTTATTTTTCCCCTTGTGAGATATCATTGGATGATATAACAATGTTTTTTTTTTGTTTTCCTTCGTCTGGATCAATAAGTAAGTATAGATATAGGATAAAGTATCTGTTGTCTAAATTTAGCATAGGTTGAACTTGATAGACGTACGTCTTTTTTCAACCTCATCTACTATGTAACTATGTGACAGACACTTTACCTTTTGTTTCAAAATTACCCCTTAGTCCCTCTAGATTGTAAACTCTCATGAGCAGGGCCCTCATTACCTTTTATACCTGTTTACACTTGTTTATCTTAATTTGTTCGTCATTCAGTTTATGTAATTGATGTCACTCTGTACCCTTAGTTGTATTGTGCTGTTGAACAGGACCTCATACAGTTCCATGAGAACTTCAATATGTTACCCATTCCCCGGATGAAGTATAGTATATTTCCTAGGCACAACCATTACCATAAAAACAACCAACTACAGACTTATGTATAGCGCAAACCTACAGAGATCCAGCTATTTGAAGGACAGTTTCCACCCCACACACACTAAGCATGCAACCATTGAAAAGGTTAAAATTACTAGTCTGTCCTCCATTTTGCCTGTTCTCCATTTTGTGAATTTATAAGATACAGCAATTTTGAAAAAGCAGAAGCTTGCCCATTTTTAGCTTAACAATTTCCAGGCGTGATCCCAAGAAGTTGTTTTCCCAAGAAGCAAAGGGCCTTGAAATGTAACAGAAATGTAGCTCTGCTTCATGATTCCCAAGAGAAAAACCCGTTGCTCATCTTTTACATATATTCTTGTTTAAACCAGCTTTGTAATCAAGTCACTTTTGCGAAAAGTCTGTAACGTCGCCAAAAGGACAGTGTAACGCCTCTAACGGAACAGTGTACACCCCTTAAACACCCTTAAAAGGGACAATGTTTTCTTTAGTCTATAAAAATGCAGCTCGAAGAGCAATAAACTGAGAACGCTTGATTAGACCAACTTGTCCTTTGTCTTTCTTGGCGTTCTCCCAGACGTCTGCAAGTTCGTGATAGCGGGAACAAAACAATAGCAGTGCCAATGTTAAAATCTCCCCAAACCCCTTCAACGAGGATCACTGTCTGCCGAGGTGCTGGAAACCTCAAATGTAACCTTCCAACCATGTACAGTCAAGCCATACGATACAACTGGATATATATTTATTTATTTATAAAATATTTTACCAGGAAGTAATACATTGAGAGTTACCTCTCGTTTTCAAGTATGTCCTGGGCACTGAGTTAAGACAAATAATACATGGTTACAAATACACTTACATAAATGAACAGGGTATACATTATATACAAGACATTGCATGCACAGTTAAAAAAATATATGTTATGGGCGAATGAAACAGTTGCAGACCAGATTAAAATGTGAGACAGCCTTAGATTTGAAAGAACTTAAACTGGTGGTGGATGTGAGAGTCTCTGGTAGGTTGTTCCAGTTTTGGGGTGCACGGTAAAAGAAGGAGGAATGGCCGGATACTTTGTTGAGCCTTGGGACCATGAACAGTCTTTTGGAGTCTGATCTCAGGTGATAGGTGTTGCATGTGGTAGGGGTGAGGAGCTTGTTCAGGTAGCTGGGTAGCTTGCCCATAAACAATTTAAAGGCAAGACAGGAAAGGTGAACTTTGCGCCTAGACTCTAGTGATGACCAATCTAGTTCTTTGAGCATTTCGCAGTGATGTGTGTTGTAGTTGCATTGGAGAACAAAACGACAAATTGAATTGTAGAGGGTGTCAAGTTTGCCAAGGTGGGTTTGAGGTGCCGTGCCATATACTATGTCTCCATATTCAATAATTGGCATTAGCATCTGCTGTGTGATACGCTTTCTGACCAGGAGACTTAGGGAGGATATGGTTCAACATATCATACAGAGGCCAGCAGATTACAGCCTTGAGATCAAATTTCATAAACCGTGGATTATGACACAGAATGACACAGAATTGTAGACCAGCAAATCCATAAAGCCACCAGAATACCAAGAATACCAAGAAGTTATCTCCTTGAATACAGACAGAAAGAGAAAAGCGACAGGGTACCTTTGGTGGTCACATATAACCCATACCTAGAAGCCCTATGCAAGATCGCCAGGGAACTACAACCCATTCTTCAGGAAGATACAAGACTGCAACAGGTCTTCCCTGACACACCCTTATTATCATACAGACAACCTCATAAACTCAAGAAAATGATAGTAAGGAGTAAAGTATTCAACAGTACAACTGAATGCGGGACAAGACCATGCCAGGCCACAAGATGCAAAACTTGCACAATGCTCCACACAGTGGGCACAATACAAATACCACACAGGAATCTGGAGTACAAAATTAGAGGAAGGTTGTTCACCTATTCCTCCAGCAATGTTGTGTACCTCATCAGGTGCATGAAATGTCCAGGGGCTGCTACTACATAGGTGAGATGAGACAAGGGCTAAACAAAAGATGAATCGCCATCGCCACAGCATCACACGCGGAACAGGAGACAGCCCTGTCGGCAAACATTTCTCTGACTCTGGCCATAAAATGAACGATTTGAAGGTGTCCATACTCAAAGGTAATCTTAGAACACCGAAAGAGAGATGTTGCATGAATACAAATTTATGCAACCGTTCAGGACACTTAGCAGTGGCCTAAACCGAGACCGCAGCTTCATGAGTCACTACTCTGAAACAAGAGAATTATCTTCCCATGAGTGCTAAAGGCCATGTCTATATATACACTGCGCTATATGAATGAACACACAGCTGTCTCTTACACATACATATGTACAATGTAATTATATCCCTATATATCAATAAGGACTACATAGTATCTACACACATTAATAGTAATGCAACACCCTCTTACATCTCCACACCTACCCACACCATTGGTAAACACTCCCACTCTACAAACACCTTTTGTAAAGCGCTGCATACAGTGGTCACTTTATAAATTTATATTTACATACATACACACTCACATCACTAACATTCAGTCACAATTTAACACCTTAAGTCATAAATTGCATACTGCACAGGGGGGGAGGGATACGCTTCAGTCAGATACATTCCAGGATGCACTGTTTTTAAGTAAAACTTTTTGTGCTTTATCCATTGTAACACCACCGGGAGAAGAGATCAGTGTATCTCGAAAGCTCGCGCGAAAAAAATCATTTAGTTAGCCACAGAACGGTATCGTCTATTCATTTTTGATTATTAAGCTATATATCTGTTGCTTTAGGTGGTTTTTTTCAATAATAAGAAAAAATGGAAACGTAATGATTGTGCAACAAAGTTCCTTTTTGTAAACTATTTCAATCTTCAAGCAATTAATCAATTAGTACAAGTTCTCTGTCCTAAATATATTGTGGCTCTGGCAGCTATAAGAATTAGGTAAAAAAAAAAAAACAGCAACAAAATACTGTCTTAAAACAGAAGTGAATGACTCATGTAAGATATACATGACCAAAGGTAAATGTTTATATGTTTGGCTCCATCAATAAGGGTTCTGTCAGCATCATTTGCACCAGGGTTTGAGGAAGAGTCAAAATGCTCTGGCTGCATCACACGAACATTGTTATTAATGACTGGCTTATTGCTTCTGGCCATTTTTTTGTTCACTTAGTAAAAGGAACATTAACATGTTATACTGTATCTCTGAAATAAGGGATTCTTAATTAATAACTGATATAATGAAACAGAGGGAGATTCCCCTTGTTTTGTTTCTGTTTTATTTTTACAGAACTTTTCTTTCCCTTGTCAATGGCATTATTCTTAAACAGAAAATGAGTAATACAATAAGTCAACAATTCTATGTTGAAAATAAAGCAGAGCTTTCCTTCCGGTGACAATAAGTGGAAATACTTTCATAAGAAGGTAGAATTTCAAATCTCCAAAATTGTGTTTCTGAAGGTCCTCTTGAGTTCTCCCAGATCAAATAAAAATACGTCTCAGCTGTATAGAATTGAAGAGCAGAATTAAATTGCCTGCAGACAGCCCTCCTCATTAGGGGATTTTTTTGGTATTTATTGAATACTAACCCAATAAACATTCTGTCCTGTGCCAACCTTTAAAGCATTATTTTTTTGATAGCTCAGGTTTATGGATTATATATTATATAAGGGAAAGTAACATTTTGATCTCTAATATACACACAAATAAACACACCTACTCTCACCCACGCCTCACTAACATCTCCTCCCATGCAAATGGTGTTAACCTTCTGATTTAATCCTGACCAACTTTAAAACTTGCCCCACAAATCAAGCATCCCAATAGCCTGCACTCATGGCTATTGTCCCACACCACAGTCAATCCTACCACCCATTATGACCAAGCACTGCCATGTACAGCACTTATTTCCTCACCTGCTGTCTCTGTAAGTCTCCCATCATACCTCTTAGATTGTAAGCTCTTCGGGGCAGGTACTTCCTTTCCTATTGTCTGATTTTGCTGCACTTAATGTATTATTATTACTCCCTGTACTGTATTCTTTGTGAAGCGGCGAGAACACTTTTGGCACTATATAAAATACAATTATATGTCTCAGAATATTATGTTAGCGACTTTTTTAAAGCATAAAAATGCTAAATTGAGAAACGCAGTAAAGAATCATAGCACAGCACACACCTCTGGTAATGACATCACTGAATCGCTCCACCAAAGCCATTGGAAGTGAAGTTAAATTAATCATTCAGCATTTCTATTCATTATCTTCAGCTCACTGGGTATTTAAGAACATTAACGGTTTATAATAAAAGGAATGTCATCAAATTGATGCATAGTGGGACAATTTAAACAGCACTGTAAGCGTCATTTTATTGAGGCAATTTGCACTTCTTTTGTCACGTGTGCCAGCTGGAGAGTTGGGGGGTGACTAGGAGGAGTTAGGAAGAGTTAGAAATATGGAAGTATGTGTTTGTGTCCGAGACTTAATATCTTGTGGTACTAAACTGTCAGCCAATGATGACGAACCCTGGAAGGTTTTGTGACACAGTGCTTACCAACCTTTTTTTTTTTTACATTGTGAACTGCTAGAAAATATTTGTTCCGCTAACCCCTAATTTATGCATTTTACTACCTACTCACAAAATATTTCTGTAACCCTGCTTCCCCCCTTCCCCCAGACTCTACGGTGGTGTCTAGGGTGCATGAGGGCAGATTACATGCAGTGTGGTGCATACCTGTGAGGAACAGGATGGCCTGAGCTTCCCGCGATGTTGTTGGGGATCCAGGACCGAGCTTCTGGGGTGGTAGCCTCCATGATCTCTTAGTGGTGCAGCGCCTCCATCTTCTATACTCCCAGGAATATGGGACAGGACCTGTATAGAAGAACCCCTTGGGTCCCAGGGTAATAGCTTCCAATTCACACACAGTCTTTGGTAACAAAGGATAGTCTCTTTTATTAGCAGATCAGCAACTCCCCACGGTAGTGGCATCCAGTAGCCGCAACAACAACAGCCAAGCTGTACTTATTACTCCGCTCTCCTCCCACACAGATAATTCCTCCTCTCCTTCCCTCCAAGTCTCTCCTCCGACAGGATGGTCTGGGCTAGGGCTTCAATACTCCGTGGCCCACCCCCGAGGTTATCCTCGCGGTGGGTCTTGGATTCTCCCCATCACCCCTGGCAGTGGGGTGAGGGCATTGGTCCACCAAGTCTATAATTCTATCAGCTCTACTAAAGGAAGCTGAATCTCTCCACTCCTCTCTCTCTGCTCCTGCACTCTGCGCAGGGGAGACCGCGGTCTCCTCCAACTCCTCGGACCGATCCGCAGGATTCTTCGACTCACGGCATACTAACTGAACTGCATACGCTCGGCATAACTAACCGGCAACTCCAGACTCTCGGTATAACTAAACGGCAGTTCCAGACTCTCGGTATAACTAACTCTACTCACAGGAGTTGGCTGCTAAATATAGAGCTAGCCCCGCCCCTCGTGATGTCAGCAGAACCTCCCCTCTTGCTCACGTCTGCAGCAGAGTCCAGGCCTGCATCTACCACTCAGGACAGGGCTATGAAGGGGGAAAACCCATGATGATTACTGGTGCCTGATCTTAATAGGACTTACCACAGAAGAAGGAAGATAGGTATAGCCTGTGCTGTTTACAGGGGGCTATATTTCTAACCAAACTATTGGGCTGATCCAGAGCAGTACAGTATTGTGAGCTCATGGTGGGACTGCACGCATAGTAAGGTCCTGAGTCGAACTTCAGTTTGTACACGCAACATGGGGGGTATAGCATGCTGCGTGCACACACTGCTGCTGCCAGGCACTGTGTGATCTCATTTACTAAGATCCAATGTTAGTTGAAATCTGTGCAACCCCCACTAAAGTAAAAATGTTGATCTTACTACGCACATAGTCCATCCATGAGCTCCAGATTTTGGGAGCACCTCAGAAACCCATAGTAGTTCACAAACCATCTGTTGGCAAACACTGTTGTAACCTATGAACTATTTGCTGGACCGGTCAAATATAAGTTATCATACTAGGGAGAGGGAGTGGCTCAGTGAGTAAAAGAGACACTGACCGTCACTGAGTTTAAAGAAGGGGAACCTGGTTCAATTCCTGGTGTTGGCTAATTGTGATTTTGGACAAGTCAATTTATCTCCCTATGCCTCTGGCACCAAAAACATAGATTGTAAGCTCCACGGGGCACGGACCTGTGCCTGCAAAATGTCTCTGTCAGGCGCTACGTAAAACTAGCAGCGCTATACAAGAGCATGCATTTATATATATATATATATATATATATATATATATATATACATATATATATATATATATATAATCAAAAAATAAATAGATGATACCGTTCTGTGGCTAACGAAATGCTTTTATTTGTGCGAGCTTTCGAGATACACTGATCTCTTCTTCCGGCGATGTTACAATGAATGAAGCAAGCAAAATGTATACTTAACAACAGTGTCTATTGGAATGTTATCTGTGCTGGTATATGTATATATATATATATATATATATATATATATATATATATATATATATATATATATATATATATATATATATACCAGCACAGATGACATTCCAATAGACACTATATATATTATACTACCTACTCTTTCATCTTTCTTTGTTATTTTACTTCAGCCAAGTGATTTGTGACAAATCTCTTACTAACGATCTGTGACAAATACAAGACAATACAACAATAATTGTATTACATTTGTCATAGATGAATGCACAAACAAAAAATGTGGTAGATCTGCATCTAGGGGTGGGCAAGTCCAGTCCTCAGGGGCCACCAACAGGTCAGGTTTTCACAATATCCCTGCTTCAGCACAGGTGGCTCATTTGTAGACTGAGCCACTGATTCAGCCACCGGAGCTAAAACATGATTATCCTGAAAAACTGATCTGTTGCTGTCCCTTGAGGACTGGAGTTGCTCACCCCCTGGTCTAGAAGCATTGATCAATATTACAGGGAAAAGAGATGCAAATGTACTCTGTTATGTCTCAGATTCCGGTTGCCTAAACTGTGGTCAAACTAGTGTTATCATCTTCCAGAGTTCTGCAGGGATATTACCAACTACATGTAAAACAGTAAATGCACTAACAACTTTTTTTTCATCATATCAGTCTCTACATGGAGATGTAATACAAGGATTTTATTTTTTGGGGGTAGCCACAGTTTATCTAATTTACAAATTAACTACAGCAGTTAAAGCAAGTGACATTGACCTAATTACTAGCAAACACATAAAAACATAACACCCTGCCCTAGCTGAGTAATTATAGCAAAAGGGCAAAGCAATAAAAAAAAATGGAAATGATTCTTCCAATCTGCCCATTGGAGTTGCAGAAGACATTTTTCATTTCCAATAGCAGTGCTAATTTATTCTAAAACGTCATGTTGTTTTTTATTAAATACATTTTCCGCCCAAAATATCATTGGAATAGAAATAAATGACAAAACGTATTGTAGTAGATAAGCTTTCTGTTACAACTGCATATGCAATAATATGTATAATAAACACAATCTGGTGATGCAGGTCATACAAGATAAATAATTTTATGGTGTTGCTTTCTGTTCACTTGTTGTTTAGGCTTTATTTCTGTGAAAAATGTATAGATGGAATGATTTAATTAAGTGACTAATATAAAAAATATGTGAATGCCACCATCACAGGAATTTAATTAGGAATTAATAACACTCTCCCTGGCAATGAGAAATATGCATCTTAATATTTATGTATTTTGTTCAACTATCAGAACGTGCAATTAACCACAGATGATAAATAACTCAAAACCTGCATGCATTAAGCACTGGGTATAGGTCACATTTCTCCCACGCACTTGCAGTAGAGCATATGTGAATGTTTGAAGAAATAACAACTTAATTTAATCGGATATGGTTAAAACTTTAAGGTGCAGTCCCACTTCAGATCACACTGAACTGATGGCAGTGAAATATTTATTAGGTTAATTCTCTGTGTTTGATACCAAACAGATAAGTATAGATACTGTAAATCATTTTTGAAAAAACTTAATTTTGTTTTCTTTAGCTATACCAAGAACTCTATATGACGTGGGAAGGGGGTGCCTTGTTTGCTCCATTTCATACATACATATATACATACAGGCATACCCCGCTTTAAGTACACTCACTTTAAGTACACTCGCGAGTAAGTACATATCGCTCAATAGGCAAACGGCAGCTCACGCATGCGCCTGTCAGCACGTCCTGAACAGCAATACCGGCTCCCTACCTGTACCGAAGCTGTGCGCAAGCGGAGAGACTATAGAGCCTGTTACACATGCCTTATTTACATCAGTTATGCACGTATATGACGTTTGCAGTACAGTACATGCATCGATAAGTGGGAAAAAGGGAGTGCTTCACTTTAAGTACATTTTCGCTTTACATACATGCTCCGGTCCCATTGCGTACGTTAATGTGGGGTATGCCTGTACATACATTCTGTTACTTAGGTAATTAGATACAGTATATAGCTAGATTGGAGTTGCCCATTCCATATCTGAAAACTAATCAGTTAAGAGTACAGTTATAGGGAAAGCTAAAGCAGAGCTAAGGGAAGTAATCGCATCCTTTTTTTTTTATAACATACATTTTATTGATTTTCTGCACACATAGTACATAATACATTACATTTCCATTCTTTCGTAACAAGCAAGTGTCTTTGATGTACCAGGTGTGTCAAAGGGGCCTCTAGTGCCATACCCGGAATGTTATAAGGGCATTTTAAAAGGTTAACTTAATGTTGCCATATTTACAAACAATGTTTAGTTAAACCCTCAAAAGTAATTTGAAAATACTTATAACTTCTCTGATTTTCTTAAATTTTAATCATCAACTTTCATTTTATTAGTCCGATCATTTCCATTAATAAAATATTGGCGTGTGCATACAGTAGGACAGCACCTTACCCCACCATATATTAATTATAGATTGTGATACCCTTAATGAGCCAACAAGAGTGTTCTTCACAAATGGTAGAACAAAGA
The DNA here is from genome assembly GCF_040206685.1 of Ascaphus truei. NCBI lineage: Eukaryota > Metazoa > Chordata > Amphibia > Anura > Ascaphidae > Ascaphus > Ascaphus truei. Next base: position 482,881,686 of record NC_134483.1, read on the forward strand.
GGCGGTGCACTGCTGCCGTCAGGTATTGGAAGATAGAAGATCCCCACGCAATAGAATACAATAAAAAGGTTGTAGTTTATTTGTGCATATACACTAGAAAAGATGTGCTACAGAGCGAACTCTGACGCGTTTCGTCCCAGCCTGGGACTTTGTCAAAGAGTATCTGGTACAGCACATGATGATGCATATATAGTGAGTCCACACATACTATTGGTTCAACTTAATAAGTAGGCAAGGGCACACACAGGTGATTGCATAACCACTTAATCAATGGCCAGGGAACACAAGCCCCTTAATAGTTAATGGATTACACATACAAAGCATCATCAAGGACAAAGGATGTATTATCTAGACACTAAGAGACACAACACACATTAAAAGCAATACTGGTCTAATAAAACAAACATGTAATATGTAAAACAAGTACCAGTAACTGTGTAGCAACATAAACAGCAACATATCTATACAAAGAAAGCTATTTAATGGCTCACTAAAAATTTTATAAAAAATTAATAGAATATAGAATACATGGTATATATTAACACATCTTAATCAAAATCTAAATCAATAGTAATGAATTGTAGTGATGAGAGGACCCATTATGAAAATGTAATTGGATTCATGTACACCTGTGATCAAAAAATTATATAAACTTTTAATGCTTAAAAATAATCAATGATGACATTGTATATATATATGATATAATATAGTACTAAGCAATACTACATAAATAAATATTAACAGTGAATAAATAATATAATATAAATATAAATAATACTGAATGAAAATATAACCATCTTCAATACAAAATCAAACTAAAAAGTGTTTAAGATCCCACTCGATATTAATCCCAGTGGGATGTAAAGTGTTCATAACATGAATCCAACACATTTCCCTGGTATTGAGCTTATTTAATCTATCTCCACCTCTAGGGTGGATTTTAACATGTTCTAAGGCAGAAAAAGAGAAGTTAGAGATATCGCCAAGACTACACATGGAAAAATGCCTTGACACAGGGTGCAGCATATCTTTTTTCAGAATATGTCTAATATGTTCCTGTATCCTTATTCATACAGGCCTAATTGTTCGTCCAATGTAAGACATCTTACACCCACATTGTAGGTAATAAATCACATGACTTGTATGGCAATTCATAAAGCTATTAATATAATGTTTTCCCTCACATGTAGTGATGTTGTTTATGGATCTGGCATATTTACAGGTGGAACATGAATAATAATTTATATAATTTTTTGATCACAGGTGTACATGAATCCAATTACATTTTCATAATGGGTCCTCTCATCACTACAATTCATTACTATTGATTTAGATTTTGATTAAGATGTGTTAATATATACCATGTATTCTATATTCTATTAATTTTTTATAGAATTTTTAGTGAGCCTTTAAATAGCTTTCTTTGTATAGATATGTTGCTGTTTATGTTGCTACACAGTTACTGGTACTTGTTTTACATATTACATGTTTGTTTTATTAGACCAGTATTGCTTTTAATGTGTTTTGTGTCTCTTAGTGTCTAGATAATACATCCTTTGTCCTTGATGATGCTTTGTATGTGTAATCCATTAACTATTAAGGGGCTTGTGTTCCCTGGCCATTGATTAAGTGGTTATGCAATCACCTGTGTGTGCCCTTGCCTACTTATTAAGTTCAACCAATAGTATGTGTGAACTCACTATATATGCATCATCATGTGCTGTACTAGATACTCTTTGACAAAGTCCCAGGCTGGGACGAAACGCGTCAGAGTTCGCTCTGTAGCACATCTTTTCTAGTGTATATGCACAAATAAACTACAACCTTTTTATTGTATTCTATTGCGTGTGGATCTTCTATCTTCCAATACCTGACGGCAGCAGTGCACCGCCTCTTTGTTCTATTTTTGGTTTCCTTCCCTGGGCTGGAGCACGCTACTCTTCACTTCCGGTTCAGAGGCACCCGACGTCATCGCTGGATTCTGAACGCTGACCGCTTCGCATGGAACATAGACCCGTCGTGTCAAGTATGTGAGTGTTTGCGCTCCCTATTCTATCTCCCCCTGCACCTCCGCAGTGAGGTTAGCTTGTCCCCGTGTGGCTCCGGATGTATGAGGGCAGTGGCGGAGGGTGGCGACACATTCAGTTGTTTATGGTTACTTCTCAGGGGATGCAGCTGTGTTGTGGCTTCACATCCTCCCTACCACATCTCAGCCCCTATCCGCGGTACGCCACGATACAGGGTTCAAGCGGGGGGAATACATGTTTATGCTTCATTTATTTTTCAATGGGACTCTGAACGGAAGTTGGCTTTATTACTATGCAGTATATATTTTTTCTGGACATTTGATAGTGGTTTCTGCATACGATTTGTAGCATCAGTACTCCTTGGAGCAATTCTAGGATTTCTTTTTTCTTCACAAATGGATTTATAATGTACAAAGCTTTATAAATTGCACAGATCTTATACTGCAGTCAAAAAGGGACATTTGAGGTTTCGCTACGAAACCAACTCTCCAGTTGGTCCATCCTAGAATATCCCAATCTATGTGTTGAAATTATGCTTACAAAAATTGACGTACATTTTTCTTTTTCATGGGGGACTCTAAAATATTCAACTGCTCTCACAGACAATTCCGAATCAACAGTCTCTCTTGCCAAAATTAGGCTGTGGCCACGCTGCCGCTGAGCTCGCTTATGCTTGAGACCAACTCTCCAAGTATGAGCGATCGCCTGTCCGTTCCCCCTCTTCCTCCCCCCTTCCACCTCTCTTTGCTCCTCCCTCCTCCTCCCCCATTCCACCTCTCTCCTCTCCCCCTTCCACCTCTCTCTGCTCCCCCCTTCCACCTCTCTCCGCTCCCCCCCTCCACTTCTCTCTGCTCCCCCGTCCACCTCTCTCCGCTCCCCCCTCCACCTCTCTCCGCTCCCCCCCTTCCACCTCTCTCAGCTCATCCTATACTGCCTCTCTCTCCCCGTTGGTCAGAGCAGGGTCATGTGACCCTGCTCTACGCTCCAAAATCAAATTGAACTGTCTCCCCAAGCACCAAGCTTGGGAGAGCATACATGCCCACGCACGAGTGCGTGCACGCCGCGTGGGCGGGGACCTGAGGATTAATATTGCAAGAAGTAAGCTCAGCGTTAGCGTGGACGCAGCCATAGCCTCACACCCATCAAGATGTCATCATAGTATCTGTCAAGGGAAATAGAGTTATCATTTCTAGTCTATTAAAAATCATAACACATTTTGAAAGAGAAAACTAGGCTATCCAAATTCACTGTGCACAACTCATAAAAGTTTGATTATGCTAATGTTAGTACACTGCAAGCATACACATAACAGGAATTCAAGGGCCTGTTTGTATCTGGGCATGATTGCCTTTATTTGGATTTGTATATAACTCTGTCATTATCAAATCTCTGTACCGTGCTGCGGAATATGTTGGTGCTTTACAAGAAAAAGCAATAATAATATTCATTAAAATATTTTAAGTGCATTTCTGGGTGCAAAATGGTGAGAGAGAGAGCTCATTTAAATAATTGTAATATATTTAACATATTTATATATTTCCCAGGTTTCCTAGGTGTGTTCACAGGTATTCTACCACATAGATTATAGGTTAAAGCAGCAATACTACTTTCAAACTTTTTTTCAATTATTATTATTACTGTATTATGTAAAGAATGCATATTTCAACATTCTTACCTAAGCTGCAGTAGCAATCGTTTGGTGCTCCTGTTATAACTCTTTAAAAATCCTGATAGTGTGCCTAACATTATGACCGCCTTTCAGTTTCAATTAATCCTTCAATCAGTGTAACTCAGTAGCTACAACATATCCTGATAATACAAAGGTAACATTATCTATTACCGTTTTCAGCTCAAACTGCTGGGAACATTGGCAACAAATTATCCCAAACAGGAAAGCGTTGCACTGATGAAAACATGCAATAGAAATCAAAGGATGCTATAAAACTCATTAAAATGGCATCAAAACTTCAACAAAAAAAAACAGTCACTATTATCTAATACTATAGAACTGATTTATTAAACAAAATATATATATATATATATATATATATATATATATATATAAAAGATTTCACGTTTTGCTACTTTAATCTACAGTAGGGGTGCGCAAACTGGGGGGCGCACGCAAATGTTCTGGAGTGAGTGGGGCGCAATGCTTACAGAAGCTCTGCGCTCTTCCCCAAGGCATTTAAATTAAATGCCAGGGAGCACGCAAGGCCTCTTCCCTTACCTTGTCTCAGGCGGCTTCTGGTGACACGTCACCATAGCAATGTAGTGGCACATTACGTTGTGACATCAGAAGATGCCATAGAACAGGTAAGGGGGGTTGCGAGCAGGGGGGGAGAGCAGGCTGAAAAGTTTGCGCACCCCTAATCTACAGTATGAGTCAATGGGTCTAAATGTGTCTCTCCTTCTCTGTCTGCCTCTGTCTCTCACACATTTTCTCCCGTTCGACCCCCTCTCTCCTAAGGCTAAGTTCCTGCTGGCGCTGAGCGCTCTCATGCTTGGAGAGCGCTCCAAGCATGAGCGCCGGGTGTCCTCTGATTTACGCAAGTGCGCGCTGGGGGCAAAGGGGGGGTGGCTTTGCGGGCCAGCTGAGAGCGCGGGGAAGTATAGGTTTTTTATTTTGGTAAGCGCGTGTGCCAGCGCACAAGCACCGCGCACACCGCGTGAGCGGGAACTTACATATTTATATATATGTAAGTTAACGCACCAAGCGCCGCCTGCTCAGCGCTGGCGGGGACGCAGCCTAAGGGATGAAAATCAGGTGAAAACTGCTTGCAAATGTGTTTTTTATGCATACACAATTCCTAACACATACTGCAAAAATACCAGCATTTTTATTGCAGCAATTGTGCTTTGACAATGTCAGAGTTGAATTAATAGTGCACAAAGTGTTAGATCTCAGGTATAAATAAAATCCACAAAGGGAAGCTTTTGAATTAGTCAAAGGACATAGCAGATATTACAGCAGAAGGCAAACAATAGATGCTTTTGGTAATTTGAAAGAAGAAAAAAAAGCAATGAAGGGTAAAATGAACTGATGAAGAGTGCGATTAAATGACGGGGAGGTAGAAGTGTGGAAAGAAGATTTATTTTCAGGACTTGTACTGAGGCATACTTGGTAGGAGAATTCCTTAGGCTTGATGGAGCATGAGTTTCCAATATATGTGAAATTAAGTATTCATTTTCCCCTTCGCTGAACCTTCTTGGACATTTCTCTGAATCTTGATAGATAATAGATAGATGACTAACTAATTTAGTTTATACTGTAGCATTTTCCTATATTTCTTGCTGTTTGATATTATAATGACAAAACTAAACATTGCCTGTGAATGCAGAGTTTTATAACCCATTGAGAAAGCAAAACAGATTTCAAATGCATGCAGTGCAGTAGGTCCATTCACTAAAGGGCAACAGTAATCGTCGGTCATTGAAGACCATTCACTTCAACTGCCGCTAATTATCGAAAAATGGCTACTGTGCTATTTAATTGTATGGCAAATAAAATCCGTGGATCTCAGTATGGGGTGCACATTTTCAATAACCCATCTTAAATGACTTGTACTTGGCCACACAGGCACAGCTATGGAAGAGATTTAGGAAAGCACAAAAGCTGTGGTAATGTGTTAACTGCCGTTGGTTGAGCGATTGAAGCATTCACACTAGTAGGATGTCTCCTCCCGCCACCACCAACATGAGTCAACATCTATGTAAATGGTGGATAATGATTGAAAATGGCTGTTGCACCTTAGTGAGTAGACCCGATCGAGGGAATTTCAGTACCTGTAAGAAGTTCATATATTCCAAGGCAATTTACATATAAGACATGTTCAATAATGTCTTCGTCACACAAATATAGCCACGAGTCAACTTAGATACACATTTGTTGGAGTGGTAGCAAATATGCAGTAACATTCTGAGAAATCACTGCGGTTAAATAAAAATGAAATTTGATTTATAAGCTTAAGGGAATAAAATATATCTTCTACAAACTGGTTATTTTGTCTTTATCAGTAAATCACAAAGGCATTATTAAATATTATAGTGAATTCAGCCACCTGAATTTACAAAAATTTTTTTCAAACTTTTCATACATTCCCTTTGGAATTTTTTTTCTTTTAATGATTGATAGAATAGCTTGCTTCAGTGTTTTAGAAAAGCAAGAAATAATGATCTTCAGGTGAACAATTTGCTATTTATTGCTTTTAAACTACAGTTAAGAGCTGAGGTGAACCATGAAAAACATAGTTAATGTTTTAAGTGCTGAAAAATGTCCCTGATATGAGTCTTCAAACACAAGTATATCCAGTTGCAATTTTTATTACAGAGAGACATGCTGGCATTGCTCCCATAATGGGAATCAGTCAATCAGTCAGTTTAACATGCCTACTGGGGTTTGGAATGAACACAAATTAATAGATATATATATATATATATATATATATATATATATATATATATATATATATATTAATATACATATACATACAACAAAGAAGATCTACCACCGCTCACTTTAGTAGGTCCAGATAATTAGTACATGTTGTGGACGGTACATATAAGGAGAGCCAAAGGCACATATATATACACAACGGATGAAATGAGATTCAATTAAACAAACACTTGTTTTTAAAATGTAGATATGAATTTGTGTACATATATGCAGATGTACGCAGATTCGCTGACTCCGGGTCTCCGGCACCACCGCCAAAAAGCAAAAGTCTGTAGCACCGGAGATAGTGTCTACCACGGCTGCGCTCCGGAGGGTCCATGTTTCGTATCGGACCCCTCCACCCCTAAATATTGTTAATCCTCCGCCGCCATGACTACAACTTGCCCCTTGCTAAATCTGGGTATATATATATATATGTCCTAATAAAAAAAACATCTTTTTCATTACCAGAGATGCCATTTAAAACAAAATGATAGAATAACTGTGCATTATAATTGCCTTTGCATTGTGCACTTGCCCTTCTAAATTCACTGCTACACATTGACAAAGTTACCCCTTTACACTAGAAAGCATTGATATACAGTAGAGTCTCGGTTATCCGACCTAAACAGTTCCGATACCGTGACGGATAACCGAAAATGATGGATAATATGGAAAGTATTATACCCCCTTCTCGCTTACCGGTGGCAGAAGAAGAGGACTGCAAACCACAGGAGCGGCACCGGAAGAAGACATCTGGTGGCCGGAGAAGAGGACAATATCAGCGGAGGAATGGAGTTAAGATACCTGGTGGTGGCAGCAGCAGGCAGGAGAAGATCATCAGACCCCCTGTGCAGAGCAGGAGAAGAGCGGCATAGGAGATTGACCAGGGAGGAGCACGCTGTAACACCAGAAGTCAGACACTGGTCCTCTTCTCCGTCCACCAGCTGTCTTCTTCCGGTGCTGCTCCTGTGGTTTGCAGTCCTCTTCTTCTGCAGCCAGTAAGCGAGAATGATTAGGGGGATGACGGATGAAACGGAGTGTTGGTTAACAAAAGTCAGATAACTGAGACTCTACTGTTCCTAAAAAACATTATTATCAGTGTGAAATAGGAAAGCAGAAGGTGAATGGTTACACCAGTTAGGTATTAGCACAACTGCAACATTGAACTTGAAATGCTGCTATAATCCTCTATATTCATTTCTAAAACTGTTTGGCCCTCAGCTGTACGTAAGATTGTATCTTTCTCTTTAAAAGTAATTTGGAAATGTATGTTAGTGAACATATGAAAGGCAGGAGTGTGGCCTAATCAAATAATATTAATAAGTGCTTTAAGCTGTTTTACACTTTGATGCAGTGACTTACAAATATAGATATTAAGCATACTGTACATTAGTAAGCCTGGCTAAGAATATAATATTTCCGAGATTAAAGCATAGTGTTTAAATTCCTCCTTTCTGCTTCTCTTCAATATTTTCACACTTTGTGTGTCTTCTTTATCTCATGGTTTGATCCATTATTGGGCATTGATACTCTTATCACTTTGTCTTCTCTTAATACTCCGCCTTTCTTTAGTCATCATTTTGCTTTGCACTTCCTTTGTCAATTAGACATTCACTTGCCTGCCATTCAATGCTCGGACCTCTGCCATTCAATGCTCGTACCTATGCCATTCACTGTCTCATTATTGCAACACTACCTTCCATCTCAGTCATTCTCCATCCCATCAATTTGCCATTCACTGCTCTTATCACCCAAACATTAATAGCCCTGTCCTTCATGCATTCGCCCATTCAAGAAATTTCCAGAGGACTTTTTAATATCACTAGTCTGATATACACAGAAACATACAGCTGTGTTCTGTCACATTGCAACTGCACATTTACATCCACATGGATACATTCATATCCCTATTTACTAAATGCTGCTAAGCCTTATGTGCCATAAACTATACTCAATATTAGTTGTTTGTTTTGGAAAGTCAATACTAAAACTCTCAGTTCTGTAGCCTATTAAAAAATTGAAGTAGTTACTCAAGACACTATTGTTATGGGTCATAACTTGAATGAATTTGCTGTGAGGCACCATGCAGCGTAGCACCACTTAGAAAAATGTCCCTCAGTACTCAGAGCTTTCTCTTTTCCTCTTTCTTTTCTTCATCTATACTTAAATACACACACATACACATCCATCACGCGCTCCTCCAGGCTTCTTCACTGGCCACACAAATACATACATACATTTTCTCTCTGTTCCTGCTCACTGGCTTCAGCTAAAGACATTATTGGGGTCACATAGCAGGTTATAAAGCTAGTGCAAAACTAGTACAATAAAACAACACCAAATTTATAGGGGGAAAAAAACATTATTGCCCAACCATCTTAACATTACAGCAATTCCGACTTTGATGAACATCCCTATATATTTACAAGGACAGCCACGGTTTCCTATTGCCTGAGCAACTATTATTTAAATTATGATAATTGATTGAATAAAGCAGTTCATTAAAACATTAGGGGACTATTTATCAAGAGAAAGCTGTGTTTGGATGCACTGATTCGTTTTTTTGGAGTACAGAAGAATTTTCGACGTAAGCCATTTCAAATATGGAGGCTTTAGGAGGGTGGGAGAAAGGCGCAAAGAGAAGCAGAATGTCATTATAACATGTGCACTGAAGAAAAAAAGGGCAGTGTATTACGCTCTAAATCAATTATGTTAAACTACCACAGCCAGATGCTCAAAGTGATAGAAAAATAAAAATATAAATGAGTATCTAGGATCATGAAAAAATGCAGCAGGTATATTAAGATGGCTTAAAACATCTAATAGTGCAAATTTAAAGAAAAAGATACCAGCGCAAAAAACATGTTCCAAAATAGACAAATATTTTATATAGAAATAAAAGAAACACAAATGAGTGCTATAAAAAAGCACTAAATTGGTTAAACAAACTTAAAATTAAAACGATACAAAGTTACCAGAGGCTCCTTGTGCGTTGTGAATGCAGCTGTTAGCAAAGGCAACAAAAGTAGCAGTCCTGTGGTTAAAGCTGCAGTTCAGTCAATATCCAGCATGTGTGTTTTTTTTTAATAAATCAGTTCTGTAGTAAGAAAAAATACTCTTAGCATTTTCTGTTTTTAAAAAAACAACTTTGAAAGACCAATTTTCTTGTATTCTATTTTAACAACCATTTGCTAAGGCACTGCCCCTTCATGTCATGTCACAAGCCCTAGCACACCCCTTTGTCAGCCCTGCCCTCCCTCTTGCACATGTCAGTGCAGGAGTGCTCATGAATATTCATGAGCTTCCACTGAGTGACAGAAGCAGAAGAAAAACATATCCCATATCTAAAGATTTTGCCAAATTTCGCCGATCAATACATGGAGAACGAATTGACCTGCAGCTATACAGTTCTTTAGGTAATTAGAGATTGTCCACATGAAACTATTGAATTAAAAAAAAAAATAATAATAAAAAAAAAAGACATAACTGCAGCTTTAAGGCAATGCTGATAGGGAAAACACCCATTCATAGCTCGTCAGTGCAGGCAGTAAAGTTACCAGAAGCTCCTTGTGCGTTGTAAATATAACTGTTAGCAAGGGCAACCAAAGTAGCAGTACTGTGGTTCAGGCAATGCTGATAGGGAAAGCACCCGCACTCAGCTCGTCATTGCAAGCAGTTCATGTCTCAGTAGTTTGCAGTGTAACTAGCTGATCCACCTCACGTCTGGCTCCACTCACCACCGGATAGGGAATGCACCCACTCCCGGCTAACTGCCCTCAGCTTGTACCGGTTTATTTTATCACACAATTATTTTTTGTTTCAGAACCAATTTTATTTACAGGTCTGTGGTACAGGGATGGGCTCACGCTTTTCCCCCAGTTACGCAAATTTGTATATGGGGGCATGGGAATATCGCTGTTTCTGGCATAACAATCCTTTTTCACATCACATTATTATTTGGAAGCGCTTCATCGATGATGTGCTCCTGGTGTGGAGGGGTGATGTGATGACCCTCAATTCCTTTCTTCAATATATCAATTCGAATGACTGTAATTTAGTCTTTACCTCTATTAACCATACATGTAAAATTGATTTTCTTGATATTCATTTGGAGGCCTTGAGTGATGGGTCTGTTATTTCAAGTACACATTTCAAGGAGGTAGATTCCAACAGTTTCCTATTAGCTACAAGCAATCACAACAAACAATGGATTAGGAACATACCTCTAGGACAGTTCATTAGATTGAGGCGAAATTGTAGTAGAGACATAGACTATCAAAAACAGGCTAGTGATTTACGCCTGAAATTCTTAGAGAGAGGTTATGATTCAGATTTAATTATCAAGGCATGGGAACAGGCAGGGTCTATGAATAGGGAACAATTACTGATACCCAAGATAAAGCCTCAACCAAAATGTGGTCTTTTGTAAACCAGTTTAATATCTGTTCCTTTTGTTACAACGTTTAATTGTAAGAGTGTAGACATTCAAAAATTATAGATAAAAAATGGAAGATTTTGGAGACTGATCCTATTTTGGGTTGTAGATTGCCAGTAAAACAATGTGTGAGCTTTAGGAAAAGCCAAAATCTTACAAATTACTTGCACCAAGTGATATCAGTGTGAAAATCACCAATGCTAATACTAACATGTGGTACCTTCTAAACCTACAGGTAATTTTATATGTGGGAAATATTTAGCTTGCAAGCATATTCATAACAATCACAATAGTTTTTCTGGTATAAATTCAGCTAAAATCTATAACATCATGTACTGTACTACTATACATGTGGTGTACCACCTTGAGTGTCCCTGCGGTCTCCTATATGTGTGTAGGTCCAGGCACTTGAGGAGGCGCATCTGGGAACATATTCACAATATTAAAATTGGATTTCTACAACATAGTGTCTCTAGATATTTGAAGACCCATCACTCTCAGGACCCTACATATCTTAAATATAAAGGTATTCAGGCTATACCCACTGGCAGGAGGGGTGGAGACAGGATAAAGGGACTCTCTAGACAAGAGATAAAGAGTGAAAGAAGATATGTCTCTGGCGCCTATAAATATATATAACAAAATAAATACATTGTATACAACCCGGACTGGCAGTAGTATCAGGATCCAAGGATGGAGAGGTCATACACATGAAAAATAAGAAAAAAATACAAAACATAGCATAATACTGCATATCTCAGCTGTGATACAATACATAAAATACATCAAACAAAAACATACATATAATGACAATAAACAAGCCGGAAGCTAAAACGCACAACTGGTGTACTTCAAATATATAAAAAAACATTTAATTAAAACAACAACACTAAAAATATATAATCAATGGTCTCCCTATGAAAAGTACCCCTGGGATACCCCTGACGAAGAAAGCGTTGCTTTTCGAAGCATGTAGGGTGGTCCCGCTGGCCCAACTGTTTACGCCCCCTCTTGCTGGTTCCTCTCCGAGGCGAATCTGCTGTAGCAGTCTATTCTTGCTCTAGCTTTGGCGTCCTCATGGTAGCAGGAGCGTATGCGTTTCCTCTTACAATAGGAGTGAGTTCCAAGTGCCCAACGCTGAAGGTTTGCATGGTGCTACATACCTTTGCATGGTTACAGCTTTTAAAGACACAATTTCAGCTAAGCAGACGTGCCTGGAGTAATTGTGCCACAGATGAGACGGGACACTCTCCAATTTGTCCACTGCCTACTACCACTTCCATCTGGTAAGTGGGCCTTTCAGTTCTAGCAGTGGAGTCATTTGTGGGACCTTTTTCATAGGGAGACCATTGATTATATATTTTTAGTGTTGTTGTTTTAATTAAATGTTTTTTATATATTTGAAGTACACCAGTTGTGCGTTTTAGCTTCCAGCTTGTTTATTGTCATTATATGTATGTTTTTGTTTGATGTATTTTATGTATTGTATCATAGCTGAGATATGCAGTATTATGCTATGTTTTTTATTTTTTCATGTGTATGACCTCTCCATCCTTGGATCCTGATACTACTGCCAGTCCGGGTTGTATACAATTTATATATTTTGTTATATATATTTATAGGCGCCAGAGATATATCTTCTTTCACTCTTACACTTCTCTGACCGGGTGGTCAGAGTCATATTTCAGGCTGCCCCTATATTTTCTTCTTACCTGTTAGAATATTAGGTATTTTTTGTGCACACATATTGCACACATATACACTTTTAGAATTAGCGCTTCCTTTCTGTTTTGTTAGTTGCACTCTAGACAAGAGAGCTACTGGATATTCCAATTGAACACCATGGTCCCTATGGGGTTAAATGAAGAGCTTGATATTGTATTACGCCTATAATTTCTTTGACATGTATCTATAACAGCCTATCTATAAGAAGAATGTTTCTTTTATTTCTAAATATTCGTTTATACCTGCCGTTAATATTTTGGACCATAATAATTTTTATTAATTTTTCATAAATCCAAATAATAACATCAATATTGGTTCTTTAGTTCTAAGTAATCCATTTGACTTTAATAAAGTCTCCTTACGGAGACGAAACGTGCCAGAGTTATACACTCTGTGTATGTCTTTTTTCCATTTGGATGAATAAATATTTTTTTATCTATACTGCTCTCGGTTGATTCCTGAGTTCGGAGAGCTGTGACCGCCATTCCCACAGTTTTTTCTGCATTATCTATCGGCTGGAGCACACAGTAACGGTGTTCTACGGCGGCACTCTGGCACTGATCAGCAACAACAAGTGGACACGGACAGTCTATCGTGAGTACCGGCCAGCTGATCGCAATGTGTGGGACACAGGGTGCGGTGAGGGAAGCTATTGAAGACTCCGTGAGTATCTTATGGGACGTGCTGCAGCGGCGCTTTCAGGGATACTTTGGACTGTTATCAGCTTATTAGCCCCCCACCCTGGGTGAGTCCATTATAAACACATCTTGGACATTTATAAGCCAATTCAGTTTATTTACCCCTATACGCTGATACAACCGAGGGAATCAAGAGGATGTTTACTGTTTGATACAATTACTGCATTATTGCTATTGATAGAGCACCAGTTTTTGAGGTTCATTCCTCGTTTTTGCTCATTTGACTCTAATGTTGACTTTTTTGTCATTCCAGACTCCCAAGGTTACAATATCTATTTGCTATGGAATCTTTCAAGTTATGTATAGTTTGACTTTTCAGCTAAATGAATAATTTCTGTGATTAGTTCTTTATAAGGGATTTTGTAGGATGTGATCTTGCATGTTCACTCTGAAGTAATTACAGCTGTTTGTTCAATTGCTTAATAGATCCACCAATGGGCTATGTGGGGGCTTAATTGTTTTGAAACTCTACGCCCATTTTCAAGTTGCATTTGGGTTTAAATAGCACACATTTCCAGTATCAATTATACCCAGATGAAGTATCTTTAATGATACGAAACGCATTGGATAGGAAATAGATTGTGTGCTTTTTTTCCCATTTTTATTCCACATATATACATTGCTATTTAGTACTTTTTATAATAAATGTTTCTTTTTTGGTGCTTTTTTGCACTTATTCATTCAAATATTGGGTGAAGCAGTGCCGTGTTCTATGTCTGCAGCTTTATTGTGAGTCTGTGAATCTTTCATTGTGAAGCCACGTGACAACTGGAAACATCATACTGGGAGCGGGTGCCTTCCCTGACCGGTACAAGCTGAGGGCAGTTAGCCTGGAGCGGGTGCATTCCCTATCCGGTGGTGAGTGGAGCCAGACGTGAAGTGGATCAGCTGGTCTTTGTATCGTTTTAATTTTATGTTTGTTTAACCAATTTAGTTTTGTTTTTTTAGAGCACTCATTTGTGTTTCTTTTATTTCTATATAAAATATTTTTTTCTATTTTGGAACATGTTTTTGCACTGGTATCTTTTTCTTTAAAATAACATGTGCATTGTATAACTCCTCCCCAGCTCCTGACTCTGCCCAAGGTGCAAAATAGGGCAGGCAGGGCAAAATTGGAGGAAAATGCTTTGGTACATAGGTACAATATGAAAATGCCCCAGTTTTGCTCCAAACTTGCCTTGATACATAGACTTAACATTTTAGCTAGTCTATTAAAAATGCTATAGGAGCTCTAAGAACACATAATGAGATTTTAAAATAATGTGATTAAAACTTTTGCAAGCTAGGGAGCCTTGTGTGAATAAATTACATTGCTAAAAATAAATATTTTTCGCTTGCAAATGTGGACATTTCCTTCAAACATGATATTTCCATTGAAGTACATGAAAATAAGAATGCATGTCAGTCAAGCGTTTCCTTCATCCTTGGCCTGCCACTTCAGGACAATTGGGATGGTACAATTGACAATAGTGCGTTGACAATTTACAAGGATGACAGATCCTGCTGATCTAACTGTGTCATCACACTGGAAAGGAAGGAGATAGAATAATCAAATGTATCACATGTATGAGCTTATGGTGTTACAAGCTGAACAAAAAGGAATATTGAAAAATACTGATTGGTTACTTTTTTAAAGGCATCAATTTTCCCAGATTTAACCCATTCAGCATGCCGTTGCCATTGGCTTAATGGGATTCTAGAATAAATAGTGCCTCTAATTCCTTCCAATGAGATTCTATTGCTTTAATTATTTTATGTCACAAATATTCTAAACTAGCTGAAATTACCAGCATTGCTCGGGAATTCTAAGAAACCAACCTCATACCTTGCCTCCTCCTCTCTTTCTCCCTACCCCCTTTTCTCCCCCCTAATCCCCCCTCATCTCTCCCCCCCTCTTTCTCCCTCCCATCACTTTCCTTTAATACCTTATGATGTCCCCATTTCTTTCCGCCTAATCCCTCCTTCTCTAGCATTCTTACTAGCTCCTCATGTGCCAACTTACTTCCTCTCTTTCTTACCATGTCAGCTTTCTGTGTAAGCTTTATAGCTATCTGACTCTCATCTGCCACCAGGCCATGTGCATACTCTACTTCTCTGCCACAAGGCCAGTCACTAGTAGGATTTCAGATGCCAGATACATAGCCTACCAGGTACAACACCCAGTGGCTGCATTGTTTGAGAAATTTTAATAACTCATAGAATTACATGTATCCAAACATAGACAAAAATCATCATGAAAAATGTGGTTACGATATCTTAAGAGGTGTCCAAAGGCATTGCCAATAGACAAACAATTTTCCAAAATATATAGTAGATTATATGTATCAACATACATCATACACAGCCAGTGGAGAATTTAAAATGTTGCCGTCCATAGGCACTTACCCTGGGCCATCTCCTCCTTCATGCCACCCTCCTCCAGCATCACGGAGTCGCTGCAATGTCATATGATGCCAGGTTTCCATGACAATGTGACACCATGTGATGTCACGTTGTCATGGCAATGCATCGCCATGTGACATCACCGGGTCATTTGACATTGTGATGCTATAGAAGGAGGAGGGCGGCATGAAGGAGAAGTTAAGATACCTTTACAGAGGCCCACACTCTTCCCCGGCAATCAGTGGTGAAGAGAGCAGGGCCTCTATTTGCCACCCCCAAATTTTGCCACACTGGGCCTGGGCCAAATGGGAAATCCGACACTCTACACAGCCCCAAATACAGTACTATAAATATAACATTATATCAAAGTAATACAGACAGATAAAATAAATGGTGCATTCAGGTTGTGGAACTTTTAACTTAGGCATTATGAAATTAGAGTTAAAATAAAAATGCACTATAGTGATCTTTGTCTACTTTGTATGGCTACGCCAGTTAAGATAAACAATCATTGTCCAAAAAGGAGAAGTGCTAACTCAAATAGCAAAAAAAATCTATAGTAAAGAGATCATGTACTTAAACACACACAGAAGGCTAACCTCGATGTCACACTATCAAAAACATATATTGAATTAAAGAAAAATAATATGATTCAAGTCAATTCAATGGAAAGAATGTTGTTCAAGGTTACGGTTTTGTTTGTTAAACTGCTGGATTTTGTACTGTTTTAAATACAATTCCATTAAACAAAAAAATGAGAGAGAATCACTTGATATGATGCCAAATGACAACTCCGAGCTTGATTACATTTAAATACAAGTAGAACAAATAATACAAAAAAACATATTCTGCAGTAATAGTCAGGCATAAAAATAGCAGTGCAATAAAGCAAGCAGGAAAAAATGAAATAAAAAGGAACATGTATGTAGAGAAATATTTTGTTTATTGGCCCACAATTTAATTTATAAAAATTGAAATACTATAACCTAACTTGACAATTGATTTCTTAGTATGAAGAATTATGGGCCAATGTTATTCCGTAATATGATTTTTGGTCCGGGAAGACATTGTACAGGTTATATACATGTCTAGTAATGACATTTTAAATCATGAAAATTTGTCAGGAGATGTAAATTATCACACCTTCCTGTTAATTTCTATTGCTAAAGATGTACCATTATATGGGTAAAAATATTTTTTTTTTAGAAATTGCCTATATATACTAAACAGGTGTAGCCATGTGTAAAAATGGTGTACATCTCTTTCTCATGCTGGCAGTAAACCTGGTAAGTATGCAGGGTTGCCAGCAACAATCATGGAGTTTGCTCTCACACCCTGGTGAGGTGTCATATCTAACAAGGGAAATGACAACATGCTCTGTGTCCACTGTTAGTGACACAGAGGTTTGTCTGTTTTCTGAGTCTATATAAGACAAAGCACTGCCAAAAGTTAGTTGTTGAGTCTAGGTTGAAGCCTAGTGTTAACAAGGAGTGTCGGCAGCAATTCAAGGCTGTCAGGTTCAAGTGCAAGCTGACTACACACTGTGTTCATGGACCTGACACAGATGGTGATCTCCCTAAAGGGTAGAGGTGAACCCACTCTATTGAGAGAGAAGGAACCTTCGGAAGCGGGGACCTCAACAAGATGAGCGGCTGAGCACGACCGCGATGAGGGGCAGTCTGCCTAATCAGATGACAATAAAGATGCCCTTGTTCACTACATCCCTTCTGTGTGAATGTGGAGTCATTCTACAGAAGGAGGTACCACAGAGGAGTTCTCCATCAGATACATCCCCCTGCGGCCGCAGACATCCTGATGGGGTGGAGGCGCTGCATCGAATGTGAGTAGGACTCAGAGACACTACCTCAGACACCTGTCATGCTGATATCCCCACTAACACCCAGCGGGAGACTCAGGAGTCCTGTAAGCCAGCAGGTGCACCACAACATACACAGACATGTAATGGGGGCCAGTAGACCACAGGGGGCCAATGTGAGATTGGGTTGGTGTCTGACCGTTACACAGGGAATGGGCAATAACGAGTGTACTAATGCCAGAAAGTGTCATATGGAAAGGAAATGTGCCTAGGAAATACAGGCCTTTTGTTTTGAAGCATTTTCCCTCCATATAATGTTCTGATTTACATCTGCTAACAGATTTTCATATTTTAATATACCATCACTAGACAGCAAACATGTCATTTTTAACTGCGGCTTCCAGTTTACAAACCTATAAATAAAATACATATGACATACAGAATAAAAGGCCATTTTACAAGCAGAAGTGCTATATATAGGTAATGCTTTATAGAAGTAAAAAACATTAACATAAATTCACAATTTTCATACTGGTTCTCCAAGAAGACGAAAAAAAATCCACATTTTTCACACCCGGTATCTGTAAAATGCACAATATAAATGACTAAGTTACTAATATAACTGCTAGATTACCACATAATTTTACTCTTCAATGTCATTTGATCACTTTAATAGCAGTCAATCAGTAATACATTATACTGTACCTTTTCCACTTCACATGCTCCTAGAATCAAGTGGAAGAGGCCAAAGTGACATGGTGCTCAATGAATGCCATAAAGGTTTCCATTATTCAGTGATACCAATAAGTCAAATAAGTTGTTAATGGAAAAGTATATATATGTAACCCTTGTTCCCCCCCCCCCAGACTCATCTGTGGTGTCTAGGTGCGTGAGGGCAGATTACATGCGTAGTGGTGGTGCATACCTGCGTGGAACAGGAGGGCCTTAGCTTCCCGCGTTGTTATTGGGGAGATAGGACCAGGCTTCTGGGGTGGTAGCCTCCATGCTTTAGTGGTGCAGCGCCTCCATCCTCTATACTCCCAGGGATATGGGATAGGACCTGTATAGAAGAACCACCCTGGTCCAGGGTTGAATGCTCCAGACTCACACAACAGTCTTTGTATAAAAGTATTGTCTCTTTATTGGTCAGATCAGCGACTCCAAATGTAGTGGCGACCAGCAGCCACAACAACAACAGCAGCAATGTCCCGCTTAGCACTCCACTCTTCTTCCCTCCAAATCTCTCCTCCGACAGAATGGTCTGGGCTGGGGCGTCAATACCCCGCAGCCCACCTCAGAGGTTATCCTCTGGGTGGGGAATGGATTCTCCCCATCACCCCAGACATGGGGTGAGGGGCATTGGTCCACCGGGTCTATGGTACTATCAGCTCTACTCAAAGTGGTTGAGTCTCTCCTCTCCTTTCTCTGCTCCTGTACGAACTGCACAGGTGAGACCGCACTGTCTCCTCCAACTCCTTGGACAGAACAGCCAGTCACTCACAGGAGCGGGCTCCTAAATAGAGTCAGCCCCACCCCTCATGATGTCAGCAGAACCTCCCCTCTGTCTCATGCCTGCAGCAGAGTGAGGGGCCTGCATCCACCACTCAGGGCAGGGCATGGAAGGGGGAAAACCCATGATGACTACTGGTGCCTGCCCTTAACAGGACTTACCACAGTATGAGGAAGATAGGTATAGCCTGTGCTGTTTACAGGGGGCTACACTCTCCCTATGGTGGAATCCAATGGTCCCCACTTGGACCTAGTTTTAGCAGACCCATCCTGCGGCGAACAACCTGGGAAACAGCACACATGAGACATTGTCATATACATTGCATAATGAGGTAGTTCAAGGATAATACAACTGGGTACTCCCAACATGGAGAACCCTACAGATAATGCTTTGGATCAGGCTTTCTTATTCTCCGCCCATTATGATCCGTGACGGTCACAGCGAAAGATTGTACCGGCCCATGCATGTAGATACATCTACCTATGCTCCATATGCGGACCAATTCGCTTATATTATCCTCATTATGATACCTTCCCTGACCGAACTTGGTCCAAAGATATTCCTGCATAGCCTCCCTGAGCCAGCTATCCCGATTCTCTTCTATTTCCCTCATGATGGGCTCAGGCACATAAGGGTACTCATATCCGTGGGACTGCCGGTATCTAGCCACTATGGCCCGGTCAGCTCGACTTAGTTTGGTGAGCTTGCGGTGCCCCGCCCTGCTCCGCAGTACCCAAAACACAGGCTCTTCCGGAGCTACTTCATCATATAAGATACTGGGGCCTCGGGGTACAACAAGTTTCTGCTCTATCTTCCGGTACCTATGATCTAATTCATCCTCCACCTCTTGTTGAGTGAAAGAACCAGCCGCCCACCAATGGTCTACGATATTATTCTTAATTAATAGGAACCGCGTACGGTCCATCCCCTTGTGGTATCCAGTAAATAAAGGCGCCCACCATTTGTCACGGTGCTCGTATTCTGTGGACTACCTCCGACTCTGTCTGAGATGATACACCGGACGTACCCACATCAGTAGATCGCGAGCAATCTCTCCTCCCTTTGGCATTAAAGTACCTGGTAGGGTTCATCTTATGAACCACGTTGCTGGTACGCCCAGCCTCTACTGGAGTGTGGGACCCACGGGCCCTCCCTCTAGCTGCAGGAGAAAACGGCACAGGGTTAGGCACAGATATCACACTTGAATATGGTATCTCCCCATCCGACCCCTCATCACTCAATTTCCAATCCCGCAAGTCCTTGGAGTATTTGGGGTATTTACATAACTTATCCCTGGTAGGTCCTAGTGGCAATACTCATGATGGGGCAGGAGCAGTGGCCTGGGCAATCGAGCTATGGGCTGGGGCTGGGGGAACGTCCAACTCAATGTCCAGCAAGCGGGCAATTCCCCGACCAATGGACGCTTTCTTAGACGCGCTCTCCGCCATGCTTCTGGCTTCTCTGGAGGGGCCTCGACTCTGTAAGGTAGCCAGGGCAAGGGCCGTATCTATGCTTCGTGAGGAGAACACCCCTCCCGGCCTTCTCTTTCCGGTGGAAACGACGTCATCAGGGGTGCCCGCAGAATCTCCATCCGCTCCGTGGTCACGCACCGGAAGTGCGTCGAGGACCGGCATGGGCGGTGGCGGAGCATCCGGTGCACGGCCGGACAAGTAGGCCTCAAGCCTCTCCTTCTCGTCCTCTGTGGTTGTGGTCTTTGCCTGGCGGGAGTAAGGGGGGGGGTGGAGTCTCCTTACCGCTCCACTGCTGTTTGATGATATCGGGCTCCTCTAGGGTCGTCTCGGTCTCGGTTTCCGCCGCACTGGGAGTCACCACGGCCATGGGACTCTTATGGGCCTCCGGCCGCACCAGCACTCGCCGTCGGAAGGTTTCCGGACTCGTCTGCTCCTTCCTGAGGCCTTTCGGGTGGTTCGCCGGTAGGCGCATCGCCACCGATGTCACGCCAACCTCTTCCTCTGAGAATATCAGGATCGGTTCCTCCGCTAGGGAGTCACCGGGTTCTTCTGCGATACAACCAGTGGGTATAGGTACAAAGCAGTCCCGCTGTGGTACCTCCACTGCGGTCGCACTCTTCTCTGTCGACAGCTCGCTCGGTTCGGTAGAGGGCTGGGCCTTGGTTCCTTCCGCTTGGGTGTAACGGGGAACCAGGGCAGTCTTGTCTTTGCCTTCCGCCACCTCCGTCAATGTTCCCGGAGAGGCACCCCGCGGGGTCTCGATCAAAGGCCACGGCTCGTTCGGTCAAAGGTAAAACGTGCCACATTGAGGGCATCGAGCCTTGGTGCTTGGTACCGCGCCCCGCTATCCCGCAGTGAACGCACAAACACCGGAGGTATTCGTGCTCAACTACCTCCACTACCAGTAAGCCTCCTGGTAGTTGGTAAATCGAAGTATTCATCTCGGACATGGTTCGCTCAGGGTTGGAAAAGCTCAGTGTTTCAGCTCCTTGCTCCTCGAATGCCAGACAAAAGTGAAGCTCTTCGCTCTGGCTTCCGGTCCCTCCCTTCGCTGGGGAGGACTCTCCTGATTGGCTCTCCTGGGGCCTCCTCCCCCTGGTGGAATCCAGAGGCGGGTCCTTCTCTCCTTCAGTGTGACATGGCCTGGCTTTCTGACCAGTCATGGCACAGGTGGGTGGGATTTCGGCTTTCGCGCCTCTCCGCTCCTCTTGCAAGGAATATGGGTTTGGCGCAAGACTCTTACACATTTCCCGCCACATTTCTCTCACTGTCTCTTTGCACAATTCACGTGCTTGCTCCAGGATTGGCGGGAACCGCCATTTTAGATCGGCTCTCTTGCTCCGCGGAGCACATGTCGGGACGGACGCCATCTTGTATGAGTCCTCCAAATGTACATGTGCCCTATTCTCAGTGTCTACTGGGTATCTCGTACCTAGACACTGACTGATCTCCAAATGTGTCTTCTGCATTCTGTTTTTGTATCCCACTAATATGTGGTGGCTTTACCCCAGGCTCAGCAGAACTCCTCTCCTCCATGCACTGAACTCGGTGTCTACGGTGCAAGTGCTCTATGGTGCATTTGTGTGGGTGATAGCTAGTGTACCTCTCTTTCCTAGGTACAGGCGTCTCCTACTTTTGGCCACTCATAGCGCGGGCCCTGGGCCATGGTCCCTGGACTAGTTAAAAGGCTGACCCCCCCAGTTGCCTCACACTATCTGCCTCAAGGGACTCGGACAGCTATAGCTATTCACCCCTCCTACGCCACCTCCTAAGGGCACCCAAGGCGTACTGTGCAAGAGTCTACGCTCCCCTGACTACCCTCGGTGTACAATTGCGCCCTTTCTTCTCCAGCACTTGCACGGAGAGTGCTTCTCACTCTTCCCGTTCTGCCTCGCTGTAAGCCTGACCTGTTCTGGCATCTCAGCAGCTCGCCTCCAAATGTAACCCTTGTTCCCCCCCAGACTCATCTGTGGTGTCTAGGGTGCGTGAGGGCAGATTACATGCGTAGTGGTGGTGCATACCTGCGTGGAACAGGAGGGCCTGAGCTTCCCACGTTGTTATTGGGGAGACAGGACCAGGCTTCTGGGGTGGTAGCCTCCATGCTTTCTTAGTGGTGCAGCGCCTCCATCCTCTATACTCCCAGGGATATGGGATAGGACATGTATAGAAGAACCACCCTGGTCCAGGGTTCAATGCTCCAGACTCACACAACAGTCTTTGTATAAAAGTATTGTCTCTTTATTGGTCAGATCAGCGACTCCAAATATAGTGGCGACCAGCAGCCACAACAACAGCAGCAATGTCCCGCTTAGCACTCCACTCTCCTTCCCTCCAGATCTCTCCTCCGACGGGATGGTCTGGGCTGGGGCGTCAATACCCCACAGCCTACCTCAGAGGTTATCCTCTGGGTGGGGAATGGATTCTCCCCATCACCCCAGACATGGGGTGAGGGGCATTGGTCCACCGGGTCTATGGTACTATCAGCTCTACTCAAAGTGGTTGAGTCTCTCCTCTCCTTTCTCTGCTCCTGTACGAACTGCACATGTGAGACCGCACTGTCTCCTCCAACTCCTCGGACAGAACAGCCAGTCACTCACAGGAGCTTTAGGCTCCTAAATAGAGTCAGCCCCACCCCTCATGATGTCAGCAGAACCTCCCCTCTGTCTCATGCCTGCAGCAGAGTCAGGGGCCTGCATCCACCACTCAGGGCAGGGCTTGGAATGGGGAAAACCCATGATGACTACTGGTGCCTGCCCTTAACAGGACTTACCATAGTATGAGGAAGATAGGTATAGCCTGTGCTGTTTACAGGGGGCTACATATATATATTCAGGGCCCAATTTGCAGTACAGTGTTAACACCTTTCCCAGCTGTTGTGTTGCAGCTTTGCTTAGAAGAGTTTTACTCTAAACCAGTCTCCTGAAAGGGCACAGCTGTGCACTCACAGAGACCTGTGACAGGTACAGCAGGTAGGTGCATGATCCTCACATGAGGTTGCTTGGGATTTATATTGCTGGAGATATAAACAAAGCTTCCCAACTAGCAGCCCGTGAAGGGTTTGGATGTGGCTCTTGTATTCTCAGATAGTATGAAATTAGGAGTCTACTTGTTTACTGTAAAACTCACTTGTAAGTAATGTAAATACATATGGTACATATGTTATACATGCTTGCAAAATGTTGAAATATTATAATGTTCATTGTTTAAAATGCATCTAAATTTACATTATGCTAAACGTGTGGCCCTTTTACTCCTAAATGTTTTCTGATCTGGATTCTGGACCCTTTGAAGAGCTGGTTAAAAAGCCCTGCCATAGATAATATCAATGTTTCTTGACACCATGATACCAGGGAAATGCAACATTATACTATATGATCAAGATGGGAATCAAACAGAGGATTCAAATTAAAGATGCAATTGTGAATAAATAAAAAAGACACCAGCTTTATGCAATGAAATGAGAATTATTTTAACATCTCCCAATCACCTCCCCCCCCCCCCCCCCCGCTAGCAACACACATTACATAGAATATTTAAACAAATCTAAATTACAGATTGAAATCATTTTATTCAAATAAGTAGTGTATTGATTTCTGGTGAATATGAAAGCACTATGCTGTTTTTGTACTGAGTCAATTTCCAGGCACTTGTTTTTCATTTGTATTTCATTTTATAATTAAAAACGAGTTTTTGGGATACCGTATTCTCTGTTGGAAAGTATTATCTTTTTGCTCTTTTTTAAACAGTGTTTAATTAAAGAACACATTACGATAAAGTGCCACACAATAAATAAGTGAAATAACTTGTCTTTCTGTGAATAAAGATCATGTTCTCATATGGAGTATGAATACAATGTATTGTATAGTGTATATAAAACGTAGACGTGTACTATAACAAAATATATTTTTACACTGTTTAGATATTCTTGTTTCAATTGGATATTATATCGGATTTATATATTGTTTTTTTAACAACATTAATAGGTAAGCGTTTTTCTTAATCTCTCATTTCTTCTCTAAAATGAGACTACCTGTATACAAACAGTTTGAGAGACTTTTAGACTTTGTGAGAAAAGTATACTTTAAAATGTACAAACAAAACCTTAACACTGGGGAGCTCAACTCCAGTCTGGAAGACTTCCCAACCGGTCAGATTTTCAGGCTATCCTTGTGTCAGCAAAGAGAATATTTTAGCCTCTTTAGATTACTAATGTAAATAAATGTCCTAAAGATCTTTATCTTTATGTGAAATATATATATATATATATATATATATATATATATATATATATATATATATATACAAATATAACTGTATGCTCATCTGCATGTCTTAGGCAGGTCTGCAACCCCGCCTTTCCCCATTATCACCCAGCATAGAGCACTTCCACTGCAGCAAGGGATTCTGGGAAATGACATGCAAATGAGCACACAGTGTCACTTTTTGCCTCAATAACCATTTTTAACATGGTTCCCTATAGGCTTAAGCTTGCTGCATGGTCACAGCTTTGAGCACAGCCAGGGTTAAGGTGCATACCCAGAAAACCACCCACAGACAGCTGTTTCGACCTTGATGGGTCTCATCAGTGTGGGGTTGATTTTACTGGGATATAAATAAATAGGCAGATGGCACACACATAAAGCAAAAACAGGTGCTTGGCCCATACAGGTAGTATGCATAAATAGAAGCCTTACCAGGCAGATCCAGAAATCCAGGGCCACATAGCAAGGAAGAGACAGCACACTCAGAAGTATCAAATAAAGCGTGTATTTAGAGGAAAAACTGGCACAATCACCTGGTGATTGTGCAAGTTTTTCCTCTAAATACAAACTTTTTGTGGCCTTGGATTTCTGGATCTGCCTGGTAAGGATTTATATATACAGCTAAACCCCGTTATAACGCGCCTCGTTATACCGCGATTCGGTTATAACGCGGTTTTCCCGTGGCTCCCGTTTAAAAAAAAAAAAAAAAAAATTTACATTTTTAAAAAAATTTTTTTTTTTTTTTTTGCACACTGCACACACTGCACACACTCACTGCACACACACTGCTCATTGCTCACACTGCCACACTGCACACACACTGCACACTGCACACACACTGCTCATTGCTCACACTGACACTGCACACACACTGCTCATTGCTCACACTGCACACACTGACACACTGCACACACACTGCACACTGCACACACACTGCTCATTGCTCACACTGACACACTGCACACACACTGCACACTGCACACACACTGCTCATTGCTCACACGGCACACACTGACACACTGCACACACACTGCACACTGCACACACTGACACACTGCACACACACTGCACACTGCACAGACACTGCTCATTGCTCACACTGACACACTGCACAAACACTGCACACTGCACACACACTGCTCATTGCTCACACGGCACACACTGACACACTGCACACACACTGCACACTGCACACACTGACACACTGCACACACACTGCACACTGCACACACTGACACACTGCACACACACTGACACACACACTGCACACTGCACACACTGACACACTGCACACACACTGCACACTGCACACACACTGATCATTGCTCACACTGCCACACTGCACACACACTGCTCATTGCTCACACTGCACACACTGACACACTGCACACACACTGCACACTGCACACACTTACACACACTCACAGACACTCACACACACTCACACACACTCTCACACATTCAGACACTTACACACACTCACAGACTGCACACACACTGTACACTGCACACACACTCCTCATTGCTCACACTGCACACACTGACACACTGCACACTGCACACACACTGCTCATTGCTCACACTGCACACACTGCACACACTGACACACTGCACACACACTGCACACACACTGCACACACTTACACACACTCAGACACTCACAGACACTCACAGACACTCACACACACTCACACACACTCACACACACTCACACACACTCACAGACACTTACACACACACTCAGACACTTACACACACTTACACACACTTAGACACTCACAGACACTCACACACACTTACACACACTTACACACACTTACACACACTTACACACACTCACAGACACTCACAGACACTTACACACATACTCAGACACTTACACACACTCACAGACACTTACACACACTCACACCCACATACACACACTTTCTCTCCCATATATACATAGACACACACACTCTCTCACTCTACACAGACGGGGGGTGGGGTCGGAGCAGAGGAAAGGCCGCGACCAGCACCACCACCCGCTCCCCCCCTCCTCCCACGCAGGCAGCGGGAGCGCCAGGGACAGCGGTGGGGAGAAGAAACCCCCCGCTACCACCTCCATGCAGGCAGCGGGATCTGAGGTAAGCGGCGACCTGAAGGACATCCCCGCTCCCATCTCCTTCCCCGCGGGCTGTCCTGCGGTGACAGGGGGAAGCGGGGAGCGGAGGGACATGCCCGCTCCCATCTCCTGCCCCGCGGCCTGTCACGCGGTGACAGGGGGAAGCGGGGACCGGAGGGACATCCCCGCTCCCATCTCCTGCCCCGCGGGCTGTCCCGCGGTGACAGGGGGAAGCGGGGAGCAGAGGGACATGCCCGCTCCCATCTCCTGTCCCGCGGGATGAATCTGCATTAAAGCGGCGGCCATTTTTTTCCCCGCGACCCCGTTAGTAACGCGGTGGTCTCGGGGTGGACCCCGAGACCCGCGTTATAACGGGGTTTAGCTGTATATATATATATATATATATATATATATATATATATAAATATACAGTGTTCGACAAACCTATACATTTGCTCGCCCCGGGCGAGTGGATTTAACCCCCGGGCGAGTAAATATTGGCCCAAGCAGCACACGTTTGGTACTAGGTGGCGAGTAGATTTTTTTGTGTGGCGAGTAGATTTTTTGGTGATTTGTCAACCACTGTGTGTATATATATAATATATATATATATATATACTCAGTGGTGGACTTACCTTTCTGCCACCTTTAGGCTGAGGGTTGGTCCTCCTCCTTGGTGTTTGATGTCACATGGCATGTGATGCAGCTTTGTCATGGTGACACTAGAGGAGAGGGCCTGCTACTGAAAAGGTAAGACACACACCATACACACACAATCACACAAACAAATTGCCTCCCCACAAAAATTGCCACCCCCAAAAAAATTGCTGAGAGAGAGAGTGAGAGTGAGAGAGAGAGAGAGAGAAAAAAAAAAAGTAATCCACTCCAGCAGGAGCAGACACAAGACAGCACTCAAAGGTAAGTGGGCCTTGTCTGTGGACACCAGGGTGGTTAGGTGCCCAGGCACCCTCAGTACTTTGGGGGAACCACACCGGGGGTGGTGAACATTGTGTGGGGTTATTGCATTGTGGGGAGATTGTGTTGTAGTTATTATTATTAGCGTGCTAGTAAACATGCATGCGCAGTGCACTAAGAGCGGCGGCCATTACTCCCTTAGCTCCGCAGGGAAACTACAATTCCCATGAGCCTTTGGGAGTAGAGACACATGACACACAGCAGCCAATAGGGCTCCCGTAATTTCCTGCAACACACTGATTCATTTGGCACGCTCAACGGGACCACACCACTTGGAAAAGAGAGCTGGAGCAAGCAGGTAGTGTCTCAGAGCCAGTGACTCTGAGACTTGGCATAGTATATCCCCCCTTGGGCCCCAGTTATGCCCCAATTCACAGTAGCTTGTAGTTGCTGCAGGGAAGGCCACATAGATAGGGATGCTTCCCCATTGTACTGTCTAGTGTCAGGGACACAGTGAGGACGCAGCATGGTGATTGCGGCCTGTGGTCTGGGACCAGACAACCTCCGTTGTAAGAGAGTCTCTATGGTGATATTATCCACGCCGGAATTCTCCCCACATGGAGGCAGACGCCATCGCGGATAACGACAACGTTGGATCAGACAGATCCCCTTGTTAATCTGCATTACCCAGGTGCTGAAGCCCCAGGTAGGTACCAAACTAAGTGCACCAACACTTCACGGGATAGCGCTATCTCCTATGCTTTTGGGTGGGTCCTGACATTGGGGGAAAAGGACATCAGTGTATTGGTGCCAAGCACCCTATGTACTTTGGGGACACTCATTGGTGGTACGGGGCAGGGCCTATTATACTGTGTGGTACAGGGTTCTGTTATAGTGTATTTAGTAAAGGTTGTTATTATATAGCTGTGTGTGTGTTATTGGTATTGTTCCTGTAAAGGGCTTATCCCACCACGTTGGGATCCCTTGCAGGTGGTGGCGCTGCACCGAGATGAACCAGTCTGAATCTTTAAATATGGCGCTCTATAAGATCCAGGACAAAAGTTTTTTTACTTGCTTTGGACACAGTGTCAAACAGAAGTTAATCTGTCAGGTTATGACCAGCTAAAGAGGGAAATATCATTTCTATTGTTTGCCTTTGGCTTTTATTTCCTCAATCTACTAATTATATGACTAGAGGGAACACTTTCTTAATTAGAAAACATGCTTCAATTGCAGCCAATTTTCAATTGTGCATCACATTTCCAATCCGAGATGCATAGGGACAGTGTGCCAATTTTAATATATAGCCATTAAAACACTTTTGCTGCCAGAAGTGCCTGTGATTAGTTGAAGTTTTTCAGGCCTTGCTGGCACCGAAGGGGTTTTAATTAAATACCTCATCTCTGCATGTTTAAAACCTCAGTCTCAGCAGATTATTTAAAAGTTGCAATAAAAAGTGAAAGCAGTTTGACATTTAGATCAGCAATTTGTTTTGCTTCACATTATGCAGTAGGGGTTCGTCTAGGCAGTGTTTTTCAACTAGGGTTCCTTTTAACCCTTGGGTTTCCTGGCCATCCCTAAAGGGTTCCCTTAAATTTAAAAATTATACCAAATACAGAAGAATTTACAATGCATCTGATCTCAGACGCGCTGTTAGAGAGGGTTGGGGATCCTTACAATGCGTCTGATCTCAGACATGCTGTTAGAGAGGGTTGGGGATCCTTACAATGCATCTGATCTCAGACATGCTGTTAGAGAGGGTTGGGGATCCTTACAATGCATCTGATCTCAGACATGCTGTTAGAGAGGGTTGGGGTTCTTCAGAATTTTTCATAAGGTTCCTTAACCAAAAAAATGGTTGGAAACCACTCTTCTAGGGCATGAGTACCTCAGGAAGTTCAGCACTACGTTAAGGGTCAGGTTCCAGGTTATACATGGAATAAGATATGGCAAGTAGCTAGCTTTGTTTTTTAGGGTCATTGTAGCTTTCTGCAATTTTAATATCTGTTTCATAATTTCATGTTTAGTAGAAATGTAGCCAATGTTGATGCACCTGTTCCCCTGCAGTAAAGAACTAAATTGTACTAAATTTCAAATCACACGATTTTGCAACTGAAAGGTGCGGTATTATATTGAAGGCTTATATTTACTTAGCTATTTTGAAAGGTGTGTTATGTGGTTGCAACTAAAATGAAAATAACCCTAATTCTTGTCTTAAATCTATGCAATCATTTGTAAAAAATAATATATATATATATATATATATATATATATATATATATATATATATATATATAACAAGCAGAAAGTAGCCGTGTTAGTCCAATTGCGATAGTGCAGAATAAATGAGTTCTTCAGTATTAGGTGATACCTTTTTTATTGGACTAACAATTTATGTCATAGGACAAGCTTTCGAGAGTTCTCCTCTCTTCTTCAGGTCAGCAATACTGATTTACACAGGAATCAATGCTAAAACAGTGTAGAGAGAAAAAAAAAAAAAACATATATGTGTGTGAAATGAAGTGAAGCATAATAAAATATGTTATCAAGTCTGGTATATATAATAAAAATGAAAGGTAAAACTGCTGAAATTAACCATGTACAGTGCAGACAACTATTATGTTCTCCAGAGTCTGTAAAATGGGTTGCATACTGTATGCTGAAATTAAGTAGATGAGAGAACCCAAAGACCTAAGAAGCCTGAGGAAGCAGACTTGATCCATGAAATGCATATGGTTGAACAGTAAGGCTGTGTCCACGCTCCCACTGACCACTTGGCGCGGTCAGCACAATCAATTTAAATCTGTCTGGCCACACACAAGTGGCGCGCGCGCCCATGAGCATGCACCTACGCTCGGGGGTACTGGGCGCCTGCCGAGACAGATTAAATTGAGTTTAAGGCGCGCTGAGGGGTCACATGACCTCCTCAGCTAATCTGTGCCAGTCAATGTTTAGGCTATGCCCCCCCATTCACGCTTACCAAAAAAGTTGCTGGACAGCCCAACGCTCATGCTTGAAGAGTTGGTGACATCACCACTCTCAACCAGGAGCACGATCCGCGGCACGGGGCGCAGCTTAAGAAGTGCATGAGCGTAAGAAACCACTGAACTATGTCTCAGGACAGAGGTGAACCGTGGCTGAGAAGCTAAGTGCATACCTTACCATATACAGATTGACTGCCCCATTACCAACCAACACATACTTTTGTGAGTGCAATTTTGGATTCTCTCTCTAGTCTATGTAGCCCCCCCTCCTAAACGGTTACCATTAGGTTAGTGTATAATGAGCCCCACTCTGTGTTGTCATAGGGATTCTGACATCATAGGAGAGAATTTAGTATAGGGAGAAGGTTCTAGAGGGGAGGTTCCTGCAGTATACGAGGATAGGAGCCTTGGGGAGAGAAGATTGGGATAGACCTGTAAAATAGTATAACAGACCAGGCACTTTATTTATTATGTTGTAGAGAGGGACAGTGCCCTTTAAGGTAGGATCCCAGAATAAGGTTAAGCAAGTCCCAAAGATTGGAAAGCGGCACACCACAGAAGACCTCAGAAAAAATGGCTTCCAGGTGTCGGCGGATCGGCTCTAACCGTGGATCTGCAGTAATACTCATCTCAATCTGTATGGAAGTGGCAGTTCCCAAACAGGCCAAAAGTATCGTTGTGAATTACAAAGGATCAGCCAGGATCCCCGTAAATATAATCATCGTAAATAGAGAACTACTGGAAGGTTTTATAATCAGATGTGGAATCATAACATAAAAAGTTTATTACAATTGCATAATGAAAAAAGATTGAATTTAGTGGGACTTAGATATTACTTAGACAATGAATGACAATTTTTCACTTAAAATAAAAATAGGTACCACTGTTATTTCTCTGGTCACCGGAAACATGTAGTGTTCCCACTACATATGTACAGTTGGAGGGCATGTAATTATTTGACTACTGACAGGAGTAACAGGAATGTCAGAAACCTCTAATTAACAAAGTAGATTATCTGCCTAAATCATTATTTCGATGCTCCCGCCCAACTCAGAAATTACACAAATCTCTACTCTTGCAAAGACGTTATGTCTTGATAAACATCTACCCTTAAGGGACAACCAAATTGTAGTAAAGTAGCACAAAGGAAAGAATTTTTGTTACCCTTTACAGAGGCACTAAAACTGCATATCAAAAGGGTGCTGACGTATTGAAAAGGTCACCATACTATAGAAAAGGATTAAGGACGAATTTGTTGAAATTCACAATGGGGCAATTTTTTGAGCAAAACTTTCTACATTTGCTATAGAAACTAATTTGATAGCAGGAAAACGCTGCCTGCGTTATTTTTTTTTTCAATGTATTTATTATATTCAGATTTTTTTTACAATATTTTCAGTTTTGCATTTTTTCCTTTCATTTTTAAAAAGCAATTAGCAGCAGTTACTTTCAAGTTAAGAATATTTATAATGTCCCCCCAAAATAGGTGCTTCTTGCCCATCGAACATTGTTATCCATGCTTTCAAATTATTAACAAGCATTACAAAAATGTAAAGAATGTTCCATATAGGGAGGGGTGTTAGTGATTCCTGCATTGTTCTTTCTATTATGCCAGAAAAAGCTTGTCCCAAATGGTATTGTTTCTATCTAAAGTTTAAAACTGCCGCACCTGAAGAAAAAATGTGTGAGGTTCTAAAGCAGAGGTGACCAACTTCAGTCCTCAAGGGCCACAAAAAGGTTAGGTTTTAAGTATATCTCTGCTTCAGCACAGGTAGTTCAATCAGTGGCTCAGTCATTGACCCTCATCAGGGTCCCCTGCCTAACTCACCGAGCACCCACTGGCTCACGGAATCCCTGCTGGCTGCCAGTCCCAGTGGAGTTTAAAGGAAAATGATCCCTGTCAAAGACTGTCATTGTGGCCCCTGACGTTCCTCTGGTCCTATGCTCCTCCTGTGGTTACCTGTGTTATCCACCTGTGATGCCTCCTCTTTACTCCCCTCCCCCCAATATTCTTTCTGTGATTCCCCCCTCTGACACTCCTTGAGATTACTCCCTGGGACTTCCGCCCTGTGTCTACCCTCCTGTGCCATGGTTCGTTCTGTACTCCTTGTGTAATTCCCCCCATGTTACTTCCACTGAGATTACCCTCCTGTGTCCACCACCCCTAGAATTCATCCTGGGGTCCCCTCCGCCCCTGGGACTCCCCCTGTGTTTACCCTTCGGTGCCCCCCATTATTATCCCAGTGATCTGCCCCCTGTGAAAAATAAACAATAAGGATTTTTTTCATGTTTGCACAAATATAAGATGTATGAATATTGGAACATGGGTTTCCATGTTGATTTAAGAGGGAGCAGAATTGCTCCTTCTTGATCAATATATTATTGCACAATCTCTTATTTGTTCTAGTTATGTATGTGAAGGTAGGGCATATTTTGGATAAAGATCAAATGCACTGCATTAATGGGAATAATGTATACATTTGATATTACCCTTTATACAGATTGGTTAGCAATGCATTGTATGATATTTATAGTTATATACAGGCAGGATATTATTTAGATTGGATGCACTTTAAGATGAAAATACTAATTACATCTTTATTTTATTAATAAAGTTGGGTCTTTATTTATATGAATGATCTTTACTTAAAGAGGCAATCCAAGCTGGAAGTTTTTTTTTTTTTTTTTTTTCAGAGAAGCTGGGAAATCTCTCTGAGAGGATAAGTGGAAAGCAGCTCTATTAGAGGAGAAGGGACCTTTCTAATGGAGTGTTGCAGTGAGATGAGCGGCTGAGCTGTTAGCTGTGAGGGGCAGCTTGCCCATGCTACCATCAATAAAGATGCCCTGTTTGAATATACCTCCACTGTGTGAGTGTGAAGTTATTCAGCAGTGGATGGCACCACCAAGAAGGTGTTCCTCACCAGGACCATCTCCCTGCGGAAGCACAGATCCTGATGAGGTGGAGGCGCTGCACATGATGTAAGTTGAACTCGCACCCACTACCTCAGCTGCCTGTCTGATGACATCTCCTAATACCATCAAGCGGGAGACTCAGGAGTCCTGTTGCCTACAGGTGCACCACCAAACACTAACACGTAATGGGGGCTGGTTATTAGAGTACCCAGGCCAATGTGAGATTGGGGGGGGGGAAACCCGTTACATTTGGAGGCGCTGCTGAGATCTTAGACCTGGGGTGCCCCATTCAACAGACGTTCTAAAATGTCACCTGTATTCCCGTGCCTGTCGCGCTCAGAAGTATATGAGTGGGCTACGAGGCTGGAAGTGCCACCGGCCCACACTCTGGTGGTGTGCGGCATCCCTATAGACATCCCGTCTATGGCCATACGAGTGGCTCTGCGCCAACATTCTCATCTCCGGGGTAAAAACGCCCTAGCCTTGGTGGATCAATGCACAGAGACCAAAGGGCACTATTCAGTATTAGTGGACATTGGGCACGATGTAAATGAAGAGCAAGGACCATCCAGTGTATGGTTTGACGGCCCGGCCGAGTCGAGCTGTGCGGTGGTATACCCCGCGCGGCCCATCAAGTCAGAACCTGACAGCTCTCACACGAACTTAGAGGAGGTGGATATGTGCGCCTCGTCTTCTTCCCCTGAGAGTTATTGTTTATTTATTTATTTATTTATAAAATATTTTACCAGGAAGTAATACATTGAGAGTTACCTCTCGTTTTCAAGTATGTCCTGGGCACAGAGTAAAACAAATAATACATGGTTACAAATACAGTTACATAAATGAACAAGGTATACATTTATATACAAGACATTGCATGCACAGTTAAAGAAAATATATATTATGAGCTTATGAAACAGTTACAGACCAGATTAAAGTGTGAGACAGCCTTAGATTTGAAAGAACTTAAGCTGGTGGTGGATGTGAGAGTCTCTGGTAGGTTGTTCCAGTTTTGGGGTGCACGGAAGGAGAAGGAGGAACGTCCGGATACTTTGTTGAGTCTTGGGACCATGAATAGTCTTTTGGAGTCTGATCTCAGGTGATAGGTACTGCATGTGGTAGGGGTGAGGAGCTTGTTCAGGTAGCTGGGTAGCTTGCCCAGAAAGTATTTGAGGGTGAGACAGGAAAGGTGAACTTTGCACCTAGACTCTAGTGATGACCAATCTAGTTCTTTGAGCATTTCGCAGTGATGTGTGTTGTAGTTGCATTGGAGAACAAAACGACAAATTGAATTGTAGAGGGTGTCAAGTTTGCTAAGGTGGGTTTGAGGAGCCGAGCCATATACTATGTCTCCATAGTCAATAATTGGCATTAGCATCTGCTGTGCAATACGCTTTCTGACCAGGAGACTTAGGGAGGATTTGTTCCTGTAAAGTACCCCTAGTTTGGCATAGGTCTTGGTTGTCAGGGTATCAATGTGCATCCCGAATGTTAAGTGGGAGTCAAACCATAAGCCCAGGTATTTAAAACTAGTGACAGGTGTTAGGGTGGTTTTAGCGTTGGTTCTAATCAGGAGCTCAGTCACTGGAAGCTTTACAAATTTAGTCTTGGTCCCAAATACCATTGTTACAGTCTTGTCAGTGTTTAAAAACAGTTTGTTTTGGGAAATCCAGTTTTCGAGTCTCAAAAAGTCAGACTGAAGTATGTGTTGAAGGTCAGAGAGGCTATGGCTGTGTGCATACAGGATTGTGTCATCTGCATACATGTGTATTGAGGCTTCCTTACAAGCTGTGGGAAGATCATTAATGAACACTGAGAAGAGTAGGGGCCCCAGAACAGAGCCTTGCGGGACACCACAGGTGATATCCAGGGGGTTGGAGTTAGAGCCTGAGATGGACACATGTTGGGATCTTCCTGATAGGTAGGACTGAAACCAGTTTAAAGCATGTTTCCCTATTCCAGAGCTCTGGAGTTTGTTAAGCAGGATAGCATGATCAACTGTGTCAAAAGCCTTTGCAAAATCTAGGAATACTGCACCAGTGAGTTGTCCCCGTTCCATTCCACACTGGATTTCATTGCAAACTTTTAGCAGGGTAGTTACGGTGGAGTGTTTGGGACGAAACCCAGACTGGAATTGGCTAGGGAAATTTGTCTTGGTGTAGAACTCGCTTAATTGGGAGTGGACACATTTTTCCATAACTTTGGATAGAATTGGGAGAAGTGAGATTGGCCTGTAGTTTGAGACAGTGTTTTTGTCCCCACTTTTGAAGATTGGGACAACTCTGGCAGTTTTCCAGGTCTTAGGGATATGGCCTGCAGACAGGATAGAGTTGACTATCGACGCAATTGGTTTGGCAATGGCTGGGGCACCAAGTCGTAGGAACCTAGATTGTAGTAAGTCGGGTCCACATTGGCTGCTTAGTTTTAGTTTGAGGAGCGCTTGTGTAATCTCCTCTTCAGATACTGGGCTAAATTGAAAATTGTGGGCAGTGTTGGGAGGGGGTGGGACTATAGGGGTACTCCCAGGATGAGATTCAGGTTTGGGGTTTGTGCTGCGTTTCGCTAATAGGTTAGTGGCACACCCCACAAAGTAATCATTGAATGCATTTGCAATGTCAGTGGGGTTTGTCAGAGTAATATCCCCCTTAGTGATATTACTTGGTTGTTGATGGTTAGGAGGCTGGAATATATTGTTGATAACCTTCCAGAAATTAGCTGGGTTTGATGTATTCTGGAGGAGATTGTCAGAGTAATATTGTGCTTTTGCATGCCTTGTTTGCCTTGTGCACACGTTCCGCAGGCATCTGTAGTGATTGAGATCCTTGGTAGTGCCAGTTACTTTGTAGCTTTTCCACAAGGCATCCCTGAACTGGTAGAGTACTATAAGGTCAGGTGTAACCCATGGAAGGTGGGCCCCCCGTACCCTTATTTTGCGTAGTGGAGCATGGGTATCGCAGAGTTTTAAGAACTCGGATTGGAAATAGTCGAGCGCAGAATCGGGGTCGGGAATTAAATCGATTCTGTGCCATGGGCAGTTGGTAAGGTCATCCAGAAACTGTTGTGGGTTAAAGTTTTTAAATGTTCTAGTTAGGAGAACTTTGGGGCTTGAATGGGGCGGTTTAATTTTCCTTACACAGTACACTATTGCATGGTCACTGAAAATGTCAGGAAGGATGCCAGAGGATTGGATTCTGCTGGGGTTTGAGGAGAGAATCCAGTCTAGCAAGGAATGGTTATGCGACTTCAGGTTTATTCGTGTGGGTTGGGAAATGAGTTGCGATAGGTTAAGTGACTTGAGTTGTATCTGGATTTTGTGGTTTTTAGGGTCAAGCCAATTGAAGTTGAAATCCCCAAGAACTAGCAGCTCACTCTTCTCATTCAGAGAGGAAATGGAGGCAAGAAATTGGGTGATATCAGTCAAGGATTGTGGAAGGGCTTTAGGGGGGCGGTAGATGCCAGCAAGCAAGATGGGCTTAGAAAAGGGGAGGCAGATTTTGCCAACTAGAGTTTCAAAAGAGGGTGGACTTGGTGGGCAATGTAGCAGTGTAAATTGTAAGGTGTCTGCAATATAAAATAACACCCCTCCTCCTCTCTTTGACCTATCTCTCCTAAAAATGGAGTATCCCTGAATGGCGATATTTGCATCTGGGGTTTTAGAGGATAGCCATGTTTCTGTAAGAACGATGGCTTTGGGTTTATGCATAAGGCACCATGCCCTTAGTTCATCCAGTTTGGGCAGCAGGCTCCGGATGTTTATATGGGCGACAGATAGCCCTTTTTGGAATTTAAAGGTGGAATTCTCAGGGGCATGGGACAGAGCTGAAATGGGAGGACCTGGGTTAGTTTCAATATCACCTGCTAGAGAGAGTAATAGTATGAGAAGAAATTTGGGTAGTTGTTTACAAGTTGTAAATTTGTGGTGTTTTCCATTAGAG
This sequence comes from Ascaphus truei, assembly GCF_040206685.1. NCBI lineage: Eukaryota > Metazoa > Chordata > Amphibia > Anura > Ascaphidae > Ascaphus > Ascaphus truei. Next base: position 482,919,302 of record NC_134483.1, read on the forward strand.
TGAGCAGTGGTTGGTGTGCTGGTTTTTAGAGTTCTCCACCAACATTCAGTAGATAGTGCAAGGCTTTTCAATAGTCCAGGGTGTATGGTGATGTTGGGTGCGGGCCAGGATGGAGGAGTTTGTAGTGGATAGAGGGAGTAACATCTCCATGAGGCCAGGAGAAAGAAAAAAGTTAGAAGACATAGCAGGTTCATGATGCCAGAGGTAGGCAGTGTTGCATGGAGCTGTTATGAGCAGAGTGAGTGTGTGCAGACTAAACAGCAGGGGTGAACCTGTACCTTGTCATGTGTTTTGCTGCATTGCAATGCTAGGGTCAATTCAGGGTTTCAGTGTTTTGTGCAGTCAGTTTTGGGAGAGGCTGCAGTGAAAGAAGTTGTAAAGGGGTGGGGGGTTAAACTATGCAGGCTAACAAGCATGGGATCATAGTGTGATCTGAATAGCTTACCATTTGTTGTCTTGAGTTAAAGAGTTTGCAGAAAGATGCAGTCCCCAGTCACCTCTAGTCAAACTGTAGTCTAACTGTATCACTTAAAAACCTCACTTTAAATGCCTCACTGCCTAATGCAGTTCCTGCCAAATGCAGCTGAGCTGTTAGTATTATACACAAAAAAAAGGTCACATGACCCTCCCCCTCCCCAATCAGTCACCTTGTTCCATTTGTTCAATTAACAGCACAGAGTTAAGAGGAAAAGAAAAAAAAAAAATATACTTTTTACATTCAAACATACTAACTTATATATCAATTCAACAAGGCCAGATTCAGTCTTATACAGAGGGTTTCAACATCAGGAACATACTTATATATCAATTGATTAATAGATTGTGAATCTATCGTAGGCACAGCTGCCGACCACAGCCCGCCGCTCAGTATTGCACCGGCCCCGACTAGCGGAAGAAATGAGATTCAAATGTTAGCTCAAAGTCTTGCCGAGTTGGGAGGAGCCCGGGCTGAAGCATCCATGCAACAACAATATCGTAAATTGAAGATCTTTTCAGGCACTAAACCGACCCCAACGGGCGAAGAGGCGTTCGATGCCTGGATAGAGTATACCTCACAGGTGGTGGAGGAGTGGACATTCCCTGAGCTAGTTAAACGACAACGCATAATGGAGTGTCTACGGACCCCCGCCTCCATCACTATACGGCTGGCTAAGGATCAACATGCAGATATCACTGCTCAGAAAATGTTGGAGACGCTCGAGCGTGCTTACGGGCGGACTGAGGATGAAGGCCAACTGATGCTGAGGTACCTCAATCTTCGCCAGAAGCCGGGGGAGGAGCTGTCTGTCTATCTCCACCGAATTAGGAAAGTCCTATGGGATATGCGGAAACGAGACCAGATCAAGTCCACCCAGGTGGACGAGTATTGTTGGAATCAATTCCAGAAAGGAGCCCTGCCCGACAACCCTATCGCCCTCCTGGTCAAATGCTCCCTGATGCAGAACGAACCCCCTAGCTGGGAGGATCTAGTAGATGAGATCAACAAGCATGAGGCATATGGCCGGTTGCATACTCCCGCCAAGAGTAAGGAGTCCACCCCCAGTGACCCGACTAAAGCACTGGGGCTAAAGCCATGAATCCCGTGACTCCCGAAGAGGAAGTCGCCCCTAAGGGCGCGGGCCCCAAAGCTAGGCCGAATTGAAATTCCCCGCCCCCATACCGTGGCCGTCCTGAATCAAGGGACCGCCTTTGCTACACCTGCGGTAAGAAGGGCCATTTCACTCGGGCCTGCCCAGAACGGGATGAGCTCCCCGAGGACAAAACTTCCACTCGACCAAACCCAGCTCGGACGATGGTATGCCAAGCACAAGCCACCGAACCTGACGTGGAAACCCCCCATGGGGACTCCCCAGCCCCGGCCGATACTGAGGACAAGACGGACACCTCCAACCGAGGGCCTTACAGCCAAGTAGGCCCTGCAGCAATTGTACCCGTATTAGTAGAAGGGATCTACGCATCGGCCCTACTGGATACAGGGTCGCAAGTGACCATCATATACCACCCGTTCTACGAACAGCACCTTCGGCACTGTACCCTGCGAACGGCTGAGCACGTGACCGTACGAGGGCTAAGCAATGAAGACTACCCTATCGCTGGAATTGTACAGGTGCAGATGGAAATACTCCAGCTGAACACCGGGAAGCGACACCCCATGCAGTTAGCGGCCTTGGTATGCCCAGAACCCCAAGGCCAATGCAAGTACCCGATCATTCTAGGCACTAACGCGGATATAGTACAAGCGGTGTTCCGGCAGTACCTAAAAGAGACTAACGAGTTACCCCTAGCCACCGCTCTTCTAGATCCAGTTGTACGAGACGAGTGCCAGTGGATCTATGTCCTGGAACGACATGGGGACCTATACAATCGCCAGGCCGGACTGACGACCATATTACCGGGGGGAGTGCGGAGACTGCCCGTCTGGTGTTGCTACCCGAACCGAGATGGGGAGGATCAGCTTTTCTCTCTGGAAAGTACCCCGGAAGAAGAAGTCCAGAGAGGATATAAGATACTACCGGAGGTGAGGGAATGGACAACTAAGATTCCACGCTGAACCAACGTGTATGTACAGAATATCTCCCCTTTTCCGATGGAGTTGGATGTCGGACAGAAGTTGGGAAGCATATATCCGGTCAGCCCTGTTGCAGACACACCTGAGGTGAAGGCGGCGGCCGCGGGTGAGCGGTCCGTTGAGATGAATTTCAATTTCGGTGAGTCGACACTACCTACCCAGTGGAAAGAGCGGCTGGTCGCGCAGTTGGCCCAACGACGACATGTGTTCTCCACGAGTGAGATGGATGTGGGGTATAGTCGCAGTGCCCAACATACCATCCGATTGAGTGATACCACCCCGTTCCGAGAACGGTCACGCCGCCTTGCCCCACGAGATATAGACGACGTGAGGAACGTTCTCCACGATATGGAAGATTCTGGGATTTTGATAGAGTCTCGGGGCCCATATGCGTCCCCCATCGTGGTGGTGCGTAAAAAAAACGGAGCCGTACGACTGTGTATTGATTATCGGACATTGAACAACCGTACAATACCGGATCAGTACAACCTCCCGCGCATCGAAGAAATACTGAACGCGCTAAATGGAAGTCAGTGGTACAGTGTGCTCGATCTCCGATCCGGGTACTATCAGGTACCTATGAGCGCGGAGGATCAAGAAAAAACAGCTTTCGTCTGCCCCTTGGGATTTTATCAATTCACCCGTATTCCCCAAGGTATATGTGGGGCGCCGGCTACGTTCCAGAGGTTGATGGAAAAGACTATCGGGGACATGATTCCACGGGAATGTCTGGTATACCTAGATGACATTATCGTCTTCAGAAGAACACTAGAGGAACACGAAGAGCGGTTATTTAAGGTAATCGACCGTCTGGGGAACGAAGGGTTGAAATTATCCCTAGACAAGTGCCGGTTTTGCCACACATCGGTGACCTACGTGGGACACATAGTGTCCGCCAAAGGGATCGCCATTGACCCTGCCAAGGTAGAGGCCGTAGTAAACTGGCCTCGCCCCGAGAACGTCACAGAGTTGCGGTCCTTCCTGGGATTCTGTGGGTATTACCGCCGCTTTGTGGAAGGATACTAGAGCAAGGCTAAGCCCCTAAACAACCTGTTGAAAATATATCCTTCAGAGACCGGGAAGAAGGCTGTATCAGCTAGCCAACCGGTCAGTGACAAATGGACATCGGAGTGTGAGCAGGCCTTCCTGAAACTGAAGGGGTGTCTGACCGAAGCGCCTGTGCTTGCATATGCGGACCCCGAGCAGCCATACGTCCTGCATGTGGATGCCAGTCTAAATGGACTAGGCGCCGTCCTGCACCAGAAGCACCCTGAGGGTCTGCGGCCGGTGGCTTACATCAGTCGCAGCTTGACACCCAGTGAGCAGAGATACCCCATCCACAAGTTAGAGTTCCTGGCTCTCAAGTGGGCTATTACCGAGAAACTACACGATTACCTGTACGGGGTTGCCTTCTAAGTGAGGACAGATAACAATCCCCTTACTTATGTCAATACCTCGGCCAAATTGGACGCCGCCGGACACCGCTGGTTGGCCGCCCTTGACAGTTACAACTTCTCCATGAAGTACAAGCCAGGACCCCTGAATGTCGGAGCAGACGCCCTCTCCCGAAGACCCGGGCTAAGTGCTACCCCAGATGACGAGGAATAGGAAGAACTGCCCGGGCCCGCCGTGCGAGCTATGTGTAGCATGGCCGCTATCATCGACGACCAAGTGGCGTTCTCAGAATTAAGAGTGGTCGATTCATTGGGATGTCGGTCGCAGGCCCAGACGCTTACTGTGATCCCAAATGGATGAATATCACGCCTGAGAAAGTACTACGGTGGAAGGACCTAGTAGATTACCAAGTGCGAGACCCTGTTATTGGTATCATCCGGAGAGCCGTAATAAAGGAGAACCCTGCCCTTCTTAAGTGTGCACCCAAAAACTTGGTGGTCTTACTCATGCGGGAGTGGGACCATTTCGAAATAGACAATTGCTTACTCTACCGGGTGGTCCAATACCACAACCACCCGGACAGAAGACAACTAGTCCTCCCTATGAACCTACAATTTCTGGTGCTGAAGGCTCTACATGATGATCATGGACACCTTGGTACCGATAAAACCTTTGGGCTGGTCCGAGATCGTTTTTTTTTGGCCGAAAATGCGAGAGGCCGTTGAGCGTCATTGTCGCCGATGTACCCGGTGTATACGGCGAAAAACCCTGCCTACCCGAGCGGCCCCGATGGGTCATTTGAAGAGTTCGGGCCCCATGGACTTTGTGTGTATGGACTTTCTGTGTATTGAACCGGATAGCCGGGGAATATGCAACGTGCTGGTTATCACAGACCACTACACGCGTTATGCTCAAGCTTTCCCTACTAAAGACTAGAAAGCCATCACCGTGGCGAAGATATTATTGGAAAAATACTTTGTACATTACGGCCTTCCCAACCGCCTCCACTCTGATCAAGGGCGGGATTTCGAGAGTACCTTGATCAGTGAACTGCTACGAATGCTGAACATTGCCAAATCCCGAACGACCCCATATCACCCCGAAGGAGATGCCCTACCCGAGCGGTTTAATCGAACATTGCTAGACATGCTCGGAATACTACAGAGTGCCCAGAAATCAGTATGGAGTCGACATGTAGAAATCTTGGTGCATGCGTATAATTGCACCCGACACAAGTCAACAGGGTTCTCCCCGTACTTCCTGATGTTTGGGAGGGAAGCCCGATTACCAGTGGATGTGCGTCTTAGAATCTCCACGGATGGGATACATAATGCTACCCATTTTAAATATGTGCAACGACTCAAAGACAGCTTGCAACAGGCATATCAGCAGGCAGAGAAATCCACCGCTAAGCTAAATGCTGATAATAAGAGGCGATACGAGCATAAAGTCAGATATCGGGAACTTCGGCCAGGAGATGCCGTGTTGCTTCGGAACTTAGGCGTCCCAGGAAAACATAAACTGGCCGACCGTTGGAGAGATGGAGTGTATGAGATAGACTCCCAAATGCCTGGCCTCCCGGTCTATCGTATCAAAGACACTGACGGCCGGGTAAAGGTATGGCACCGCAATCATCTTCTTCCCATTCCTCAAGTGGAAGATGAAGAGACCGAGATATTGGCCACACCGCTCAATGGTGAGCCCGATTTATCAGAGCAGGGTCAAGAGACTGTCCATAATGAGACCCCCTCTGACACTACTGAAGATCCCTTGGAGGGACCCTCTCAAAGGGACTACTCCACAGAAGGGGCATCTCCCGGAGGAGTTACGGGTAAAGGGCCCTGTAGGCCAAAGCCAACTCAGGTGGCACCAACAGGCCAGCCTTTGGATCCACAGAGCCCGAGCTTTGTGCCTAACAGAGACTGTTCAGAGACATTTCTCCCCTCAAGTGAAGAGGCTGAGCCTCAGGACTGTACTTATTACTCCCCCGAGGGAGTTGCCGAAGAACAGCTCCACCGGAGCCAAAGAAACAGGTACCCTCCAACTAGGGTAGCCTATGATCAGATGGGGGCACCCCATTATGAGACTCAGCAGTGTTCTCGGAGCAAGATCCAATCTGTGATTGTGATGCTCACGGAGTTGTGTAACATTGTATAGAGTCATGCATGTGCTAAGTTATGTCTCCAATGCATTTTTCATTATATAACTGCTGTATATAGTTATGTTATTTGTGTCCCAAGCGAGGACGTTGGGGATTTTACCGGGGGGAGGATGTAGCCAGGTCCCCTTGAGGTATTACCTTCTCCCCTGTTAGTATACAAGCCGAGTAGCACTAAGGGTTGCGGCCGGTATCGCGTTGTGGTGGTTCCGCCGGTTCGCGGAGCAGGGCGCCACCATTGTTAGGGGTGCGAGGAACAGGAGCACTCCAGGACTACAGGGAGCTCGCGCCTGCGCAGTAAAGGTCCAGTAAGCCCGCGAAGGACTAGCCAATAGGGATGGAGGATCTCTGTTGGCAACATAGAGATATATTTCGCGCGCAGGAACTACGACGTCAGTCGGCGACTGGAGTAGCTAGGGGTAAGAGGTAGGGTGCTGGAGTCCGTGACTCCCGGCACTAGGCCAGTACTCCCATAGGCCCCAGACAGCCCTGAGCCACCCTAGCGGAGTGTGATAAGGACCGGCCCTAGGTTAAGGACCCTGTCCCTTTATCTATAAGCTAGTGAGGAATCCAGCGGACGCTGTGCTTTCCGCCGAGAGGCTTGGGCCTACGCTTGGTCTCTAAGGGATCTCTAGACTACAAGTGCGGAGGCTCAGTACGGAGTGACTGCAGCCTGTGGACATCATTCGGGCCATCATCAAAGAACAGACGGCGGAAGAAGCGGTGATATTATCCACGCCGGAATTCACCCCACCTTTGGAGGACATCCAGCGATCCCCTTGCGGTATAGCAGCACCAGCGGCTGGAGCCCGGGCAGGTAACGCCACAACTAACGTGCACCAACAAGGCCTATCATTTGACATAGTGGCTGCGCAGTCACACACAAATACATACACGCTGGTCTACGTATTGGGAGTGAAAACAAACAGGCAATGGGGGAGCAAGGGATTAGAAAAGCATATAAAATCACTTTTAGAAGTTGTTAGAAGTCTTGTTTGATTACATGCAGTGGTGGATTATTCAGATACACATAAATACTTACACGGCCATGTATTGGGAGTGCAAGACATTGGGTGGGACTCAGTGGACTTGAGAGTGGGATTATTGCGTTGGGACAGTAGCGTCCGCCGTGACGCATAAAGTGTGGACACCCGCCGTGGTGTCCGTTATAGTTAACCTTGAGGAAACATTGAGTCGGGTTACCTTTAGAGAGGGACACCTGTTATTACTTGTTTGACCTTACATGTTCTAGTCATCAGTAAAAAGGTATTCGTTCTTATACAATCAGTTGTATGTGATTATTGGGTATTGTCCTGCGAGGAACCACTCCCCCTCTGGCGGGAGCCATCGCAGGTGGAGGCGCTGCATCATTGTATGGTATATGCTAATATTGTGCCCCAGGTTTCCCCGTGGCGGAAGCTCAGGCCTCCTGTGAGCCAACAGGTAACGCACCACACCCGAGTAACATTGTATGTTTCCTGCACCCCCACACTGTATCTGCGATTGGGGGGGGGGGGGAACCCGTTGCATATGTACAGTATGAAAGTTCTTAAAAAATAGTACAGCTCATTTCAAAGCAAGGGAGATAAAATAAATAAATGAACCTTTGACAGATACTTGATTTGGTGTTCACAATTATCAGTCCCTGGTAACTTGTTTCATGGGCAGCACCCATAATAGTGAGTAACTGTCCATTGGACAGGTGGACCCCTAATGGTATATTGCACAGGGCCCTGAATTTGCTAACGCCGTCCCTGGTTTTTGGGTCATTGGAAATTCTGAAACAAGAGAGTGCAATTTACACAACCTTGAAACTAACTAGGTTTAAAAGCATACGTTGTCTGAATATACCCCATCCACCAAACCCCATCCAACTCACCAAATATTTAGGTCACTGGGTTCTGTAAGTCCTACACTTTGAAACCATTAATGTGCATCATTGATATTACAAAAAAAATGAAAGATATTTCGCCAACATTTTGTGCAATAGAAAGACGAAAGAAAAGAAGTTAAAATCATTAAAAAATCTAATTAGGAAAACCTGAATTGTCTTTAATTTAAGGTTACAATTAGCCAGTTTCCTCTAAACTGAGCCAATTTAAACTAATGTGTACCTTTGTCCACCTATAATCATTTCCTTGTCATTGTCTACTTCTATGTGATGCCTTAAGCCTATCATTACCCGTTTTAATTTACACACCACAGTTAGTACCTCTTTGAGGTGAGGACTAAAGGAGATCTAGTACTCTAGGTAATTTTTATTTTTATTTAACTTCCCTGACAAAGCAATGAAAAGTACTATAATTAATAGTAAAAGTAGTGTTTTTAGTGTGATTGACACAACAATGAGCCCTGACATCAACATAAGGGAATGGCAGTATGAACACAAACCGAGCTGCCCACCTTCCCCCTTTCCCTGTAGGGTCATTCTTCTCCCCCCTCAACCCACCTCTACAAGCAAGTACTGGCATGGAGGCAGGCCCAAGAGGGCGTGTCCATCAGCTGAGCTGGCTGGGGAGGTGGATTCCCTGGCGGGACCACCTGGCGATGAATGAGGTGGAAACAGGATGGAAGCAGCTGCTGGGAGTCTGCAGTAATGGAGATCCAGGGCGTTTGAGTGCCTGAGTCCCGAGGAGGTATCTCCAGAAGTGAGTAGAGAGGCAGGGCTTAGCAGAAGCAGCAGTAGAGACCCAGCACAGAGGAGAGGACTGGGCAAGTGAGGTCTGGGGGAAAAACAAAGTCTGTGTCCAGGTCCTCTGCAGGTACTTTACAGGCAGCTTCAAGTGTAGAGCAGAGGTGTGACAGGCCCCTAGGTCAGAGAGCTGCTGCAGCTAGGGGAGTGTGTAGATTCTTTGTAGGAAGTTCTGGAAGGTCAAGGTGAGGAAGAAGGAGTGAGGAGACAGCGGTAGCCCACTGAGGAGTCAGGGGGCTAGAGAACAGGACAGCTTGTTTGTCTGCCTTCAGGGCTTTGCTACTGTGGCAAGTGTGATTGGGGAGAAGGCACGGCAGCACTGCTCTGTGTCTTTCAAGTATATCGATATGTGGGGTTTGCACATAGGATGTATGTGGGTTCATCGTCGTGGCAAAACAACAAGGCTTGTCGGCAAAAAAATGTTCCAAAATACTTCAGTTGGGATAACAAAAACATGGATCTTTGGTTGGAGTAAATTACACTTCTGAAGCAATATATCAGGAGTGCAGGGGAGAATCAGAGTCTGAAGCAGGAGTCTGGATTTGAAGACTGAGGAGGAGGAGGAAGCTGGATACAGGCCCCTGGACACAGGACACAACAGGACACTGGATACCGGACACAGGATACGGTTACAGGACTAGAAACAGGGTAAAGGAGGTCTGGAGCAGGATTAAAGTAAGGACTGGAGAAAGACAAACTGAAGGAAATAACTTGTTTATTCATTAACTCATGAACACTAATAAAACAAAAACAGAGACAAGGTAGCAAATAGGGGCAGAAAAAACAGGGACAGAAACAGGGGCACAAAACAAGAACTAGTATCTGCGGCAACACAACCTGCTCCAGCCAGGTCAGAAGTTTGTTAAGAAGCCAGGAAGAGACTGTGAGGTATTGTCTTCTTATAGGCCAGGACAATCGTGTGCAGTCAGAACTGCACTGACTACTAAGATGCTGCCAGGAATGCAGCAGTCCCAGTAGTGCGTGATTCCAAGCATAGTCTCACTTTCAGGCGGGGCAGGAGCAGCTGGGTCATCAAATGTTAATAAGAAGGGCCAGTGTTTGAGATTTATTGAGGGGCAGTGCAAGTTTGGTAACAGTTGTAAGTTTTGGCATGATTGTTTGTTCTGCGGGGGCTCCCACCCGGCAGCCAAGTCTTTCCTGAAAGGAAAATTTGGAAGTGGAAAGTCAGCAAGAGATTCTGCAGCAAAAAGCAATAACATCAATGAACATCGCAAGGATGGAGGCCTGGCATGAAGCAGTATTTTGATGAGAAAGCGGCTCAGTTGTTGGGGGAGTGGTTATGGTGCGGGTTCTGGATTCCTTTTGTGGAAAAGGAATGTCGGGTGGAAGCTGGTAACCTAAAATCGGTTAGGGCGATGAATGGGGTTGCAAGGAAAAAAGTCCAAAAAGAAGTTAGTTTAGGTAGGATGGTGAATCTATTTCAGGATCCTCCGCTACCAGGTCTAAAGTTATTGCATATTGGGGGTGGTTTCAAAAAAAGATAGTGGAGCATTCTAGTCGATACAACATCTGTTTTATCCAGAAGGGTCATTGGTCAACCATGGCATTGACAAGGGGCTGTGCATAGTACATTATGCGTTGTTTGAGGAAGTGGCCAAGCTAGTGATGCATTATGGGCGGGGAGCACTTATGGCTAAGGCAGACATTCAGTCTGCTTTCCACCTGATGGAACAATCCGGATTGTTTCCACCTGTTGGCGTGTAAACTTGAGGGTGGGTATTTTGTAGACAGGTGCCTGCCCATGGAGTGTGCTACAGTATTTCCTGTTTCTACTTTGAAATGTTTAGCACTTTCTTGGAGTGGGTGGTTCACCAGAGGGTGAAGGCGGAAAGGGTCTTGCATTACTTGGAGAACTTATTTTTTGTTGGCCCTAGTCTATGCTCTAGATAGTTGGCAATGTTTTTGGAGATGGCGGGTGAGTTCCGGGTTACATTAGCTTTTGAAAAGACAGGGAGTTTGTCTACTGTACTAAGTTAGAAGTGTATTGGCATGCTGTGCTATTCTGTAAACCCTTATTGCATGTCTAAACCACATCTAAATGGCTTTTTCTGGAAGTGATTTCACTCTTGCTCTGACAACAAAATCAATTTGTCAAAAAAACTCTAATTTTTTTGACACCACCTGAAGACTGGTGAGATTGATATAGCAAATTACATTTACAGCCTGAAATATGGGTTTGGCTGAGAGAGCAAATGAGCAAACCTGTAAATCAGACTGGGGATGGAGTTACACCATATCTGGTCATACTGCTTCTAAGGCAAGTACAAATTGTGTGATTTGGCTGTTAAACCTTGCGGTTTGTCACTTTTTATAGACACGGTTTAGGAGGTAGTTTGCAATAGAGAATAGAGTTTTTTCCTCACATTTCATTCCGGTACTACTGAACATGCCAAACCATGCAGTTGGCAATGATAACTTTGGAACTACTAGAATAAGTCCCACAGACTTCACTGGGAAAGGTTGGAGGAGCTAAGATCTGTGTTGGCTGGTTTTATATTATTGAAGAAGGCAAAGCATTGGCAGTTTAAATATCTGTTGGATCATCCAGTTTTGTGGATCTGGTGATGTCGATGGGGAGGGTTTTCTCATGCAGGCATGCAGAAGCCGCAATTGGGGTCAGGCGCCCTCATCATTTCGTTAGGGTTACAGTTTGTGTCTGTATGGATTTAGGGGTTTGTATAGGTTTCCTCGATTCATATAATTGGAGGATCCTGTGAAGGGCAGGGCGTTGGATGTAAAGGTGCAAAAAAAGTTGAACATCTAATTTAGGGCAAAGCATGTGCTGGGGGTTACTAATAAAATTGCTGATTCTTTGTCCTGCTTAAAGATGGTGGAGTTCAGAAGGCTGGTGCCAGATGAAAAGCACTGTGCTCACAAGTGTCCGGTGGAACTGTGGGAATTGACTGGAACAGTGATGGAGCTTGTGCGGGCCTTAGTTGCTAGGGGTACGTGGAGTGCACATCTGGCAGCTTGGAAAGATTATGTAGGGAAGGCTCAGGAAAGAGTTTTGTGTTTATATTAATGTATAGGGGATTAAGGGATAGGGGACAGGCTGCTGGATCAGTGGAGAATGAAATGGAAGGGGTGTAATTGTTTCTGAAGTTATTGAGGTTGGCAGATGCATCAAAAATGTTTATGGTTCGTAGAGTGTTGGAATAAGGAGATTGTCGGTCTCACAGGATGGAAGGGTGTCAGTCACTCCACAAACATTGGAGGGCCTGATAAGGGCTATGTGGCAGTTTTGTTCACAGTTCAAGGGGAAATTGTTTAGCCTGTGGTTTATGTTAGCCTTTTCTGGACGCTATGAGTGAGTGTGTTGGTTTGTGTTTCAAAAAAAGGACGGGGTGGTGTAACAGGGACTTATCACCGTTTGAGAGAAACTGCCTTTAAATCCAGCAGTGTGCTGGTTAATTGCACACACAATAAACCAGACTACATCTGGCTGATTAGGGCTCTTAGAAAAAGCCTGATGTGAGAAACAGAAGAGATTCCTTAGCTCACATTTGGGCTGAAATAAGGAGAACGAGGACTGGAGAGATTTCCTTAGCCCACAACGGGGCTGACCTGAGGAAAATATGATGTCTTGATGCACACAAAAGGACTGTATGCTGACATCAAGAAAAGGGTACAAGACCTCTATACCTGGACACAGAGAGTGCCATAACACACAAGGATGCTGACCCAGGACAACAGAGAAGCCTTCCCCTACAGTTACAATATGAGAAACAGATAAGAGATTTAATTGTTGGAATGTTGTATATATATACATAGTTACATAGTAGATGAGGTTGAAAAAAGACTTCCGTCCATCAAGTTCAACCTATGCTAAATTTAGACAACAGATACTTTATCCTATATCTGTACTTATTGATCCAGAGGAAGGCAAACAAAAAACCCCATTAAGGGGAAAAATTAATTCCTTCCTGACTCCAAGAATTGGCAATCGGATTAATCCCTGGATCAACATCCTTCCCATGTATACTTATTTGGTATATCCCTGTATACCTTTCCCATCTAAAAATATGTCCAACCTTTTTTTGAACAAATCTATTGTATCTGCCATCACAGTCTCCATGTATAATGAATTCCACATTTTAACTGCCCTTACTGTAAAGAACCCTTTCCTTTGTTGCTGGTGAAATTTCCTTTCCTCCAACCTTAAGGGATGGCCCCGAGTCCTTTGTACTGCCCGTGGGATGAATAGTTCTTTTGAAAGCTCCTTGTATTGTACCTGAATATATTTGCATATAGTTATCATATCCCCTCTTAGACGCCTCTTTTCTAATGTAAATAAATCTAATTTAGCTAGCCTCTCCTCATAAGTTAGAATGTCCATCCCCTTTATTAATTTGGTGGCTCTTCTCTTCACTCTCTCTAGTTCCATAATGTCTTTTCTCAGGATTGGTGCCCAAAATTGTACTCCATATTCAAGGTGTGGTCTTACTAATGCTTTGTAAAGGGGCATAATTATGTTTACTTCCCTTCCATCCATTGCCCGTTTGATGCAAGATAAGATCTTGTTTGCCTTTGCAGCCACTACATGACATTGGGCACTATTGTTAAGCCTGCTGTCTACAAGCACTCCTAAATCCTTCTCCATCAAGGATTCCCCCAATATATCTCCATTTAATTTGTAAGTCGCCTTTTTATTCTTGCATCCCAAATGCATAACCTTACATTTATCTGTATTAAACCTCATCTGACATTTACCTGCCCACGTTTCCAGTCTCTCCAAGTCATTCTGAAGAGAAATTACATCCTGCTCTGATTCTATTACCTTACACAATTTAGTATCATCAGCAAAGATGGAGACTTTGCTCTCGATCCCAACCTCAAGGTCATTAATAAACAATTTAAAAAGCAGGGGTCCCAGTACCGATCCCTGAGGTACTCCACTCACGACTTTAGCCCAACCTGAAAAAGTTCCATTTATGACAACCCTCTGTTGTCTGTCCTTTAACCAGTTTTCAATCCAGGTGCATATATTATTAGAGTCCAACTTTCTTTATTTTGTACACCAACCTCTTGTGTGAATCCATATCAAAAGCCTTTGCAAAATCTAAGTAGACCACATCAATGGCATTACCCTGGTCTAGATTCCTACTTACCTCCTCAAAGAAACAAATAAGGTGGTTAGTTTGGCAAGATCTATCCTTCATAAATCCATGGTGACTATTACTAATAATTTTATTTTCAATTAGGTATTCCTGAATATTATCCCATAGTAAACCTTCAAGTAGTTTCCCTACTATTGAAGTCAGGCTTACAGGTCTGTAATTTCCCGGTTGTGATCTAGCTCCCTTTTTAAATATAGGCACCACATCTGCTTAACGCCAATCTTGTGGTACTGAGCCTATGGAAATGGAGTCCTTGAATATTAAATATAATGGTTTTACTATTACTAAGCTTAACTCCTTGAGAACTCTTGGATGTATGCCATAGGGGCCAGGTGCCTTATTAACATTAATTTTTTCAAGTCGCTTATGAACTTCTTCCTCAGTTAACCAATTGTTCATTAATATGGAGGTTGTGGCTTCCTCCTGCGGCACTACTAGTGAACTTGATTCTTCCCTGGTAAACACAGAGGCAAAGAATTTGTTTAATACCTGAGCTTTTTCCTTATCTCCAATAATCTGCCTACCCAGCTCACACTGAAAGGGTCCTATATTTTCTTTTCTCATTTTTTTGTTATTAAGGTACTTAAAGAATTTTTTAGGGTTGACCTTACTTTCTATTGCAATCCTTTTTTCATTATCCATTTTTGCTAATTTGATTGCCCTTTTGCAATTTTTGTTACATTCCTTATAATTCTGATATGATGTCTCTGTCCCTTCTGACTTAAAGAATCTAAACGCCTTCCTCGTCTTGTCCATTTCCTCCCCTACCTGTTTATTTAGCCACATTGGTTTTGACTTATTTCTATTATACTTATTACCCACTGATAAGTGTGCTTTTCTAACAATGTTTTAAAGACTGCCCATTTATCTTCTACATTTTTCCCTGCAAAAACATCATCCAATTGTATTACTACTAGATTAGACCTCAGTTTATTAAAATCTGCCTTTCCAAAGTTGAAGGTCTTTGTTGAACCCAAGTAATCTGTTTTTTGATAATTTATTTCAAATGAGACCATGTTATGATCACTGTTACCCAAATGTTCCAGGACTTGAATATTTGTTATTACTTCTACATTGTTTGATATGACCAAATTCAGAACTGCCCCTCTCCTGGTTGGTTCTTCAATAATTTGGGTCATATAATTGTCTTTAAGCACCCCCAAAAACCTGTTCCCTTTTGTTGTAACGCTAATCTCATTGCCCCAGTCTATGTCTGGATAATTAAAATCCCCCATTATGCAAACATGACCCATGACAAACATATATATATGGCCAAAAAAAAGATATAGTAGCGCCACTTATAAACCAGTGAACAATATAAAACCTTATACAATTTACTATGTTCAAAGATGAAAAACAATCCTATAGAAAATATGATTAAAATAATGACTAACTAAAACGCTCTATTACAAAAATATGCAATTAGATATAAACATAAAAATAATGATAAAATTATAAAAATGTCCAATTTGTAATAGTCCAAACCCCAGAATGAGTCCTGATAGGTTCTGCAGGAACTGATTGCTGGATCCAGGGGTCCACGGCTGCTCTCACATGGAAGAACCACTTCCAAGATAAATGCTATAGAAACAAAAACAAAACAGAGAGCGCACGCCCCATAGTGTGATCCTGTACAATTTAAAAGGGAGGGGGTTTGGTGAGGGGGATTAAAAACACTTACAAAGTATAAGTGATAAATAAGCAATTTGTGACAAAATTATCACCACCGATGCAGGCCGTCCCGTGATATATTGGAATCCAACTTGAACCCTTGGGCAGTGCATCCGACAGTGTCCGTTCTTTTCCGCGATCAAACGATGTCCTCCACGCAATGTGTCATCAGAGTAGGCCTCAATGCTGCTCCTGCACGCTTCGGCCGTAAAGCATGCAGACAACGTGATGACGTAATGTCGTAATTTTACGTCCCTCTAAAATTACGACATTACGTCATCACGCTGTCTGCATTTACGGCCGGAGCATGCAGATCAAACGATGTCCTCCACGCAATGTGTCATCAGAGTAGGCCTCAATTCTGCTCCTGCACGCTCCGGCTGTAAAGCATGCAGACAACGTGATGACGTAATGTCGTAATTTTACGTCCCTCTAAAATTACGACATTACGTCATCACGTTGTCTGCATGCTTTACGGCCGGAGCGTGCAGGAGCAGCATTGAGGCCTACTCTGATGACACATTACGTGGAGGACATCGTTTGATCGCGGAAAAGAACGGACACTGTCGGATGCACTGCCCAAGGGTTCCAGTTGGATTCCAATACATCACGGGACGGCCTGCATCGGTGGTGATAATTTTGTCACAAATTGCTTATTTATCACTTATACTTTGCAAGTGTTTTTAATCCCCCTCACCAAACCCCCTCCCTATTAAATTGTACAGGATCACACTATGGCGCGTGCGCTCTCTGTTTTGTTTTTGTTTCTAAAACATATATATATGAGTGTGTGTGTGTGTGTGTGTGTGTGTGTGTGTGTGTGTGTGTGTGTGTGTGTGTGTGTGTGTGTGTGTGTGTGTGTGTGTGTGTGTGTGTGATTTTACACCGTGGAACGTATTTGAAATGAAAAGCTCAGGAAGTTCTACGAAACGGATTTTGACTCTTTTCACTATCTCTTTTAAGGGGTTACAGTTGATTTTGACTGAAATGGTGTTCTGAAGGGTGTGGTGGGGTGTTTGGGTTACAAGAACAATTGAGTGGAGTAGGCATAAGATAACTAAATCAATTCAGATTTTTAGTCTAGCCACATGGGTTTGTATAGGTCAGATGGGGTTCACCTTTGTGACCTGGGATTGGATCTGTTCAATGTAACATTACAAGAGGCATTGGAGAAAGTGATTATGGAGCTGGAGGCGTCGGGCCTAATTTAAGAGGTTAAATAGCCCCGGTTGTGGCGGCAATGTTGGTACATCGGATATCCTACAAAAATCCTGTCAGAATGAGTGGAGTTTCAAGGTGGGGCCTAGGATAGGCAATTGGGCTGAACGAGCTGTATTCGCTAGGTGGTGGATACAGGGAGCTTCCTCAATTGGGTTTGGTAACTGGGAGGAACCAGAGTGCGGGGCGGCACCTGGCTGGTGTGATGTTGCCACGGTTATGCCCAGATAACTGGTTAACAAGTTACGGACTCTGGCAGGGTTAAAGTGGGTTTGAAAGGTGTTAAAATATATGTATGGGTTAATAAAGCTGTGGCTGCGTTGTGTATTTATTGCACCTTGTGTGTTCATATGGGTCGGTACTGTATGATGGGGGAGTATGGTTAGGGGGAAGAAAGCTCAAAGAGCTGACAATACTAGGTGAGATATCTAATATATGAACGGGTGGAAGAGTTATTTGGTCAAAATAATATCACTTGAGTGTCAAGACCATTTTTTTTGGCATAGAAATAATCATTCTAGTTTTATCTTGATGTGTATTTCCTATCAACCCCAGAGCATACTGGAAAAGAAATCATTTTCCAATCACACAATAAAAAAAGCACTGGACATATTTTATTTTTTACATTAGATATAAGCTGTATGACTGAAGTCTGAAGATGCATACAATTGAAGTTATCAAATGCATCTTAATATCTCATTAAAATAGCTCTTACACATCATTTCCAAACTACCGTTTGAATTTCACTTATGGATAGTTTTCACTCTAACACAAAGCCTAAATTGAGCAGAAAAAAATATCAAGGGCAATGACATGCTAAATGGTATTTGCTGATTGGAAACCTAAAAAAAATGATGTCAAACTGTATAATTGTTTGCTTTTTTCCCCCTTACTAAGGGTACAATCACTTTTTTTTTTAAATATCAAACATATAGATGACATTAGTTCTTGTGTCTGCTAGTTGGCACTGGATTCTAAGCTACATTTTTTTAGAAGGTCATATAACCTATAATAAGCAGCCATTTAGTATGAAGTCATACTGTATGTTTCAGTCACTTGAACACAATTTCTACTTTAATAAGGTCATTATGAAACAAAGTTCCTAATCACTCAGTCTTGTTACTTTACCCCCATGAGCAATCCACTACATTTGCATGCAAACTGCTTTAAGTTTTAACTTACTGGCACACATTTACTAAACAGTGCTATGCCATAGCACACCTTAGGGCTCATTTTACATGCAGAAAACCTTTAAATTACATAGAAATGAGCAAAAGTGCATGATGTTTGAGCCATCTACTTGGTCAGCGGCAACTCTCTCACATACAAGGGAAGTTCTTTGAACCACTTCACACAACAATGTGGTTTCTCTGACACTTTTTATTTAATTTGTTTTAAATACTTGATTTATAATTAGTCACTTTTTAGCACCTAACATTGTCATTTTGAGCGCACTATATCTGTTTTTCATTGTTCTTTCTGCTCATCGATTGTGTGCAGCACTTTATTATAATTGTGGAGGTGTGTTATACACTCATTATAGTGGTTTTTTGGTGATATACCATGGTTTAGAATATTTCCAAGTTCAGAGATCAGAGGAAAGATAAACTTGACACCCTGTTCTCTGAACAATATCGTGAGCCCAGTCCTGATAATCCTATTGGGCTGAATTTTAAAACTTTGGAAAAACTTGTGCTCAACGAGAGTAGGAGCTGGTGGGACAAAACCACTTTGGAAAAATATGTAGCTAGCCAAAGAATCCCTAGAGGTCTTAGGATATTTAAGACGCCAACATTTGGTAGCAATAATGACCACTTCACTAAAGAGTGGAATAGCATTCTAGTTGATTGTTCCATGGGGTTAATGAAACTAATCATATATAAAATAAATACAATGCTTGTTGAGTTTGATAAACAGATTGCTGAGGCAATCAAGGGATTAGAAACCATAACCCATGAAACTGCCTTTTCAGAACCCTCCCCCCCCACACCCCTACCCCCCCACCATAACCTACACGTAAGGAGAAGCCAAGGAATGATTGGTATACTGATTGCTATCATGATCATTTTCATACAAACAACCAACAAAGGGTTAACACCAATGAGGGTGGGACTAGTGTCGCATATCGCAACCAAAGGAGGGAATTTGATAGATCTAAGGATGGGAGATCTAGATATAGAGGAATACCAAGCCAATCAAATACATATGTTCAAAGATCTGAGATGCATTCCTTGCGTACATTAGACGATCAGACTCCATATCTCAAGACCCCAACAGCTTATTTTTTAGACTCTGTAAGAGACAGACATCGTTCCATAACTCATTGTAACGCTAATCTGAAACCAATTTCTGGAGGGGATGTGCTCTTGGATGATCTGCCATTGACCAATAGCGGTTTGCCAGCTATCACCCACACTCCTTTCAAACTTCCATCTAAATTTTACCCCACCAATTCTAAGGGTCGCTTTACAGAGATATTTAGTCAACAATTACTTAATTTCTCTTGTTAAAAATAGGAATAATCCTAAATAGTATAATCTCAATAGAGAGGAGTATATACTGTAACACTCATAATCTTCAACAAAACAAGGAATTGATTATTAGGGAAGCAGAGAAGTGGGGGAGGGTAGTTCAGAACAGGACAGACTATGAAAAGGAAGACCTGAGGCTCCTCTATGATCCTGTGTCCTATCTACCTCTTAAACAAGATCCCACTTAACAGTATGTGGAGGAATTAAAAATATTTTTAGATCAGGCCGTTACAGATGGTGTACTAACCAATTTAGAGTATAATTTTCTATTTGAACCTAATCCTAGAATTCAAATAATATATAATCTCCCTAAAATACATATAACATTGTCAGACCATCCTGGGAGACCGATAATTTCAGGGATCAAATCATTAACCTCTAACGTTTCCCAGTACGTTGATTATTTCCTTCAAAACTATATATGTATGTAACCGCCCTTTAGGATTACTATGGTTTTAAGGGGTTAACTGTGTGGTCTCACACAGAGTAACGCCCCTCCCCATCACATGGTGTTAGGTGACAAGGAAGAATCATAGCCCGCCCACTTCTGCCTAGTGAAAGTTATCTTATAGCAGGATATATATACGCAGAAGGGAGAGGGTTCGAGAAGGTCAGGTCCCCCAGAGGAGTCGCAGGTGAAGGACCTCACAATGAATAGTGTATACGGGTTTATAATATAGATAAGTCTAATATATGGTAAGAATTCCCTTTATTTTTTTTAAGTTAGGGATAGTGCCCAGTTTAGATAGCATTCCCAGGAATGGCTCCAGACTATTCTATAGATTCATAGAGAGGAAGCATATGCCAAGGGGAGGCTCCCCAAACCGCAGCCCCGAGGCATATTTGGACCAGTCTCATCGGAAGGTCCACAGCTGACGCTCACCCAGAAGACCACATGATTGCATTCAGTACCCGAGACGGGGATACTTACCACAGACAAAGAGATCCTTTGGGTCCTTTGGGTCAGAGGCCCAAAGGAGATGGAGCACTATCGACGCTACAAAGCAGAGGGATCCTTTAGGTAACAGGAGTTAGTCAAGCCTCAGCACCTCCCTTGCGGGCCGAGATAGGGGGCAGCTAGGGAACAAGATACAGACAGCACATACAGAGAACAGTGATGAGACTATACACAAAGTAATGTGTACCATTTAAATGAGAGTTTATCAATGGTGATTAATAAAGCTGCTGTTTGTATGAATAAGTTCCCGGTGCCCATCATTGCATTACCAATGGCCAGCCTGCAAGAATCCAGCACCCTGAGAAAGTAACCAATACTGAGCAAGTCAATTAAAGAGACATTTGATGTAAAATTCACTCGGAGCCGGGCAGGGAGGGTAACACACACATACAGTATATATACGTTTTACGATATTACTTATAACCAAGATGTTTCTTTTTTACAGATTGATGTTACTTACAATTAAGTATTAAAATAAAAACAAGTGTTTTCCTAATGCAGTTTATAAGCTTCCAGGTGGCATTAATGTGATTTTTTTTTTCATTTTTTTTGTAGCACATACAGTAGTCTCAAAAAAAGACATCTGAATACAGTTTACTGAACTTTTTATATTGTTGCTATAGCGCCAACAAATATAGTGGACATAGTAACTTCTTCAATGGATTGTAAGAATAAATATATTGCAGTTTGAGATTTTGGCTTATTTGAAACAATATGATATCCCTATATTTCAGCATTTTGTATGTTTCTTATTTTGTATCTAAATTCCTATTTACTATGAGACATTCCTCAGCATGTAGGTGATAACGCAAAACACCCTCTAAGTAAGCAGCCCCTGCTGTGTTTTATCCAGATCTGGATATCCTCCCTGGCACAGCACTTAAAAGTAATTAATAGCCCATTTAGCACTGGCAGTTCAGACTTACTTAAACCATGAGAGGTAGAGGCTGATTTTGAAAACCAGGAACATTTCAAAGTACTTCAATTCACTATCAGCAGAGTAATTCAAAATGTATTAAATGCAGTACTAACGTTACAATTACACAGAAATAAAATAGAAGGGCTTCTTTAAGGCAGTTGTCTGCTTTGCTTTTTTTTCATTGTTTTTTACTTACTTGAGGTAATACATTCTTGATCCTTTTTACACTTGTAGCTGAGTCCCCTTCCCTGTCCCGGTGCGGGGAACTGGCCAGTTGTTCAGCGGGACCCAGTGCAATCAGGGAGAGGTGGCGGCGGCCATTGCAGAGGTTGGCGCGCATGTGCAGGGGCTGCCAAAGCAGTGGACATCTTGGATTGCCTGAAAGGGGCTTTACAGGATTACAAGTCCCAGAAGAACTTGCGAGAAAGCGTGCAAGTCCATCTTGGACTAAAGATATCCTTTGCGGGACTAAACAGAGTATAGGCAGTCTGAAGGAGGCATCCAAGGAAAAAGTAGTGTCCAGTGAGCAGTACCTTCCTGGACAAGCCTAGACCATGCCCCCTAGGCCCCAGTTAGGCCCTGAGCCACTAAAGCTCCATATTGTAGGGAGGGCCCCAGATAGGGACCCTCCTCACCCTAGTGCTACTGCTGCTCTACTGCGCCTGGGATCAGGCTGCACGTGGCAGCAGCAGAGAGGAATACTTCCGCTGGAGATCACCACGTGAACCGCTCCTTGGACAAGGTGTGAGGGGAATTGTTAGAGGCCCCACCACATGGGACCTAATACAGCATCCTACCATCAATATACCCTGGTCAGGCCTGTGATCAGGAAGGTACCCACCATGCACCATCACTTCACAGGGGTAGCGTTATCTCACATTTGGGTGTGGGATTGTTCTATGGACACTGGGTGTTTAGGTGCCACGGGCACCCTAAGTACTTTGGGGGAAACACATTGGGGTGTTGGGTATTACAGCAGTGTATTATCATTCGTGTGTGTTATTGTTGCATTAACTGTGTATAGTAAAGATCAGTTATATTTACATGGTGTGGTGTTATAGTGTTATTACAAATTGTATTGTGTCCTATGAGGAACCACCCTGCCAATGCTGGGACCCCTCATGGGTGGAGGTGCTGCACAGAAAGAGAGAGCTCACCCCAGGCTCCCAGAAGCAGAGGCTTGGGCCTCCTGTGAGTGTACAGGTACTAGCAGCATGCGTAGTCACCAACAGTTTTCCGTAAGTATAGGGAAAGGGGACTACACACTATATTACTTTTTGTTTTAATCTTTTAATCCACCGATGCGTTCGGGATATAAATGTGGGGGGGGGGCGGGGGGGTGAGATTTTCTTTATAGATCTGCTGCAGATTTTTGACCTAGTTTTGCAGTAGAGGAACTTTAATTAATATGTCCCTGTATGTTCTTTCTCAAATAATTTTAGCATTTTAAATTCCCCTTAATAGCAAATTATCTGAACTCCAAAAAATCAAACTCCAATAGGACATATCTCTAATTCTCAGACCAGGCACACAAAAAAAATCACAGGAAATAAAACAAAGGGCCTCATTCAAATTTAAAACTAAAGTGAAACCAGAATAAGACCTCATTTTTAAATTAGGTTTATACAAACCTAGGCAGAACATTGGATTAATGCATCTTATATAATGAAAAACAGTCAACATTAGTTTCTTGGAAATTGTAGTTCTGGCAAATTGCATTTTCTAACTGTTCTTGATGGAGAAGTAACTTATAGCACTTGTAACACTTTCAACAGCTACTTAATTTTGTGACTATGCGTGTTATTATGAAGGATCAAAAATCAACACAGGACTCCAATAACATGGTTAACACAAGGGGGATTAGCTATGTTATGAAGGCCAATTCACTTGGTAGTTAAAGTGTAATTAGAGTGTAACCACTTGCTAAAACAGGATTAGCTGCAGCATATTGCTCTGCAATTCACTGAAGGTTTTCTGACAGTGAAAGAATTAATAAGGACACATAATGTCAAATTTAAACAGTAAAATACACAAAGGAAATAAAAATGAGTGGAATGCAGAGTTTAATGAGGCTAACAATGGAACTAGTTAATTGGATGCCCGCTATGATTAAATAAGAACAAAAGAAAAAGGGACCTTGGGCACGCCACAAAAACACTACAAAGTCCATAAATGTATCTTTCCGGCGCTCTCATTTTCGGGTGCCCACCGCGGAGGTCCAGGCAAGTACTTGCCGAAAACAAAATGAAGGATAGGCTCAACGGACTTTCTTCAGAATGATCATTTATTGTGCAACAAACTCAAGTTTCTCAAGGCAGAAAAGTAATTAAAAAATGGTTCAACGGTGTCCTCATATCCTCCTGCCCTAATCCTCCCCCACCCACCAGCGGCATCTATTAACCACCAAATATTTAATATTGGAGGAGCTCCATTTGTAATTGAAGTTCAGTTGTAATAGTTTAATTTCTGGGGCTGGGAGGGATAGATTTAGTGCCTCCGAGTTGTCATTGTTCATTTTGTAACCCGAAATTTTCTGTGTCCACATGATTTTGTCTCATCTGGTGCGGACCTGCCTGATGTTGTCTCATCTAGGGACAGTTCTAGCCATATCAACAAATGTGAGATTTACCAGCATGATGTTATCAGGGGGCGTGGTTCCCAAAGGATCTGACTGTTCCAGGCTCTGCAGAGAAGGGAATCCCCATCAAAACAAAAGTGCATCCCACACAATTAAAAAAATAGTATCAAGCCAAATATTATTACAACCGTGTAAATATAATAAAGCATATTAAGGCATTCACCAGGGATGTAAAGCCTCATACATCAAGAACAGACAATGAGTGGCTGATATTTGCCACCATATGCAAAAGCTAGTAGATTTCTTAGATCAACTGTACATCAACATTTTCACTTGTTGCCACATCATCTGACCTTTGTGAAATGGTGTACAATGCCTCCATTAATGGCCTTTAAAAGAGGCAGAAATATTCCTGATTATCTGATTAAAACAGATGACAAAAATATTATGAGATTGATCATTTCCTGAACCGAGGCAAACCAGGCTGCTATAATTGCTGCTTGCAATAGCCTAATTGTGGCAACAATTTTAATCTGGTCTGTAACTCTTACATACGCCTTTAATACTGTATATATTATCTCTAACTGTGCATGCTATCTCTTTTATATAATGTATACCCTGTTCACTTATGTAACTGTATTTGTAACCATGTATTATTTGTCTTATCTCTATGCCCAGGACATGCTTGAAAACGAGAGGTAACTCTCTATGTATTACTTCCTGTTAAAACATTTTATAAATAAATAAAATAAATCACTTCGTTATCAAATCACGTTTCACTTGTGTTTCTACAAACACAATCTATATGATCAAATGTCCCTGTGGTTTACTATTTGTGCGGAAAACTCTAAGAATGCTAAGACAGAGATTTAGAAAGCATAAGAGTGATCAGGCAAGGCACAGGAGACACAATACTGAGTAAGCACTGTATACTGCAGAACACCAACATCAACACCAAAATTTCCTCTTTAAAAGTGATGGGCATTGCACCATGGGGAGTTGAGAAAGATAGGGAACACTCAGAAGAGAGGCATTCTGCACAGTCACCCTCAACTCATTACATCCCCAAGGTTTAAATAAACAATTACAATTAGGCTATGTTTTGAACACCAGAGAAATTATTTTATTTGTCTATTTAAAAATGTTTGATTTTGATGCTTCTGCTGTTCCGCACATTATTGATCATCTATGTTATGCCCCTCTATATATTCACCTTATGTAAGTATATTCAGTTATGGGGCTTTTTTTCTGGATACCTTGGCATATCTGTACATAAAGTAAAGCACATATATCAAACTTTCTATGGTTAGTTAGAGACATACAGAATGTAGAAGGTACATATATTTTGGGTAGATATATTTTGGTTTCTTTGTGGATTTAGGGGATTTCACTCAGTGGAAACTGCACTATGTCAATATATTACAATAAATATATATTCTCTGGATTACTATACCAATTTATACAGAGTAAGATTGTTACATGGGTTACATATTCAGTCTATGATGAAGAATACTCAGCCATCTAATATATTCCAGTGACTACCCAGATAAAAGTTTCTATATACTCAGAAGTTTATTTTTTTTCACACGATTGTCATAGTTTTTCGGTATGATATTCATTTTTTATGTGTGTGGGATGCACTTTTTTCTTGGTGGGGATTCCCTTCTTTGCAGAGCCTGGACTAGATGTATTGCCTGGGAACCACGCCGCTCTGATGACATCATGATGGGAAATCTCATGTGTTGATATGGCTAGAACCGCCCCAGATGAGACAATAGTGTGCATGCCAACACCATATGATGTGGAGTCTTGAGGACGTGGAAGAGATGACCTCACCCGATGCTGACACCGAAGTCACGTGCCAAGGTAGGGGTGGGGGGACTCGGGCAGGAGGGTCTAAGATGATGCCTTGGAGCACTTTTTTATTACGCTTCTGCCTTGAGAAAGGCTGCAGTGAGCAGGTGAAATGTTGGTTTCTGGCACAATAAATCGTCATTGGGGAGGTTAAAGTCATTAACTACATTCTTTGAGTACAGAGGAACAGGTGATTAAATGTTCTTTTTGACATTATTTCAAAATCATACTTAATGAGTTTTATGTTTTCGTAACTCTGAAATATGATTAAATAGGCACTTAATGAGTTTTTCACAATGAAATATCAAGAAATTCCAAGTCAAGAAGTGCATTTAATGAGTTTTTAACAAAAATGCACTTAATGATTTTTACCTCTGCAACAACAAAATTATCATTCTGAAGATAGTCGTTGTGCTCAACCTTCTTTTAGTTTTCTATCATTAGAAAAGTAAACATACGCTACTTTGAATATGTTTAGAAAACAGTAAAAAATATCTATTTTAGATCTTGATGAATAGTATATCAAAGTGTGCATGTTATAAGATGAATATTCCACCAATATAGAGCTATAAAACCAGTCAGCATAGCAGGCTGTCTGCAGCCCGTATCTATTGGCCCATTTAAGTGGCAAGCATAGTGGAGTATAAAAGGAAGTATAAAAGGGAGTTCAAAAGGAGTAAACAAGTGGACAAAGCCTACTGGCCCTGATTCCTGCATTTGACCTACGCTGGAAAGGAGGATATCATCTATCCCAGACTGCACATCTCAACACTTAACTATTGCTGTGATGCCACCTTTACTTTTTATATTTGCTGTGACCTCACTTCTTTTCAAATTATGCACTTCCTTCCATCAGCCTCATTATGTCTCCAACTCTATTCATATATCTCCATCTCTCCTCTCTTCCCCACATCTCAGTTCACATGAACTCCTTTCTTACCTGCGCCCTCTGACACCACACAGCAATATCCCCTGCACTAAAACACACCCCTACAAATCATCCTCAAACATTCTCTTTCTATCCATGCTTCTCCTCCTTGCTTCTGGGGATATCTCTCCCAATCCTGGTCCCTGCTTTATTTCTACATGCTCTCGTCCTGCCAAATGCAACTTCTACTCCTTCTGGTGTAAACCCCTCTAACCTCATATCCATCCCCTGCCACCTGCCCTCCTCTCTACCTTTCTCCTGTGCCCTTTGGAATGCTCGCTCCCTTTACAACAAGTGCCTCTCTGTGCATGACTTCTTTCTCTCAAACCTCTGCTCCTATTTGCTATAACTGAGACCTGGCTCACTCACTCTGACTCTGCTCTAGAAGCTGCCCTCTCTTATGATGGCCTCTCTGTCCCACAGTCCATGCCCTGATGGCAGTGGTGGAGGCATGGGTCTCCTGCTCTCCTCTCTCTGCCATTACCGA
The DNA here is from genome assembly GCF_040206685.1 of Ascaphus truei. NCBI lineage: Eukaryota > Metazoa > Chordata > Amphibia > Anura > Ascaphidae > Ascaphus > Ascaphus truei. The sequence continues at coordinate 482,946,398 of NC_134483.1, forward strand.
ACACTTCCTAATCCTCCCTCTCTTGCTTTTTCCTCCTTTGAGGCTCACTGTCCAGATCTTCTCTCCTCTCCCTGTCCATGTGGCGGTCATCTATTGCCCACCTACCTCTACTCATCCCCCTTCTGACTTTCTCTCTCACTTTGAATCCTGACTCTCTTTCTTTCTCTCCTCAGACTCCCCTGTTCTTCTCCTTGGGGATTTCAACTACCATATTGATGACCCCTGCAGCCAGCACCCACAAGGATGGCCACTACTTAGACTTGGTTTTCACTAAAACTTTTCTCTCTCTGATTTCTCCATTTCCCCCTTTTCTGTCTCTGATCATCACCTCATCTCATTTTCTCTCTCTCACTTCTCCCCCTCTCCATCTCCATCTACCCCTCGTTCTGCAGAAACCTGCACTCTATTAACCTACCAGCTTTTAATTCCACTTTACACTTCTCCTTCTCCTCTCTCAGCCCTGCTACAGACCTTGACAACCTGGTCAGGAACTACAACTCTGCCTTATCCTCCTCTCTTGATCTACATGCCCCGCTTTCTCTCTGCCATCCTCACCCTTCTAACCTCTGACCATGGCTAAATGCCCACACACGCATGCTGCATGCCTCCACTCATTCCTCTAAATGCCCCAGGAGGAAATCTTATACTCTTGCAGTCTTCCTTCACTACAAATTTATGTTGTCCTGTTTCAACTCTGCCCTCTCTCAGGCTAAACAAACCTACTTATCTTCACTAATCAACAAGCACAAGTCTAACCCACGCCGACTCTTCTCTATCTTTGAATCAATCCTCAGACCACCCTCGGCTGCCTCCTCTTCTTCCGCTATCTCAGCTCAGGACTTTGCTGACTATTTTAAGGAAAAGGTGGAATCCATACTCCAGACAATCTCCTCTGTTGCCTCCTCTCACCCAACACCGCTTCCTAACTCACCTCCTGCCGTCCTTGACTCTTTTTACGCTGTCTCAGAGGAGGATGTGTCACTGCTGATCTCCTCTTCTCCCTCTACCACCTGCCCTATTGATCCCATTCCCTCCCATCTCCTAAAACCTCTTGCTCCTTCTATAATCCCTACACTCACACAGATTTTTAACTCTTACCTTTATTCTGGTATCTTTCCCTCCTCCTTTAAACATACAACAGTTATACCATTACTCAAAAACAGCAAGCTTGACCCTTCTAACTATCGACCTGTCTCCCTCCTGCCTTTTGCCTCCAAACTCCTTGAACGTCTTGTATTCTCTCGATTGCTCCATTTTCTCAACAGCTATTCTCTCCTAGACCCTCTACAATCTGGCTTCCACACTGCTCACTCCAGTGTAATAGCCCTCACTAAAATAACTAATGACCTCCATGCTGCCAAAGACAGAGGTCATTACACTCTGCTCATATTACTTGACCTCTCTGCAGCATTTGACACCGTGGACCACCCTCTTCTCCTTCACATTCTCCATACTCTTGGTATTCATAACAAAGCTCTATCCGGGATCTCCTCCTAACTCTCCCATTGTACTTTCAGTGTCTCTTTTGCCAACACCTCCTCGTCCTCTATCAATTTCTCTGTGGGGGTACCCCAGTGCTCTGTCCTGGGACCTCTTCTCTTTTCTCTGTACACACTTTCTCTAGGTGACCTAATCACATCTCTTGGGTTTAAATATCACCTCTATGCGGACGACACACAAATTTACTTTTCAACCCCTGACCTTACACCTGCTGTACAGACCAAAGTTTCTGAATGTCTCTGGGCTATATCATCCTGGATGGCCCTCTGCCGACTTAAACTTAACATGGCAAAAACAGAGCTCCTTATACTTCCTCCCAAACCTTGCCCCACTACCTCCTTCCACATTACTGTTGGAAGTACCCAGTAGCCCAAGCACGCTGCCTAGGGGTCACACTCGACTCCTCTCTCACATTCTCCCCTTACATTCAAAAAGTATCTGAAACCTGTCGATTTTTCCTATGCAATATTACAAAGATACACCCTTTCCTCTGTTACTCGACTGCTAAAACTTTGACTCAGGCCCTCATTCTCTCCTGTCTTGATAACTATAACTTCCTGCTGTGTGCACTTCCTGACTCTCACCTGGTCTCACCTACAATCTATCCTTAATGCTGCTGCCAGAATCACTCTACTCTTTCCTAAATCTGTCTCAGCATCTCCCCTGCTAAAATCAATCTCTTGGCTTCCTATCAAATCCCGCATCTTGCACTCAATTCTCCTCCTCACTTTTAAAGCTTTACACTCTTCTGTTCCTCCTTACATCTCAGCCCTAATTTCTCACTATGCGCCATCCCGACTCTTGCGTTCTGCTCAAGGGTGTCTTCTCTCTACCCCCTTTGTATCCAAAGCCCTCTCCCGCCTTAAACCTTTCACACTGACTGTCCCACACCTATGTAATGCCTTTCCCCTCAATACTCGACTAGCACCCTCTCTATCCACCTTTAAGACCCCCCTTAAGACACACTTGCTTAAAGAAGCATATGAGTAGCACTGTGGCTAATACTCTACACCAGCGGTGCACAAACTTTTTGAGCTGCGGCCCCTTCCTGGGAGACGCAGTGTTTGCGCCCCCCTTCTCCCATGTCTCCGTGTCAAATTACGTTGCGGGCCAGTTTGCGCACCGCTGTTATACACAATACATAAAGCTTGGCTCCCTGCAGATGCACTTACCTGAATGCCCTCCTAATGTCTTTGTACGTTCTCCCCACCAATTCGATTGTAAGCTCTTCAGAGCAGGGACTCCTCTTCTACAATGTTACTTTTATGACTGAAGCACTTATTCCCATGATCTGTTATTTGTAGTTATTTGTTATTTATATGATTGTCAAGTGTATTACTACTGTGAAGCGCTCTGTACATTAATGGCGCTATATAAATAAAGACATACATACATACCAATGGTCAGGGCCATTACCTAAGCTTTGATTAACCCAAGTAACGTTTATGTTCCTGATCACTTAAACTGTTCCCATTATGTCCATAACAAGTGTGTTATTGATGCATTTCAAATTTTAAAAAATGCCTGAAACTGAAGTCAAATTGCTTAGATATTTGATTTCAAGTGCAGACAGTAATACACTGCAAAAATTAAAATTAAATGTTCAAATCATTTGTGTTCACAATTTCTGGATAAGCCAAGTCAAATCATCTTCACAACATCACATACCGTTATATGAAGATGAAAAGAGGTAAACATAAGATGGTTTGGGTATTGAACTCCATGTTATTTTGTGCTGGAGGCACTTCAGTTTCATTAAAATAAACTACAATACTTTTGATCGGTTCATATGCTTTCAATCCTTTAATGTTTCAATAGATTTTAAAACAAACCATGGTTGAGAAAAGATGAGTTCTGTTGGTTTTATGTTAACAAACAGCACTTTGTATCTTTGTAGTCTTCATTTGACCTGCTGAATATTTCTCTAGGTTAGATTTGAATGTTTACAGATTTGATCTTAACAGCAAATAAAATGTACAATGTTTTTCATGCTCAGGTTGGTGTTTCAAATAGCATCCAAACAGTGCAGCTATCTTCATATCAGGTACTATACAATATATGTCCCCTTTTTATGCTGTGGAGAACAGTTCTTAACAAGTAATTTCATGGGGACATTATAATTGAGCATCTTCCACATTCAATAGAAACCAGTTCATGGTCAGTGTTGGGTTACCTATTAGCCAGCACAAACAAAAGCAGGGCAGAATGGGGTATTTTAAGTATGTCATTATATTGTCAGTTTATGAAATATCATTGAATAATTTAATCAAATCTTTAATTCTGTATTTACCCTTTATTTAGAAAAGCTAAATTGACGACTGCAGCATCCAAACGTAAGATATGATACCTGTTTTTGCTCTTTACTGGCTTCAGTTTGTATTTGGTATGTTTTTAATGATGTTTTAGTCACCTAATAGACAAGAAAATGGTCTCATCGACATAAATATCCATTGAGGTAGTATAGGAAATGTTTATCAATCAGAAGTTCACCACACAAACTGCAGTGCATAATGCAAATTGTTACAATTATTATCTTTAATTTGTATGACATCAACATATTCTGTGGTGCAGTACAATGTGGGAGGGTGGGCAATAACAATGCATAACAAAAGTACATATATGTGAAGACAAACTGAGACAATAGGAAGGAGGTCCCTGCCCCCCAAGGAGCTTACAATGTGAAAGTAAATATATTGCTCTAAAAGATACGTTGTACAGATAACATCAATGTCTTATTAAATCATTTGAAGTCCAAAATCTATTTACAAAATCTCACATGAAGTGAAAAAATGTATCAGCTGTCGATTCTTGACAAGTCACCCACACATGGCAGACACATTCATAGTCATATAATGACATGTACAAATGCTGCATTAATACTCACAATACTTGGTCTGGGGGATTTAAACTCTGCCAAAGTATGTTAGATTTGGTTTTACATTTAGTGTTTTACACACTTACCAAAAATATACAGTGACTATTTTCAGACACCACAAAAACTGCCATTCCTGGGAGAGAAAAAAAACCCTCTATTTTTGTTCATCTCCAATTTGAGCTTGTTTATTTGAGGTTCAGCTTTTTGATGAATTTCAATATTATACACATTTACAATCTCATGCATTATGTATCTCCTTCTGTTCTAGAGTTCACGATGATTCTCCAGATTCCCATTAAGCAGCAATTTCAACACAGTCAGTTTCTGTAAATTGTCTCTAAATATCTTTTGAGTAGAACAGAAGAGGAAATAGTCATTGGAAATCTGTCTCTCTCTCTCTCTCTCTCTCTCTCTCTCTCTCTCTCTCTCTCTCTCTCTCTCTCTCTCTCTCTCTCTCTCTTCTGCCTCAAACATTTCCCTCAAAAATAATTCAGTGGCTGTTTTTTGTTTCAAAATGTAGATTTGACTTCTAACAAAACTTCCATTAGCCATTAAAGAGTCCTCTTGTTGTACCATACAATAAGCTATTCAATGAAGAGTGTTTAAAAAAAGTGTGTAGTGGAGACTTTGGAGAACATGACCTGTAAAACACTTACACAAGCACTTCACTTATTTTGTTTTGCATAATAGTGAGTGAATACAGAAAGCTATGAATGCACAATACTATGATTAATATAACATCTGCAAGTTACACAATAATACTATGTTAGTTACAAATGGTATGCATATATTAACCCCTACTAGAGGTTGGCACTTGATGATGGAAACAAAATGTATTATACATAAATCTGTCTCAGAAAAACAATGTAGCACAAAAACATAATTGTTTAAATAGTTCCAGCAATTATTTCAGTGGAAAAAGAAAATAATTTTCTTTACTTCTATATGGGTTTTATATGGTTGCAATCCCATTTTCATCTGAGATCAGATTTCATCTGAAATCTACACCTTGGCATATTAATTGCTATAGAGTTTTATAATATTGTTCTAAAAAAAAGTGTCTCAATGAATGCACAACCTCTTCAGAACCTCATTCATTTTTACAGCATTAACTAATTGCTTTACTGCTAATGGGACTTGAAAAGCATTTCAATCCAGATTATTCCTTTGAAGCCCCGCTGTTAGTAAGCGAGTTGATACAAGTTGAACCCTGACATTACAGATTTCATTCAATGTTACAATATGTTTAACTTGATATTAGATATTAGATTTATTTTAATAAATTCCAGTTGTAAATGCTGATTGGCACAGATACTTTATAAAATGTGTGTAGATGTTGATCTATCTGAATGGCAAAGGATTATTGGCACAACATTTTGAGTGAAAACCTGTATAGTAATTATAAAGTACACTTATGAGCCCATGACAAGCGGAGTCGTTATACACCCTCTCCATAACAAAACACAAAAGATGGGATAAGCATGGCCACCGCTTTATTAAAAACACATGCAGAAAATCCACCCATTCTCCCCATACAACTTTCCAAAGAGTTCATGATCCATCTTACGATGACTCACTATCTATCACATTGGCCGTCCACCAAGACAGATTTCCACCAAAACCTAGGATTGTGCATGCTCGCTGCCAGGCATGTCCTTATAATATCATACAAGACCACCCATGGTTCCCCCATGAGCCTGCTAAAATGGTGAGAATTACCCCTGGACCTCCTGACCAAACCGCTGTGATCAAAACTGCCAACACCTATCGTTATCAGGGAGAGTTGTGTGAGAATAATCCTCTTCATCCATTTTTTTGTAGGAAGGTGGTATCCACCCCCTTTAAACATCCTAATGCCTGTCCCTTTTACACCAACCCTACCCTTAACTGAGAGCTACCTCTCCCACTCTGGAAATGTGCCCTCCACCCTGAATGAGGGACCTTATTTCAGGTCTCAGATAGCATTACATACAGATGCACTTTACAGTTATGGCAGATCCTCTGTTCGGCTCCCGTGCAGGAAACCCCCAGCGCTGCGCTTCCTCCATGCGCACGCTCGATTCACCCGGATTTTTCAAGCATCGCTGGTGAAACTGGCATTGGGTGACACAAAATGACCCATGGTCAGCCGGCAAAGACGCTCACGGAGCGTCCCTGGAGCACGTGCCAAACCGGAGACTGCATCGGTAGTAGTAAATTTATTTGATATTACAGTACATAGTAAATAAAAAAAATTAAATACATATTTCCATTTGATTCAACCAATGTTACATCTTGTTGACTGAGATACCATCTTATATTAGTATTTATATTGATATTGATCCAGAGGAAGGCAAACAAAAACAAATCAGTGGAACATAACCAATTATGCCTCAAAGGGAAAAAAAATATTTAATTTCTCCCTGGATCAACATCCTTCTTATGTTTAACTTACTTGGTCTATCCCTGTATACCATTCCTTTCTAAAACGGTGTAACCTTTTCTTAAAAATATATATTAAAACAAATGCCATGGGAGAGGGGGGAATGATACAATTGTCTTTGGGATGAAAGCTCACTTGGATGTTACTTGTATGAACCTTAAATATATTGTGTTAATAGTCATTATATCCCCTCTAAGATGGATATTTTCTAATGTAAACAAAGCTAATTTGGATAGCCTTTTGCCATAAGTCCCGCATAAATCCATCCCGTATATTACTTTGGTGGCTCTTCTTAGCACTTTTACCAGTTCCATTTTGCCTTTTTTTACGGAGCTGTGACCAAAATTGGAATCCATATTGAAGGATTTATACAGTAGGCAAACTAAGAAAGAAAAATGACCAAGAGATCAGCACTCTATCACCCAACTGGTTGATTTCTGATAATATTAAAAATTAGCTTTATTGAACCAATGGATAAAATAATGGGCATTAAAAACAGATTAAATAATGCATAATATCAAATAGGAGAATTGAGACCCCGGATAATGGACAATGGAGAATGCCGAATAAATAATAATAGCATGTTCTTCTATAGCGCTGCTAGTTTTTTACGTAGCGCTTTACAGAGACATTTTGTAGGCACAGTCCCTGCCCTGTAGAGTTTACAATCTATGTTTTTGGTGCCTGAGGAACAGGGAGATAAAGTGATTTGCCCAAGGTCACAAGGAGCTGACACCAGGAATTGAACCAGGTTCCCTGGTTCAAACTCGGTGCCAGTCAGTCTTAATTAGAGACCTTTTGTAAAAGTATATCATCTCAATGGTAGCGGGGTGAGAACAGTATAATAACGTACCGTAAGTAGAGTGGCAATAACGTACCTAGGTAGCATACTCAGTTATAATTAGCCTTTAGGCACTCTACTTATGGTACTTATTATATTGTTCTAACCCCCCTACCATTGATATTATATCCTTTTGCAAGAGATCTCTGACTAGGATAATTTGCATATCTTATATGCTTTATCCGGCATTGTCCATTATCCGGAGTGTCAATTCTTCTATTGGATATTATGAGTTGTTTAATCTGTTTTTAATGCCCATTATTTTATCCATTGGTTCAATAAAGCTACAGTTTTAATCCACCACCAGTTGGGTGATAGAGTGCTGATCACTGGGTCCTTTTTCTTTCTTTGTTTGCCTACCTTGACCTACCCAGTTAGCACTAACACCAGCAATTCTAACAGCTGATGAGATGGGTTCCTATCTAGTTTGACAGGATGTATACATTGGCAGAATTGTGCTGTATTCCTTTCCATCCCTACTTGCTTTCTATGTGATAATATTTATTTAGCTTTTGTAACTGCTGTATGCTTGATGAAGAACTATTGCTAAGCTTATTGTAATTTTAAAGCGGCAATCGAAGCATGTGATTTTTTTAGGCAATTTGTTATTATTTTTAAAATAGGATTGAAGCAGGGGGTCTCCACAGCTGAACCCCATTCATTTCAGCTCTGGGAAACCCCTGCTCCCTGTGCTACAGACATCCATAGGGGAGCCTGTAGCCGCTCTACTCAGGTAGCAGGGATCACATTCTGGCAGAGCCAGATAGGAAGCCGTCATCAGCTTCCTATTGACCCATGTGATTTGGGACATTAAAACTTTGCAGAAATACTGGCACACCCTTTGAAGGTCTGTATCAGGAAGCAGGCGGTCCCCAGAGCTAAGATTAACGGGGTTCAGCTCGGGAAACCCATTGCTTCAAACATATGTTAAAATATAATAAATAAAAGGACATGAATTGCTTCTTTAAATACTTTTCTGTCAAGGATTGACTTAATTTTGGCCCATTTTGTTTGTATGTAGCATGATTATGCTCTCTTCTCAAATGCATAACCTTACATTTATCTATATTAAAACTAAGCTAACATTTACCTGCACAAACTTCCAGTCTTACCAAGACCTCCAGTACTTCCTGGCCCTATAATTACACAGTATACAGGGCTTACACTGCAACAAGGGACTCAAGCACTTATAATACATCACGTTTAAATTCGTATCCACTTTAACATGGATCACTTTAAGCTTAAACCTGTTGTTTCACACAGCTGTTCGAGCAAAGCCTGGGTTAAGGAAAATCATGGCCCGCAAAGCTACTCCCAGACAGCTGTTTTTACATTTGGGTCTCCTCAGTATTAGGGTGGTTTCTAGCCTTGATTTTAGAAGCTGTCCGTGGTTACATACAAGCTACATAAAGAAGTTATCATGAGTACAAACTCTCTGTCATATGGGCTATGCAAGACCAGAAACTGCCATCACGCTGATTAAAACCAAAGATTGTATAGCTGTCTCTGGGCGGGTTTGCTGGCCATGCTCTTGTTTGACCCAGGTTTTGCTTTCAAAGCTGTGTGAAACAATACGCTTACAGTGATCCATGAACAAGTGGATAAGAAGCAAAAGTTGATGCACTATGAATGCTCATTTTTAGGCGAGCCCTCCTTCCTGTGCACTATAGCATGTCATAGTCCAATTGTCCTCTATAGCATATCAGGATGCCCCTTTACCTGGTCAATAGTACATCAAGGCCCCTGCTCGGCATCACATCAGCACATTGCCTTCTCCTCCCTCTGCTCGACATCCCAGGACCCAGGTCATGAATTGTCCAGAGTTAGGGCCCCCGGGAAAGCTGTTATTGGGTCTGGGTACACTACATCATTCTGGGTCCTGTAAGTACCTCCATTCAGCACAAACAGAGGAACGACAGTGGTACCTATTTTCTTCTGAAAAATGCTGGTGGGTCAGTTGTATTTACTAGGTACAGTATATTACATACATGACCTGATAAATAATTATGCAGGTCAATATAAGCTATTTGTTTATATTGTATCACAAGCTCTTATCTCATTTCCTCATTAACTTTATGGTACATTTATATCTTATTATAACTCATTATCTTATCTCATGTCTCATATTCTCCTGTCACGGTGTGTCCCATGCAATGCTTTCACACAGTAGTCACGTTTTTGTCATTCTATATGCGAACCTCAAGTTTTCTCCATTATTGTTGTTAGTTCCTCATTATCTAATACGGGGTGGCCACCTCCAGTCCTCAAGGGTCACCAACAGGTCAGGTTTTAAGGATATCCTGCTTCAGCACAGGTGGCTAAATCAGTTGCTCAGTTGTTGACTGAACCACTGATTGAGCCACCTGTGCTGAAGCAGGGATATCCTGAAAACCTGACCTATTGGTGGCCCTTGAGGACTGGAGTTGGTCACCCCTGACTTAATACATTAATTCACAAAAAAGTATGTAATTATAAAATAATTACCACAAAATATTTGGTATATTAATCTTTAAATCTCCTTTTCCAGAATGTTTTTTTTTGGATATACCTGTTCACAACTTCTGAAATGATTAGGAACATATGCTGAAATATGATTTCTCTTTACAATTACAAAGCAGAAAGGAAGAGGTACTTGTAGTACAAGATACTTTTCATGGAAATACTTGCCCTCAAGCTGAGCATAATTTGTGATCAACCACAAAATTAGGGGCCATATTTACTTGCCTGTGCTATGCCATAAGGTACAGTACCTTACAGCTGTTAAACATTTTGGCAAACGGTGTACTGTTAGAATATATTTTGAAGTAAAAAGATACGTAGGCACATACTTACCATGTAATCCTTACTTATTTTATACTGCTGTAAGTTTTCATGTGTGTATGTCGTCTGCATTTTGGAGATTTATGTTTAAATTATGGAAATCAACAGAAAAGAATAGAATTATTTTATTTCAAAACTTTTTGGAAGAAAACATTGTTACTACATTTTACTTGTTTTTGTATATATTAGAATCAAATCTGCCTTTCAAGTGACCTAAGTGCATAGGTATCATTAATAATAATAGTTTGTTCTTGTATAGCGCTGCTAGTTTTACGTAGCACTTTACAGAGACATTTTACAAGCACAGGTCCCTGCCCCGTGGAGTTTACAATCTATGTTTTTGGTGCCTGAGGAACAGGGAGATAAGGTGACTTGCCCAAGGTCACAAGGAGCCAACACCGGGAATTTAACCAGGTTCCCCTGCTTTAAACTCTCAGTGCCAGTCAGTGTCTTTACTCACTGAGCCACTCCCTCTCATTTATTGGAATTACAGCTTAGTTGTCGCACTTCTATTCACTGTCTCCGTAACATTTTTGGGGGCTGTGTTATCCTTCTAAAACTCTAATCAAGTGTGATGCTTGGGATACAAAAAGATGTTCATTAAGTTGCAGTAGAATAACACCCTTGCTTCAAGGCCTCTCAATATATGAGGTCATACTGTGATAGGTTAATTTTGCTGCCCTACAATAATATTCCTCCCCCAACTGCTGCCCTTAAGCAACCTAGGTGCATCAGTTAGATTGTAAGAATTCAAGATAGGTGTCAGTCTGGTTTCATAATCACCTATGTAGAAGTAATTTCAGCTAATTTAAAGAAATGTTGAGAATGAATTAAAATATTCAACTGCCCTGTTGATTTCAAAGCTTTGAAACATATTGACCACCTATTATTCAATTACTAACACTTGTAATACAATTGCAAAATACTTTCCACAAATGTGTTGCTTTTTTAACTGAACCCAAAAGTTTGCTTTGCATAAACTGAGATCGGGCTTTCTGAGCACCATTAAAGTATCTAATGATTTCCACTGTCAACAACAGTCAACAATGTCTCAGATTTAGCATAGTCATGTTTACAATAAAGAAGATGGCATAAAACATTCATTACATTTTCGGTTTAGATACTGTAGGTCTACTTAGTACTCTTAAATCAACAACCTGAAATGCTAAAAAGAAGCAAAAACATAAACGCTTAATGAAACAGCAATGTTAATGACCAGTGTTCGACAAACCTATACATTTGCTCGCCCCGGGCGAGTGGATTTAACCCCCGGACGAGTAAATATTGGCCCAAGCAGCACACGTTTGGTACTAGGTGGCGAGTAGATTTTTTTGTGTGGCGAGTAGATTTTTTGGTGATTTGTCAACCACTGTTAATGACCTTAGTGAATTCAACCATCTTGGCTAGTCAATTGTTTATAATGGGTCAATATCATACTCATAGGAGAAAGGGCACAAGTGTTTCTACAATAAGTTGATAAAGAAGTCCTATATTTAAAAAAATAAAATAATAATAATTATATATATATATATATAATTATTATTATTTTATTTTTTTAAATATAGGACTTCTTTATCAACTTATTGTAGAAACACTTGTGCCCTTTCTCCTATGAGTATGATATTGACCCATTATAAACAATTGACTAGCCAAGATGGTATATATATATACTACCATATATTACTATGGTATATATATTACCCACCATAACCTTAATAGTCGTGGTGATTACCTACTCTTATCTCATTTGAGCAAATGTCAGTAAGCCAACCTCACACTGATGAGACCCATCAAGGTTGAAACATGTCTGTGAGTGGGTTAACTGACTTTGCATCTCCCAAGTCCTTGCTTAAAAGCTGTGTTTAAAGCAGCATGCATTGACTAAGGGTTGCTCATGTAATGTGAGCATGAGATAAAAAGTGGCACTGTGTGCTCATTTGCATGTCATTTCCCAGAATCCCTTGCTGCAGTGGAAGTGCTGTTTGCTGGGTGATAATGGTGAAAGACAGGGTTGCAGACCTGTCTAAGACATGCAAATGAATATACAGGAATATTTACAGTTGCTATATATATATATATATATATGTATATATGTAAATATAACTGTATGCTCATCTGCATGTCTAAGGCAGGTCTGCAACCCCGCCCTTCACCATTATCACCCAGCACACAGCACTTCCACTGCAGCAAGGGATTCTGGGAAATGACATGCAAATGAGCACGCATATATATATATATATATATATATATATATATATATATATATATATGTATATATATACACACACATGTACCGTTTTCCACTCTGATTGTGAGTGCAAGTCCTGGTGACTTTCTCCTTTTAAAGTTATTAAATCTTTGTTACTGTGTTACACTATGGAGCTTTCATTCTCTTTTTCTATTCTTTTTAGGTATTCCTTTGTGTTTGGCAAAAAAAGAAACACTGCAGAAGCAGCAATTGGCTCCATACAGATCATATTCCTGTTCTGGACTTTTTTCCATCACTTCACTTTCACCCAAAGAACTGGTTTGAACTTTTGATTGTTTTATATTTTATGTTTCAGTGGTTATAAACACATTCTGTTATTTATTTTAATATCACTTTCTACACCCTACATTGAATTCACACTAGAACATAAGTTATAGGTAGCACTTGCAAATTAGTTCACTGTATTTCCACACTAGCACACTTGTTTAGCGCTGCTGTTTTTCTCTCTTTATCTTGACATATATATATATATTTTTTTTTAAATATATATATATATATATATAAATATTAAAATAATCATACAGGGGATGCACACATTTAATGATGATACTAGAGGTGGAAAATAATATCAATGTTTTAAGCATGAATAAATTGCTGTTTCTCACTTCCAGTATGCATTTATCTTTTAAACGTGGGTTGTGTAATTTTATTATTTATAGTTTCCTTTTATTTTTATTTATTTTTTAATGATATTTCAAAGCTATATTATTTTATGAAGATATATGTGTTTGATGATAACCATAAGACTATTAGATAGTGTACATTGGTATTTGTGCTTACTACTCAAAGCAAAAGTAGAGCAGTGGGAATATTCTGGCTTCAAATGTAATATCAATTCCTCTCTTAATTGAACTGTCTCCAGGAAAAATAAAATTCTGTAAGAAATCCATTATCATATTGTGTGGTTCCTAAATAAAATGAATAACCTTTATTTCTCATTAACCTCGCTTGTGCTAGAAGTTGAATGAGTTGTATTATAGACATGATTACTGGATTGATCAAGTCAACAGATGGCCTCAGACAAGGTGCATCTAAACTGATATTAATCTTGGATGAAGACAATCTGTGATTAAGGATATAACTAAATCACAGGTATATATTTGGTCAGGGCCCAGACATAATTCAAGTTTGATCTTCCAGGTTACCATATGGAGCACATCTCTTTCTCTTATTAAGAGTAGATTACTGCAAGGACTAAAGCTACTTATGATATTACAGGCTCAGCCCTTACTAATTTGAATAAGATCATAGTGCAGAGAAAGCAGACTGGCAAAATGCCTAGATATACAGTATGTACCCATTCTAATAGAATATGAATGAATTATTCAAACGACATTGCTGCTCAATAATTGTTCGGAATGAATGTGGAATCTAACTTCTTAACCAATTGAAAATGTGTATATTCTTATATGCAGCATTATCATGACATGGCAGAAGCAATGCATGACAAAATTCTGCAGGCCCTTAGATTAGAAAGTATAAGCAGGGCCATTAATTATAACTACACATGAGGCGGTTTGTCTTCCATTTTACTAAGCATACAAATGAGGAGATTTGTTCTGCAATTGTCTAGGTTTGTTCGGGGTGGTAAGTAGACTGGCTTCAAATCTTATATGAAAATGACCTCATTAACAATGGATTGAAATTCAAGGCAGAGTCACTAAATGCCAATGAACAAACCATCTTAAATCTTATCCTTCCCTTAAGCTGTTTAAGTTTCTAGCCACATTTCATGGTTACATTCAAAGGGAAATCACAATGAAACAGTAAATATTGTGTCACTGTAGCCATCCAGTGTTTTAACAAAAAAGGATTTATTTATGTTACGTAACAGCTGATGGCACTGGGCATGTGACCATCTTGGTCCTTGGAAAGATTGCAGTATATTTAATATTTTGGCACACGTTAACAACACATTCGGATGGGGTGCTTTGTCAGTATTAGGTGTTAGGTATTTATTAAAAATAATAAGTTTGTCAGTATTAGGTGCTACTTTTTTTATTTGGACTAACAATTGATATTATTAGACAGCGGTGCGCAAACTGGGAGGGTTGGGGGGGCGCGAGCGGTTGCAGAGGTTCCGCGCTCTTCCCCAAGGCATATAAATGAAATGCCGGGGGACAGCGCGAGGCCTCTACTTACTGAGGTTCAACCGGCTTTAGGACACGTGACCATGGCAGCACGGCGTCAAATGATGCCACTATGTCAAGTGATGTCATGGTTACCACGGTAACATGACATCAAATGATGCCACGGGTCACGTGACGTCACACGACACCGCGGGGTAAGAAGGGAGGCACACTGACAGAGGAGAGCAGGCAGGAGGGGTGTAGCAAAGACACGCTTTCGAGAGTTCTCTTCTCTTTTTCAGGTCGAAGAAGTTTGTCTTATAATATCGATTGTTAGTCCAAATAAAAAAGTAGCACCTAATACTGAAAAACTCATTTACTCTTCACTTTTGCAATTAAACTAACATGCCTATTTCTATTTGATTAAAAATAATATATATAACCCATTACAGGATGCAGAATAGCCATGCTAATGACTTTAAGAAAGACAGGGTTTGTTTACAAGAATTGTTATTAATAAATCTGAGGCTTTTACATGAAAGAAAGTGTTCATCTTTAGATAGTCATACAGTGTCATTATACATGGATTGTATTGTAATTTAGTAACTCTGTCTTTAAAGCAGCAAAAAGTGAAAAATCCTATGGCCCTTACTCTGAAAGGTGCGATAAGTGCAGGAAAAGCCCCACTAAAGTCAATGGGGCTTTCAGGGGATAGCACATCACCTGCTCTTATCACGCCTTACAGAATAAGGTCATATATGGTTTTTTTTTTTTTTTTTTTTTTAATAAATCTGTGCTGTAGTATTAGATAATACTGTCTGCATTTTTTTAAAACTCCTAATGTCATTTAAAAAAAAAAATCTTGTACTGAGCATCCTTGGTTGCAACAGAAACCGTTTAGAAAGTCATATCCACTTCCTCTTTTGAAATGGGCTCTGACACACACCTTTTTGAGCTTGGCACTTTGGCAACAAAGTATCACAAACAGATCTGTTGCTGTGTTCCAAACAGCAAACTGTCTATTACTCTGGAAGCTGTAACAATAATGTGTTACACATAGTAATATAAAAAACACATAAAAAAGATACCGCGATCTACTCCGCTGATAATAAATGATTCCTAAACCAGACTACCTCTACAAAGTAACTACAGAGCTGGCGGTGCTATGGGGAATGGGAAATATAGAAACACAAGACACAAAAGAAACCCCTAACAAGCACTCAGATATATCAATTAAATATACAACAACAGATGTGTCAAAAATACAAAATAAGTTTTATTCAAATCAATAACACATCTAACATAAAAACTAAAATAACCCACACATGGAACCAGAAAGAAAGAACCCCCTAAAAATAATGTAAATACACGGACAGAAACCTAATGGATAATACAAAAAACTACTAACTAAATAAGATTCCTGACTTCAAAAGGACTGCATTGGGAACAAAAAGTGCCCAATAAAGTCACGACCGGCCAGCCATAAATACCAATAGTATAAACAACAGGTATACTCTTAAAAAGTAGTGATACTGCTAGCTGACCACATATGTAAAAGCAAATAGTCCCTACCTAGTACTGCTGCATTAAATATACATTTGCACAAATTAACAAGAACATGAATGCAGAAAAGACTAAACAGTCTAAATTGAAATATGTCCCACAGGTCTATTGGTAGCAAACATGTCAGTGCAGAAATGCATATTGGTGAGGGTACTGTGGGAGATTTAAATGGCAAATTACTTGATATAGAACCCACAGGGCATGGAATTAAAGGATAAAATGTCCTGTATGTACAGTCCCAGATGAGATCAAGTGAAAGTAGAGGATTAGAATAATACTCATCCACAAGAGCATAGGGTGCCCCTTGGAACTGATGTAGTCCCTTCCTTGGTAGGTAGAAATTGCTGGTAAAGCACAGAATTGAGTCCTTAGGTATTACGAATGCCTATATTAAAGCAGGGAAGTCTCTGTCTGACCCACTTGACGCGTTTTGTCCTTCAGGACTTCTTCCTGGAGTGTTAATTAAAGTTGTGAACAGATGAGATTTTTATACAAAATGTCAATCATGACTGCAATTCGCGCAAAAAAAGATTCCAGCCAATAGACAAATTTGCTGCTAACACATGGTGGCATTAGTATGCAGCTGAGGCACAGCTGATAAATGTTAAATTGGTTGATAACAGAATCAGACTGCTGGTTACTCCCCAGCGTCTCTGTTTCATAGAGATAAAGTGCGCATGCGTAAATAATACAAAATTCACATGCTGCCCCATCAGGATAGTAACGTCAGCCTGCTCACTACTCCTGGTGGCCGATCTGCAGTCAAAACACAGCTGATACATACTAAATAGTTTAGACACGGACAGAAGCACTGATAACTTCCTAGCGTCTCGGTTGTCATAGAGACAATTGCGCATGCGTAGAGTAGATGTAGATCTTGCAGCGCTGTTCCAAAATTGAGAATACATTGTAGCAAACATAAGTCGTGTAAATTGCTACAGCCAGTAGAGGATCTCTCAGTTCTTGCCTCACGATGTGTAGAAACAGCCATGTTAGATGCAACACTGATGTAACATTGTGTCGGTCCTGCGTCGTCTCATCAGGATTTCCTCCAAACGACTTAATCATAGCAAATTCATGCTGGGTAGATTAAGCATAAACAGAAGCTCTGTTTATTTGCTGATGTCTCCAGTATTGTAGAGTTAATTTGTGCACACTAGTTACATGTAGCTCTTGCAGCACTCCTTCATAGTGGAGATACATTGTAGCAAACGTCAGGTATATAATAAAGGATAGCTAAAGCCAGTAGAAGATCTGACTGATCTTGCATTACGATGTACACAATTAACCATATTAGGCACATCATTGGTGTGGCACTGTGTAGGTTCTTCATCTATGATTAGTAATATAATATCACATCTCAGCTGCAGCATTTCACAGATTGCTGCAGGAAGTAGGAAGGCGGCCGCATTCTACCTAGATTTCTATATGTTTTTTAAACCCTCCCAGTCAAAATCTGCTAGAAAGACTTAGACCAGGGGAGCGCAAACTTTTTTTGCTGTGCCCCCTCTGCCTCTGCTGGTCTGGCGGTGCTCCCCCCCACCCCTCCCATTTACCTCGTGCGACGTCAAATGAAACCGCAGGGTAGTGTGACATCACGAGACCCGTGGAGTCATTTGACGTCATGTTACCGTGGCAACCGTGATGTCACATGACCCCGCGGCGTTGCCATGGTCACACGTCCTGAGGCCGGCTGAACCTCAGTAAGTAGAGGTTGCAAAGGCCTCGCACGGTCCCCCGGCATTTAATTTAAATGCCTTGGGGAAAAGCGCGTGACCTCTGCAACCGCCCGCGCTCTCCCAGAAACATCTCCCTCCCCCTTGGGTGTTGTTATCTGTAACATTTCTACTCAGATTTTTTTACTTTTTCCCACAGGGTGCTGAATCTGGGGCATGACCGGCAAATGTGGAGAAAAGTGCATGTACCTCTGCGGTCTCCACAGCAATCTGGAGAGTGGTCCTGGGAAATTGCGTTCAATCTAAGTGGGGTATAGTGCTATCTGTGCAGGACTTTGATATTAATCTCTTTGATTGCAGAGCATATGGAGGATATAGAAGTATTCTCAAAGACACCCCCCCCCAATCATCCCAGTTAAACACCAATCCCAGTTCTTTCTCCCATTGTAACGGATTAACGCAACAAAACATGAAATCTTATATGTTTTTTCTTTAAATAAAATCAGTTCTGTAGTATTAGATAATAGTTATTGCATTATTATTATTATTATTATTATTATTATTATTATTATTATTATCATCCAACTGTTAATGTCATTTTTAATGAGGTTTAAAGCATCCTTTGATTTCTATAGCAGGTTTTAGGCTGCCTTACAGTGCCGGCGACGCGATGTTGTGGCAAAACAAACATATTGCCATTGCATGCTCTTATAATAGAAGCAACGCGACGGCGCAACGGCTTGGTTGCGATCGCTGTAAGCTAAGTCAATTCCACCACGTCGCTGGAGATGGCGCTATAAGCGCAGCATTAGTCAACCTCGCCAGCAGTGCAAGATATTTGCAATACTTTCCTTTGTGATAATTTGTTGCAATATTCCCAGGAGTTTGAGCTGTAAACTGCAAAAATAGATCATGTTACCTTCGTAATATAAGGATACATTGTAGCTGCTGAGTTACACTGACTGAAGCAGACATTATGTTAGTAACACTATAAGGATTGTTTCAGATTTATAACAGGAGCACCGAACGATTGCCAGCTTAGGTAAGTATGTAGAATGATACATTGCCACATCCTTTACATATAGTATTAATAATACAAAAAATAAAGTGGGGGGGGGGGGGGGTGAGGGGAATGCAGTATTGCTGCTTTAAATTAGTTTTCTCTACTGCATTTTCTATTGAGAGTAAGCTGTAAAATAAAGAAACTGTTGCTTTGTGGTTTTCAGAATTAGAATAAAGTGTTTCAAATGTAGTAATATAATATGTAATATTATGCTCATGTTGTGAATGTTCAGTTAAAACCCTTTAATACTCACATGGTGTTTAAATTGCTCCTATTGAAATTCTGCCCTTATAATTGGCAAGTTATAAGAGGCAGATTCATGATGTGCCGGTACTGGTGAGCACACCTGATTCAGCGTTAAATCTCATTGATTTGAATGAGAGCTAACAATGGATCATATGCGCTAACCTGTACCAGCGCTTGATTAATCTGCCCCTAAGTGATTTAAGGTAACTGATCTCATATATTAACCTCCACCTAAATAAACCCCATTGTCAAGAAAGTTCCCACTGTTTGTAGCATCAAGCATTCACATTTCTAATTTTATATATATATATATATATATATATATATATATATATATATATATATATATATATAACATTTTCACAATGTTTGAAAGCCATTCAAATATTATTCTACCACGTTTTCATCCCAAATTGTAAAAATCCCCTCTGAAGTGTATTTCTTTTTTTTAATATTGGAAACAAGGATTCAGTATATGAAACATGCCAACTACTGGTTTCCGGATATATTAGACAATAAAATTGAGACGTTTAATAAAAAACGCATGTAAGTATTTAGAAAGTTCCATTGGTTGTATTCCAATAATATCATTATTACTGATTGAGTGATAAGACCATTTCTTCCAAACCAGGTTGAGGGAATAATATTGGTGTGTCTCTAGATATGTGAGAATAGGTGTGCTTTAATAGATGGGACCTGCTTCCAAGCTAGTGTTTTTAAAAATATTTTCAGTAAAGATAGTTTCTTTCTTTGTTGAACCAGTGTTGTGGCCATTCACCCTTGTACAAAACAACATGAGTGACAATGAAAATTAAACAAAATATGTGATATAATTTTGTCTGAAAGCTTTCGGGTTAGATAAGTTTATTATTTTTATATTCTCACATTTTAATTTTTTTTTCCATGTATACCATAAACATTGTATTACTGACACAAAATAATTCTTAGAAAATCCTTTATTCTCTTGCAACATAGTGTATGTGCATTATTATTATCACCTACGAATCTGAAGAGCTGCATGAGATATTGTAATATGATAATAAGAGTGTGCTCTCTAGAGTGTCATAACAAAATGTTCTATAGTACTTTGTGTGACGGGCAAGCGTAACTTGGCTATATAAAGGTTAAGCCCTCTGGTTACCCTTGGGCCCTGTGGGTCCCTGGCAGCTACCTAGCACAATAAGCCAGTGGCCAGGTATCATTACATGAAACGTTAAAGTGACCCCTGCTTTTCCACTTTCCATGTTCCCTTTGCCCCAGGCTCATGAAACTTTCTCAGTGTAAGTTTTAGGTGGGATATTTGAGTAAGAATACAATTATTGTGTTTGCAGGAGCCTGGGGGCCGGAGCTACCAGTAGTACCTTAATTCTACCCGGCGAGCAAGCATGATTTGCCAGTACGCAGGTAGAATTACACCGGGCTACCCAGTGTCCCCCACACTCCTGGTTTTCGAGCCCAGATATCTCAGTCCTATTTCCTTTACTGTCACGAGTCTCCCCAAATTCCCCCATGTATTAAAATATGTTTTTTGTGTTGAATACATTTATTATAAGGCTCTATGCAGTCAGCCAGGGCATCTGGTTTAGGTGCCAGCAAGTCTGCATAGAGTCCGTAGTTCAAAGAGGAGACGGGATGTTGAGAGGTGTCAGGGTGCTATGTGGACGGGGCAGGGCGGGGTACTGAGTCCACAGAACAGAGAACCCTGCGGTGAGGACCCCATGTCTGCCAGACTTAGTGGAGCCTTCCCAGTAGGTGGCAATGGGTTGACTGGGGGAAGCGGCAGAATGTTGACACGTTTCCCATTTGTCAATTCGTATGTCCCGCCCACAAGGCATCCCAAGCCAGCTTGGCATGCCCCCTCCTCTGACTTCAGCCAAGAGACAAGCCCCTTATTCTATTGGCTACTGGCATAGGGTTACCACGCTCTGATTGGTTGCTCCTCCAACCTCCATGCTAAGGATAGCTTAGTGGAGTGTATGTAAGGAGATGGCCGAGGCAGAGAACCAGACCATCCAGTGATTTGATAACCAGGATCGGGGCAGATGTGTCAGGTTATGGCGGTGGTCTGGTAGATGATGGCATGGTGAAAACTAAGTCGGGAGTGACTTCCATGATCAGTCCTACAGCGGTGCAAAACTTTGCAATGTTCTGTATACCTTTTTTTTCCACCCCCTTCCACTACCTAATATCTGAGGTGTCTTATGAAGACATGCTGCTCGGCACCTGGGGATTCTGCCCTTTCTTTAACAATATATGATCAGTAGTTTTGGAACACTGCAGATATTATTTTTAAATAAATGCATCAAGAAATAAAGAGCTCCTCCAGGCTCCAGCACTAATCTTTAGAGGGAAGTCTACTTACTCTAACAATGTTCTAAATAGTTGGCTTTCCCTGCAGGCATTTAATGTAAGTAGAATACTTTATCTTCTATACTAGCCATTTCCTTTTGTATGCAATATCATTTTCTTTTTGAACATTCATACCCATCTTCATGTGTTATTTATCCAATAGAATGTTCAAAATCTGCAAATAATTCAGTTCTCCATAAGACCTACTGCCTATAGATACTACAATTTCAAGTTTAGAATGTAAATTATTTTTTAATTTGATCAATTTCTTCAACTTGGCTACTTACATTATCAAGTACAAGTCAACAGAAAAAGAGCCTTAGGGAAAAACTAAGCTACTATTGTAATCTTTGGTTTCAGAATGTTTAACAGCCAATGTCTCAGAGGCAACAAACTACTTTCATTGTTGCCCCCTGCTGTAATTCTGACAGAGAAGAGTCAGAAAAGCTGCGGGAAGTAGCAATGAATACATTTTTTTGCTGAGAGACATCATCTGCCAGCACATCATGTTATGAACTAAAGCAGAAAAGCTGCGGTCTATCTGTACGGCTTGGTTTTCATTTCACATCCCACTACTGCCAACATATAGCATTTAATGTACAGTTTCAAAGTTAGAAAAGGCATGTTTCACGTTTTACAAAATATATGATAACATTGAATATGACACTTTGATCTCTTACGTGCACATCATTTTGTAAAACAAGCTCTTTTAGGGACAGTCCAACAACCTATGCATAGTGACACCGCTTCAAACAACTTTACATTCAGTAATTGTGGCTACAAACCAAGGCACAGTTGTTTTGATGCATTTCTTCATTTCCTGCTCGCATTTGCATCAAAAATATGAAAAGTTTTTCTTATATTTGATGCAAATTGTTGGCCAGAAAGTTTATGCCCCCTCAGTCCTAGTAGGTTTTTTTGACAAATACATGATACAAAAGTGACGCATTGAGTTTGCACATCTCATTAAACTGTGAGTCTAGTAACTCCTTCCCAGCTCCTCTTATTGACACCCCATAAATTGCAAGGAGAGTCAAACGGTGCAAAACTTGGAGCGAAGACCTTGATACATTAACGCAAAGAAATGCAAGATGAAAATGATGCAATTTGCATCAATTTTGTTCCAAATTTGCTAGGATATATCTTCCCCCAAAATGCAAAGATAATTCAGAAGCTTCTGACATCTCATATAAGTATGGAGAGATGTACAGATGTGGCTGACGTTATTGCTCCACTTATCAATCAATTTTGCGTTACCGCAGTCCTGAATTTTAGCATGCGATTTGCGTTATCGAGTAATATAATACAATTCAATGGAGTCACAAGTTGCCAAATTGCATAATTTACTAAGTGCATTGCACAAATGAGTGCCTTAATGCACATAACGGATGCAATAATGTCTGCTACATCTGTATATTGTGTTACATCACAAAAATTCAGTGACCATTTAACACCTAAAGCCATAAATCGCAGGGGGGGGGGGGTGGTTTCATCTACAGATAACATTCCAGGTTGTTTTAGTAAAAAAAGTTAAACTTTTCTTGTTTTATCTATTGTACCCAAGCCTGAAGAAGAGATCAATGTATCTCGAAAGCTCGCACAAATAAAAGCATTTTGTTAGCTACAGCACGGAATTGAGTATTTGTTTTTGATTATTAAGCTCGGCTAACACAGTACAGATACATACATATATATATATATATATGACATATAAGACATGCAAATGAATATACAGGAATATTTACAGTTGCTATATATATATATATATATATATAGAAAAAAGGAAAGAGAAAGAAACAGGCGCACACCTAGTGCATTACCACAATAAAAATGTATTGATTGAATATAAAATCTTACAAATGCGCACTCACAAAAGTACAGCAAATATAGGCTCAATCTCCAGCGTCCGTCCGCAATCAATGGCGTCGTCACGCGAGTCACCTCCGTGGAACCGGATCCGGAAGAGGGGTCCTTCGCCAGGGCGTGGCTAGATTCTGGCCGCCATTTGCCCACAAGCACTGCTGCAGGTTGATTGTAGAACTCTGGCTCCCGTGTGCTGCTCTCCCGGCTTACAACCTCATACATTAGCTACACTGGAGGTGTCTGTTTCCCGGAGGGACCAATTCGATTGAACACCGAAGGCGAAGGACCCCTCTTCCGGATCCGGTTCCACGGAGGTGACTCGCGTGACGACGCCATTGATTGCGGACGGACGCTGGTGATCGAGCTGCATGGCACATGAGAGCCTATCTCATACACGCCTATATTTGCTGTACTTTTGTGAGTGGGCATTTGTAAGATTTTATGTTCAATCAATACATTTTTATTGTGGTAATGCACTAGGTGTGCGCCTGTTTCTTTCTCTTTCCTTTTTTCTAGATATCATTAGGGACTGGTGATCCCTTCGAAACGGGCTGCAAGAAACCAAAGACTTTGCCACTGGAACAGGACTTTATGTATTGAAGGTTTTTTATTCCATTTTTTATATTTTTTGGCAATTTTTCTATTTTTTACCTATTAAATATATTTTTTAGATTTTTTATTCTTTAGGGTTAATTGTCAGGAGATTGTATTGTTATTGTGTACTAGCCTACTCTAGCTGCCCCTCCAAGCATATCCAATTAGCTACTGCCTCTCATATTTATATCTATATATTAACTGGGATATTTAGCGGCGCTACTTCATATTGTTGTTTTTTTGTTATATATATATATATATATATATATATATATATATATATATATATATATATATATATATATATACTATTAAGGTTATGGTGGGTACAAAAAGTGACTAAAACCCTCCATAGTAAAGCATAAAGCAACTGTAAATATTCCTGTATATTCAAATGAATATACAGGAATATTTACAGTTGCTATATATATATATATATATATATATATATATATGGAAAAAAGAACAAAAAAGAAACAGGCGCACACCTAGTGCATTACCACAATAAAAATGTATTGAATGAACATAAAATCTAACAAATGGCCACTCACAAGGATACAGCAAATAAAAGCGTTTATGAGATAGGCTCTCATGTGCCTTGCAGCTCAATCACCAGCATCCGTCCGCAGTCAGTGGCGTCGTCACGTGGATCACCTTCGTGAACCGGAACCGGAAGAGGGATCTTTCACCTTCAGTGCTCCATACCATTAGTCCCTCCGGGAAACAGGCACCTCAGATATAATATGTATAAGGTAGCAGGCCGGGAGAGCAGCACACGGGAGCCAAAAGTTCTCAGTCAATCTGCATCAATGTTTGTGGGCAAATGGCGGCCGGATTCTAGCCACGCCCTACGCGTTTTGTCATCAAATGACGACTTCTTCAGGGGGTCAAACCCTCCATAGTAAAGCATAAAGCAACTGTAAATATTCCTGTATATTCAAATGAATATACAGGAATATTTACAGTTGCTATATATATATATATATATATATATATATATATATATATATATATATATATATATATATATATATATATATATCTGTACTGTGTTAGCCGAGCTTAATAATCAAAAACAAATACTCAATTCCGTATATATATATATATATATATATATATATATATATATATATTATCTGTAACTACACATGAAACCTGGAGCAGAACATCATGGAAAAACTCAGGCTCAGCTCAACTCTTACTCCCTGATACTTACTCCCTGCTATATCAGAAAGAATGTGTTGAATATCTGATGAACAGTGGTTTCCTAGGTTCAGATAAGAAGCAGAAAGAGAGTGATGATGATACCACTTTATGGATCATTGGTGAGACGTCACCTACAGTACTGTGTTCAATTCTGGAGACCACATCTCTAGAAGTATGTAAATAAATTGGAGAAAAAAGGCTACTAAGATGTGCATGACTCACAGCATAAGACTTATCTGGAAAAACTAAAGGACCTTAATGGGTACAGGTTAGAGGAAAGAAGAAAGAGAGGAGATATGATCAAAACTTTCCAATACATAAAGGATTTCAACAAAGTAGAGGAGGAAAGCATATTTCAGAGAAATAGAAGTGTTAGAACAGGAGGTCATGCCCTGAAGCTGGAGGTGACCGGCTAAGGGGAAATGTGACAAACGGGTGCTGAATTAATGGAATAGCATTCCAAAAGAGGTTGTATGGTATAATACAGTTAGGAAATTAAAACATGCTTAGGATAGACATAAAGCTATCCTAAATATGAAATAAAGCCATGGATCAAATAGGGTCTGAGTTTTACAACAGATAGGAAATTGAGCAGACTTGGTGGGCCAAGCGGTATTTATCTGCCGTCAAATTCAATGTTTCTATAAAGTACAGAAAATGCAGAGCAACGTGGTAATCTCCCAAACATACAAAAAGACAGCATTTACAAACGTGTTTAGATTTGTATTTCTGCTACAATTTCTTGCCGTTTGTGTTAATGTAAAAATAATGTATTTTCTCATTGACTGCATTATTTTATTTGGATGCTGCTTTTCGTGTCTGAACACAAAGCTTCTTCCCTCTAGCGCAACATTTGTTACTTAAATTACAGGAGTATAAAGTCAATGTCAGCAGTAATAGAAATAGATTCTGAACAAGAAGCAGAATTTCAACATGAAAAAGAATTGAGTGGTCTAATACAAATAGAAAAAAAAAGTTGTGTTATGAAACCAAATCAAAAAAAACCCAAGCTGCTTGGTCTCAACAACTCAGACACAGCGAGTCTTTCTGAAATTCATCACACTTTGCCTGTTAGGTATCCTGTGCTATAACACACATTACAAAAAACAACTTGCACATTTTTTTGGCAAATATGCTTGATAAATAGAACATAATTAAATGATTAGTAAAATGGATACTACGTTAACCTTGCATTAAGTAACCTTTCTAAATTCATGTATACAATACTATTGCATTAAGCACAAATTTAAAGTCAAATTGGGAACCACTATTCGCAATCTTTACTTTTCACATGCTAGTAAAAATTGTAATGCGGAATAAAATATTCTAAAAAAAACGATGTGATATAATAAATTATATATATATAGTGTACAAATAACTACATTTCTAGTTAACGTTACAATAATATAAAAAGGAACTTATTAATACAAGCACTGCTAGTTACAGAAAGTGAGGAAACATCATTCATTTTACTGAGCTTATTCTGTGTTACAAAGAGCATGGTTTTGTGCATAAGCCCCATAGTAGGTGGAGACACTTCTCATAGCCCAATAAATAAAACAAAGTTAAAAGTGACGTATCTAGGAATAATTGATTATACTTTATTAATTCCCACGTTATCAATAAAGAGTGCGGTATAGTTAGAAAAAAGTGCATCATCATAAGTAAGAAGAGTGATGGAGATGTAAGAGGAGATGTAAGAGGAGTTGTTTTGGGTGGGGGTTCCCCTCAGACTACAGACATGGACAGATGGGGAAACGTTGTGTGTACACATCGTATGTAGGCAAAGCTAAACAAACTACTACAGGATGAAAGCAACATAAACTAGGATTTACATGAAATATGATCTTGAGGAAGTGAGCTGTTAACTCAAACATTAAACACAGGCTACATCCTTTAAATTGTAGCATAATCACTCTCATTACTGACAATATTTATCTTTCTTAGCTTTGCTTTTTTTTTAACTAAGCTTTCAAATGCCTGGGAGGTCCCTAATCATGTACAGTACAGTGACATTTACTTATCATTAACATTTTCTGTAAAAGGTAACACAATCTGCATTTTATTATTCGAGGACCAATATAGTTACAAGTACTCTTGCGTTAAACAAAGGTTAAACATTTAGATATGGAAAACTAAATGAAATAGCAATATAGTGTTAACAAAAAAAAGTGAGTGTTTTATTCTTCTTTGTCTCATAAGCACAGAGTGATGTATTGGCTTAATTAAAGCCTGCTGAATTATCAGAAGGTTTTTCTGTCCTGCAAATAATTGGCTTTTTGTTCTCTACTCACTTATTGTTAATGGGCATGAAGAATTGTTGTATGATCTGTAATCATAGATACTGAGTAGTTAAGGAATATGGAAGAGCTCACAGTTAATAAACTGACCTTCGTGTACATAGGTATCCATTTAAATTAGGGGCCTACTTGTATGTCCTAAATACGTTTCTATTCGCTAAATATTTTGGCATCCAACACTATGTTAGAAACATTTTGGAATAAACAGTTTATAATAGAACTGTATTAAAAGACAAGGACAAAATGAAGTGTTGTATAATTATTAGATTTTAGTATAATATATAACTGAATACTGCATATTATAGATGACACATACAGTATTTTGTATATGCTAACATATTTCTAAAATCAAAGATCATGTAGTTGGCTGTAAACATTTTTTTTTTTTACATATCATTCTCTCCCAGTAAGTAAAGGTTTTAATGATGAAACATCCCCATCTGCCATAATCACGTTTTAGCTCCCTGAACAGCTTTTGAAGATTAGCAGTTTCTATGTTAGGCCACAAAGTTGAACATTTAAAGAACAAATATGTATTACAGAAGCCAAATAACATCACTACAATCTTTTATTTACTTCACACTTCAACGCTGCATACATCATAGATGAACCATCCTGTGGGAAACAACAATGAATATTTAATTTGGGGATCCAAGCCATGTTAATTCTAGACACATGATCTGGAGGAGTTAGTTTAAGGCATTCTGAAGCTTATCACAATTACGAGTGTATGAGAAGTACTTACAGTAATGGATTTCCAGGCCTCGGCATCACTGAAGTGGCCAAACAACCTCAGATTGTATATACATCCAGTCTCATAAGGATATTAGAATTATGCACATTTTGACACGATAATACTATTGCCTCAAATTTAAAACATACCAATTATGAAAGACACAAATGAAAGAATGTAAATGGACACATGGCTACTTGTAAATCTGCAGCATATTGCGAAGAAGTGCAGATAATATCTATTTTATGGAAAAAAAAATCTAATCTAATAATCTTTGAATATGTTCATTTCTGTGTGAAGGATAAAAAGTGACACAACCATGTCCCCAAATCATGTTATCTGCAGATACAATATAATATTTGAGATAAGACAATAATGCTAAGCTTTGATTAAATCACAAAATACTGTCTTTGAGAAATTAAAGTGCTTATAAAAAGTTTTTTTTTCCCCAGAAATCATAATCGTCAACTTTTCAAGGTTTTCTTTCTACTTTTAGCAATTCCACTTACAGTAAAGAAAAATTCTGATTTGCATCACAAATATGTTTTTAACAGTGCGCATATGTTCTATCTAGCAAATAAGCTGTTGTTTAACATGTTGTTTAACATTTTGTTCATAATTTCATAAAAGTAAAAAAAAAAAGTGAAAGCTACAAAAACTGCTACACTTCACCAGCTAATCCAACATTAGCATGTTCCTAAATATACAGCATATATCCAGACTAGGTGTCAATAATAAAATTCCCATTGTATCAAAGAGTTGCAATCTACCAGCGTGAAATAAAAGTCAGTGCAAAAACCCTGTCCAGATTCCTGGGTTAGGAATGAGATGAATAAGATAGTTTTGTATATACAGAACTACATTTTATGCAACAAGTGCATAGAATTTATAGGCACAAGTCCCTGCCCAGAAGACTTTACCGAGACAAAAAAAATGAAATTTGCCTGGGCCACCCTGACTTTACATCTGAATTTGAGCTAAGTTCATCCAATTTAATGGCACTAGGCTATCCTTGTGGGTAGGGATAATATTATCGGGGTGACATATTAATACAGCAGATCGGTATAACAAGCAAGAAAAGGGTACAAATTATTTTGACTGTTGCCTCAGTTTATAATGCTGTTGTCTTCTTATTCAGGAGTGGCATTTTCCGCAGTACCCTCAATAATCTTTAAAAAAAAAATGCTGATTTTTATGAATACACACAGGGAGAGATGAAGTACTGTAGATGTCAGTAGAACATCTGAGATAACCGACCATAAAAAAAATGCATCATAAAGAGCATCAGAGCACTTTGTAAAGTTAAATATTATAAACAAAACGAAAGGACAGTGAGTGACATTAAAGTACTGAAGGAAACGAGTGACGCTTCCCTGTTATTATTTGCATTATTAAACAGAAACTAAAGAACTCTACTGTCTGTTGACGTTAATAAACACACAGAATCCCAGCAAGCTCAAGAAACCTCATTTATATGTATATAAATGTCAAAAGGAGAGCTACTGAGCGTGGCCAAATGAATACAACAAAAGACAGAAATGCCCAATGCTACAGCCAATATGACAAAAAAACACAGTGAAATACCTATATATTCTCATGAAAAAGGGTAATTTAGTTAAACCCTTTGGCCAAAGCGTTGTAAGCCTGCAAGCCTGCATCTACCACTGTAAAACGGGAACCCAGCGTATTGTTAACGCCAAATATATGACTCCAGAAAAAACTAAAAATCAATATGCTATATATGTTATAATGCTCCTGTGTGGCTCACAAACCTGACATACTTTTATCGTCCAATGGTTTAACAAACTACACAGGAAAGTTATCCTAGTTAAAATAATGTTTATTGGCCAGAAGAAGAAAATAAGATAAACAAGAGGAGATTCCTTTGAAGTTACATTCCTCCAACGAATGAAAGTTAGGGTCCCCCTGTGATTTCTTTTACAGCAGTGTTGAAAGACTAGGTAGCGCTTGACTGACATTTTATCAATTGCATATACATGTCAGTGCTTTCAATGGATCTATTAAAATCAACTGCAACAGACAAACCTACAGTAATAATGATTCCCCTTTTTCAATTGTATTTGTTTTTCTGGTGATGGTTTAAATAAACCAAAATCAGACAAATCGCCAAATACGTATTTTTTTAACGCACCTTTGTGCTCGGCAAATCACTCCGATTATGTTATTGCACCTCATCTCCATTTTTAATAGTGTGGAACCTGAAACATCGACGTGTTAATCATGCAATAACAGTGACACTTTTCCGAACACTGTTTTAATTAACTTGCTCTTTTATAAATGGAAATGTCAAAACAACATCTTTACTTTGATTGACATGCGACTGCACATGAGTTATTTCCATTAACAAACTGTGAACAAGACTCCTGCAAAAAAATCTAAAAGAACAAAATGCTTTTTTTTTAAATATTTTTCTTTTCAACCTTTGAGGAACATTTAAAAAAAAAAAAAAAAGCTACATCATACTCCAATAAAAATGAGACAACACCACATATAAAGGACATCTGGTTGTTTAGAAATTGATTACAACATTTTACATCATTTTAGCCAGGAAGGTTGTTTGTTTATTCATATAAGTAGAAGAATACTGGGGAAAATTGCTAGATTAATGTACTCCTCAGAGTTTATTAAATTATACAGTTTAATAGTCAGTAATCAAAAAGCAACTTTGTTTTAAACCTACAGAACAACAAATTTGTCAATCCAGCAATATAACATCATTAAAACACAGTGTAGAAAAGCACCATTGAACAAGGGTAAGTTACTGACTCGGGAAGCCTCTGCTGTATTCTGGGGTAATCATATTTCTGCTGCAATGCTTTTCCATGGCCAAGAGAAATGTCACTTGGCCTTTGCGTAAATGTATAGTTCCACCCCAAAAATATCTTAGACAGTTACAGCAGCAACCAAAATGATGTCATTGAATTTGAGTAGTGGGTAAAATACGACAGATTCTGAGACACAGGCACAACAAAAATATGCATATGCAAAAGGAACTAAGTATATATATATATAATATAAAAAATGAATAGACTATACAGTTTTGTGGCTAACAAAATGCTTTTATTTGTGCGAGCTTTCGAGATACACTGATCTCTTCTTCCGGCGATGTTACAATGGATGAAGCAGGAAAGGGTTAACTTAAAAAC
Organism: Ascaphus truei; assembly: GCF_040206685.1. Lineage (NCBI taxonomy): Eukaryota > Metazoa > Chordata > Amphibia > Anura > Ascaphidae > Ascaphus > Ascaphus truei. The sequence goes on from NC_134483.1 coordinate 482,977,954, forward strand.
AGTGCATCCTGGAATGTATCTGTGACTGAAACCTATCCCTCCTCCCTGTGCTCTCTGTGATTTATGGTCCCTGAATGTTAGTGATGTAAGAGTGTGTGTGTGTGTATGTATGTGTATGTGTGTATGTGTGCGTGTGTGTATGTATGTAGATATAAATTTATAAAGCGCCCACAGTGTATACAGCGCTTTACAAAAGGTGGGTGTGGAGTGGGAGTGTATACCAATGGTGTGGGTAGGTGTAGAAATGTAATAGGGTGTTGCAATACTATAAAGGTGTGTGGATACTATGTGGTCCATATTGGTATATAGGGATGGAATTACATTGAGTATATATATATGTAGCCCTCTTTCCCCGTAACTAGAGTGGCTATGCGTGCTGATTACCTGAGAGGCGTACAGGAGGTCTGATCCTCCGCCACTTGGGGCCTGGGGTGATCACGTTCGTTGTATGCAGCGCCTCCACCTGCGAGAGATCCTAATGCAGTAGGATAACCTCTAACAGGAACCCACCAATAACAGATAATAACACTCGCACACAGTATGGCTAACTTATATTTACTGGCAGATAACTAATAACGTTGGTAATAACAATGCCATACATGGCCACACTGACACAATACAGCCACAGTGTGAGCCCACCACCAGGGAAGTTCCCCCCCAAAGTAATTAGGTGCCTTGGGCACCGAACCACCCGATGTGCACAATAGCAGCCCAACCCCAAGTGTGCGACAGCGCCGGCCACAGTGTGTATGGCCGTTGGTGCACGTTGAGAAGATACCTTCCTGGTCTTAGTCCAGACCAGGCCGTTTTTGATGAAGATCCGCCGGGCCTCACTGTGTCCCACGCCGCACGTGGATCCTCAGGCGTCCGCCTCTGGAGGAACCTTCCGCTGGATTGTATCCCTGTTGACAGTCTCTGGCAATGTGCCTGGGTCTGGTCCCAGACTGCAGGCCGCAGTTATATATATATCTTTTTTTAATATATTATGATTTCTTGAGGAGGCAGAAGAGAAGAGAACTGAGTTCAATGTGTAGAAAGGACTTCAACTTAGAGAAGATGCCCATGATGATTCACTATTGTAGAAATATGTCAGGGGCTGGCATGATAAATAATATATGGTGTAATGTATCACCATAAAAATATTCCCCTTTTCTCAGCTTTAAAATAATTGTTTTTAGCACATAAAGGCTTATAACGCTTTGGCCAAAGGGTTTAACTAAATAACCAAGAAAATAATATTATTGAAGTATTTAACTTTATACTTATTACCATATATGTTTTGTCAATTGGACGCAGCATTGGGCTCCCCTGTCTTTTGTTATATAGCACATAAAGGAAAAGAGAGATCCTCAATAACAAACATACTTTTGATTGTATCAGCTACTACTGAATGTGTATAAGCAGGGCCTTTTTCCTAGAACATTATTTAAAAAATGCTTGCATATATATGCGGTGAATGGAAAATAAATCCATCGTTTGCACTATAATTTCTTATAATAAGATGAGTGTTGACACTTGATGTTTTATTGATTCTAAAATTGAATTTAGAGTCTGATTAACCCCTTTGCCAATAAAAGGCTTTGCAAAGAAACCTATTGCGGACCTCTTTTGACAGTCGGGTGATTAATAGAAATCTAAAACTACATACCTATAGTAGGAACTGATAACAAGTATGATATTTAATGCAGGTTTCCACGGAATTTCAGCATTAGCTCTGTATTTAAAAAGCAAGCATTTATTAACACTCGTTGTCCAATGAAAGCCCAACCACCAGCATTTGTTATTGTGTTTTCTTTTTAGAATAGATATGATGCCACCATTTAAAACTATTATGTCTTGACGGTGATAGCATAACGCAATTTCACACTGAGAATTGTAATTTCACATCAAAATGAACAGTGCAAAGAGAACATTTCAAACACATGCAATCTGTGTTATCACTTTGTTGTGTATAGCATAAGAATAGCTTCTCATAATAGCTTTCCCAAAGCATCATTTGTTTAGGATGCAGAAGAAAAGGAGGACATAATTACATATACACAGTCACATAAAATGAATCGTTTTTGCATTGTACCAGTCTGCTAAGAAGAAGAGAGGTTGAGATTGATGTACATTCACCTTTATATGCTATCATAAAGCATTAATAAAAATAACTTATTGAAGATGACTTTGATTTGCAGCACCAAATATAAATTAATATTTCAAATATCGGACCTTAGATAATACCAGAAAAAATAAAACTGCATTTGTACGTCCTAAGCAGCTTGCATGCCATAGAAGGTTAAAGTAAACTTAGATTGTAAGCTTTGTGGGGCAGAGATTCTCTTTCACATCCTGTGTTTTTTATGTTTGTTGCATTAATTATATTATAATTCCCTGTATTCTATTGTATATTTTATTTCTGAGCACATTGTTGGTGCTATAAAAATATACATGACTACAAAAGAAAATGAGATAGTTAATGCCTTCTGTCTAACAAATACAAAGTACATAGTTCAAATATGACGGCAAGCAAGTAGAATTTGAAAAGAACTACATAAAAAGTGTAAACACATGCGGCAAATGCTCAAATCAGGTATTCTGCATAATATGATTATCTGGCCATCTCCAAACTGCATCCCAAAACAGATAAGTAAATATTTCTGTAGCAACTCTTCTGACACCTATTGTAAACTATTAGACAACTCAAAATCAAGGCGGCATACCACTAACAAATGGAATAGACCAAATCCACAACAACAACATAGAAACACCAAGGATTGAAAGAATATCTATGAAGTCAGTACCAGCCTATTTCAACACAGTATTTCGGTCTAATTATTGTTCAGAGGAAACAAAATGGCATAACTTGTAATCCTGCTATAAGTATTTGCAGAGACAATGGAAGGAATCCGCCATACATCCATAAATCTACAGCTAAATATAACAGTGCAGAATATCACAAACTTCCTTGTGCAGGGAACCGATGGGGACATTCCTGAAACAGCAGCAGATATCATACTACCTTTGTTGCCCGCATCATTCTGGGAGGGTTGAAGATCATCCGTCTAACAGTTCCACAGTTATAGCCCATAAGTGATTTGGTGGAAAGAAAGAAAAAAAAACAGAGCGAATTCAATACGTCTCCTGATTTTGCTTTCCAGACTATATAAAAAAAATATATATAAATATATCAAAAATGCGAAAAATACTCAAATAAAAACATGCAGCTTTTATTTAAATACCAGAGAAAAAGATAGAAGACTTATGTACAGTATTAAGCCATCATGAATAAATATACAGCTCACACCTGAAGAAGATGTGCTTCAAAGCACATTTGATAGCATGCCAGGTTTGCCCCTGTATACGTTGAGTATGCAGTATCTATATGTACGGATAACAATGTAGATGTAGATGAGGTGTAATAAATATTCATGAATGGAGCCAGGTGCTTCACGTCATAGACATGTCACCTTCATGCCTTTTCATTAAATCGCAAATCTTATTTCTAATAGGGTTGTGAAATACTCTAATGAAAGTACATTTTACAATTGCAAAGATATGCATTTAACGTACTGCAGACCCCTAGCTGCAATAAAGGGGCTAATGATAAAATGGAAAGTGGACAGGTTTCTGATTATGGGGGAATGGCAGAGAAGAAAGGACACAAATTTGTGTTTCTCAAACTTTTGTCTCCTAGCTTCGCTTCTTGTCCCATACGTCGCTGAATATATTACCTCTAAAGCTTTTAAAACATTTGCACACAAATCAGCCCTGGACATGTTTTTTGTTTTGTCTGATTGGTAAGTAAATAATTAACATGCCAAAATATGGAGAGTCGTTTATCAAAGTCTCCCAGCTGCAAAACTGCTGCAGGAGATTTATCAAACATGAACATGTAATTGGTTTACATGAGAATGTTTTTCCTTCAAAAAGAAGGTGCATTTTTTGTCCCAGTTTTGAACCTGGGAGACATTGTAATAAAGGGCCACCACGTGTCCTCCAATAGCAATAGCCATGAAAAAATGTACGTAGCATTCATTCAGAAACAACATTTTCAGAATCCAATGAGCTCTGTCATATGTACTGTAATTGCTTATTATATTAAAATATGTTATTTTCTTTCCTATCAATCTGCTCCTGATAGTTGATTTTTTCAAGATCTCTCAAGTAGTTTAATTAAAGATATAATAATGAATAAAGTAGTAACCTATGATCAGGAGGACAGTTGATTGTCATTAATGTGATGAATGGAGCAATTTCACCAAAGTAATTCAGACAGTACTCTGATAGTCAGTTAATTCCCCTAATTAAATAACCTACTGTAGGCATAAATGATTATGATAAATAAAACATGCTATGTCAATATAATTGTAGCGCTACCAAGTCCCTCTGAAGTGGGCTTAATCTTAGCCCAAGGTGGCAATATCGGGGCAGATGTAGGGGCCTGGGAGGGACATGTGCCGCTGGGGATGGTGAACAGGACCTAACATTGTCCTTGGCCAGTCCATAGGGTGCGGGCTTACCACAGCCCTTAGAGGGGGTAGTATGGAGGTATCGGGGGTCCGACGACCCCTTCCTCTGAACGGGGTATTTTTGGGGGCAGGAGCAGTAGTGAACTGTCCATTACTCACCCCTGAAGGTCTCAGCAGATATTTTGCAGCTTGAGCGGCCGCCATTTTGCTGACATCATCATGGCGGGCCGTTCTCGCGAGATTTCCAGGCAGAAACTGGTCCCGCGGCGCGGATGAATTGCATCACCCTGCTGCACACCGAACAAGGCCCCATCTGGCTCATCGTTCAGGTAGGCCGCAGAAAGCTCCTGGTGGAAGTTAGACGTTGGAGCCTCACCCATCCGGAGGTAGGGGATGTCCTCTGGCTCCACAGGATCCTCTATAGGCAGCTCCTTCATTGCTCCAGCATCGTCCTTTGGGCGTGGGGCTCCTCTGGGGCTCCAGATACACCACGGCCCTCTGGATGGACGCATCTGGATTGGGACTCTGTTTCCGACTGCAGGTAAGAGTTGGTCTTTCCTCCGCAGGTCTCAAACGGCTGGTCTCATCTTCAGAGGAGGGTAAGGACACCTTCTCCGAGCCGGGATGTTGGGTCACCTCGCATTCCCTGGTGGCCATTGGCACAGAGCTTGCCCGCTCTTGCGGTACCACGGGGAGAGCACCCAACGCCCCCGGGGCAGTCAACATAATCCCCAAGTCAGCGGCGTGTACAGGTTCCGGTCTTGGAACTTTCAGTGCCTCACAGCGGGGATCATCTCTGGCAGCGATACACTGGAGCCTCGGTTAGCAGATAGCAGGGCCCACAAGCCCATGGTTCTCCCCACGGTGTACAAGTCAGGGTAGGCTGTAGTAGGTACCTTTGGCAACGCACCACATGGGCATCGATGGTCAGGGCACACGGGCCCATGATATCAGCAGCAGCATAGGACTCTGCAGGAGCCACACGGGTTGGTGTGGTGGCCCGGTCGATTGGTTAGAAAGCGTTGGCGGGCCCAGGGTTGGCAGGCCGCAAGAGCTGGCACCTCACAGTGGGGCTGGCGTCGCCCCCAGGGAGCCTGCAATTTGGGCAGAACAGTGCAGGTGGTGCTGGCCATGAATAGTGACTACCAGGTAACTTCCTGGTAGGTAGTAGTTAGCTAACTCCAAAGCAGACATATTTCGGGAAAATTCTGAGGTAGTGGTAGTAAGCAGCAATAAGGCAAGGTAGCTCCTTCCTCTGGGCTCAGCTCCTGCTGTAAGGCAGGGTGTGGTTGACATCTCCCATGACAGAGGTGGTCTTTGATTGGGTCTTGGTGTTGCCCCCTCCCCTAGGTGGAATATAGGGCAGGGGCATGGCAGATCAAGAAGTGACTTGGCTCTGGCTGAGCCAGTCACAGCGAGGGGCGGGACGTTGGTTTGGCACCGAACAGCTTGCACTAACTTTTGCAGAAAGCTTGCATCTGGCTGTGCAAGCCCATGCGGTCCCGTTTTTCTGGCGGGAACGCCATTTTGAGAACACACCACAGTCCATAGAAAGAGAAGTTGCACAGCAACAACTGAAAGGGCCCGTTCCTATTTTGAGCAAGACGAAGGGTACACATTCTCTGGACAATTTCCCACAGGGTGTGCCCCCCAAGAATATTTTCTTAAGGTACCCAGGGTCCCCAGCAATAACTGAAAGGGCCCTGTCCCTAGTATTTTTCTTTTAAGCAGCTAAGAGGGTATACGCTCCCTGGATCTTTCCCACAGGGTACGCCCCAACCACTGGTCTGGTTTTAGATGAAGGGTACATGCTCCATGGAAGTTCCCATAGGCTGTGCCCCAACATAGTCTCTGTGTTTGGTAAGGGTCTAGGCAACTCCTCCCTGGTGTAGCTTCAGAGAGAGATTCCCCCCTTCCTTAACTCAAAATGGGTGCCCAGGGTTCTAGGTGAAGCATCTGGCGCTCAGCCCGGCCTCTTCTGTGCTGCACTGCTGCAATGTCCTAAAAGCCTGCCCTGTTCTGCATCTCAGCAATGCCTCCATTTGTAGCGCTGCTTCCCCCGCCCCCCCCCCTCCTCTCTCTGGGAGAACTTGAGGGTCCAGGAGAGATGAACTTCCACGATGGTAAGGGGAAACAGGACGGGCTTTTGATGATCCTTCAGGTTCTTCTCGTGTAGGCTCCTTGAGACAGTCCCCACTATGACAGACTTTTTGCATACCCAATAGACTGTTACTTTGGCAGGAGTATATAAAAGGACTCTTTATTGAGGCAGTCACTGCAGTTAATATTACAGTGCATGCAACATCTTTTAGGATGGGTCCCAGATCTCTGGATGTACCCACCTTCTAGCAGTCTTGAGGTATTGTGCTCTATTCTATTCTTGGGGAGGCAATCAATCCCAAGAGGGGCAGAAGGCCTGTCTCTCTCTCCCTGCTGGGAGAGACTCAGAGCTCCACTCCTCTACCCCATGAGGGGGAGAGCTGGACTGACTATAATTTAGGTCACTTCCTCCCTAAGGCAGAGAGGGGGAGAGCACAGAGTCAGCACCATGATTGGCTGTACACAGACTCCGGTCATCTCCACCCCGTTCACACAAGGAGGCGGCATGAGGGGGGTAAACCCCACAGGACAGCCTGCAACTGGCTATAAGTACTGGGAATTATGTGACAGGAGGTAGAAAGTATAGTCTGGACCAGCCATGGCTACATGATAAACTGTCCCATCCCTGCTGCTGCTGATGCAGCAGGCCCTCCCCCATACAGTCCTCTAGGCTGCTCCGGGCCTCTCTCTCCTACATGGCCGCACCAGAAGTTGGGCCCAACTTTGGCATCTGCGCAGGACCGGCATGCTACCGGAGGCCTTCCAGCCCCATGGGAACCAAATCTTTGTGTGTATATTGATATTGTTTGGGTATTGCTGGTGGGTATGTACTGTGTTGGCAATGTTGAGGGGTATATATATTATGTGGGTATTGGGGGGTTATGTATTGTGGGGATATTGTTGGAGGTATGTATTGAGTGGGTATTGTTGTGGCCGTATATATTGTGTGGGTATTATTGGAGGGTATGTATTGTGGGGATATTGCGTGAGTATTGTTGTAGCCGTATATATTGAGTGGGTATTATTGGGGGGTATATCTATTGTGGGGATATTGTGGAGGAGGGATTGTGGTACGGGGGATTGTGTGGGTATTGTGGTGTATGTGTATTGTGTGGGTATTGTGGGGGGTATTGTGGTGTGGGGGCATTGTTTATGTATTGTGGAGGGGTATTGTGTGGGTATTGTGGAGGCTATTGTGTGGGTATTGTGTTATGGGCAGGGAATTGTGTATTGTGGGGGGATATTGTGGGGGTGGAATTGTGTGTGTGGTCAGTGGGGTGGGGGAGTGAGAGAGATGAAGGAGGGAGAGGAGGATAGGCAGTGAGGGAGAAGGGAGGAAGTGAGAGAGAGGAGGTAGTGAGAGATAGAAGGGAGTGAGAGAGATAAGAGAGAGAAGGGGGCATTGAGAAAGAGAGAGAAGGGGGATTAAGGGGGAGAGATATGGAAGGCAGGGAGAGGGATAAGGGAGGGGGACTGAAAGAGAGAAAAGGGTCAGTGAAAGAAGGGGGAAAGAGAGACATGAGGGAGGTAGGGAGTGAGAGAGAAGGGGTCAGTGAGTGAGTGAAAGAAGGGAGGGGAGAGAGAATGAGGAGGGAGAGGGGAAGGAGGGATGGAGAGAGAGGAGGGAGGTAGTGAGTGAGTGAAAATAGGGAGGGAGAAAGGGGAGGTGGGCGAGCGAGAGGGAGAAAAATAGTGAGGGAGGGTGAAGAGGTGGGGAAGTGAGAGGAAGCATGTAAGAGAGGGAGAGTCAGAAAGAGAACAGAAGTGGATGAGAGAGCAAGGAGCTGTGTAAGTTAGAGTGGGGGGGGGGAGCTCACAAGGCTACCAACAGGGGGACCCTTGTGGAAACTGTAGTCCTGGCCCTGGGAAAGCTGTCGGCGGCCCTCCACACAGTGATGAACAATAATCAAGGCTGAGATAATACAATTTAGAACACCTATTTACTGTGACTATCTAAAGTTTTCTTTGACTTCAACAGGACCAAGATTCATTCAAACTGCATGAAAAGTGGTTTTCCCCTCATGATAGTATGCTAAAACAAACAGGTAGAGTACAGTAGTTCCCTGCTATAAATGTCCTAATCATGACCACAGCCAGGACATTTGGGAAACAAGCACTGACAGACCCACAGATCAATAAATACTTCTCGGATAACTAGAAAAAGCAGGTCTTGAACGCGAGAAACACAAAAAGGAAATACTGCCCAAGTAGGGAAAGCTAGCACGTTTTTTGTTACCATTAAATGCTTGTACAGTACATTTGTGTAAATCACAAACTAACATCTTAGAAGTGTGACCTTCTGCAGCAAACTACAAGTGATAAGCACATAATTCTGTTTTCTTTCTCTTTCTAATCATCAAACATCTGCATGAAGGTAATGAATCATAGCACTAAAATATCCACTTACACCAAGGGTGGGCGACTCCTCAAGTCCTCAAGGACCACCAACAGGTCAGGTTTTCGGGATATGCCTGCTTCAGCACAGGTGGCTAAAGAGATGAGTGAGCCACCTGTGTTAAAGCAGGGATGTACTGAAAACCTGACCTGTTGGTGGTTCTTGAGGACTGGAGTCGTCCACCCCTGACATACAGTACACATGATAACGATAATTATGCTCTTTGATGAATTCTTCAATGTAAACCTCTCAAATATTAACAGCCACGTTGCAGCAAGACACATAATCAGTTTATATCACACCAAGGTGTATGGTCTGAGGAAAGGATGTGTCTGTCCTGAAATGTCAAGTTTTTGCATACAGTATACCTGCTCTGATGCTTTGAATACACCGTAAGTTTACTTACAAAAAGGCTCCTGTGTGCTTCCTCCACCACTTTATTTCTTCAGTTTATATCACACAAAGTGAGTCTGTGGTATGTATCACAGTTGAAATGCCAGCAGAAATGGAATGTTACCGTGAAAAGAAACCAGTCATCCTTTTACTATGAAATATGCGATCCCATTACATTTTTCATTAAATAGAATTCTCTCAATGAGATAATGAGGTTTATTGATTAAACTGCGATAGTGCCAATTGGGGCACTATTGCACAGTTATTCCCACTGACTTAACTTATATGGGAGTCACTGTGCAATATTACAGGGGGGCGCAAACTTTTTTCCCTGTGCCCCCCTGCCGGATGTCCTCCTCTCCGCGTGCCCCCCTGCCTCCTTACCTTGACTCCCAGCGCCTGGGTGTCATGACGTCACGTTGCCATAGCGTTATTTGACGCCGCGTTGCTATGGCGACGTGTCTCCAGATGCCGGCTGAATCAAGGTAAGTATTGTTAACAGAGGCCCTGCAGGTCCCCCAGCACTTAATGCCTTCGGGAAGCGTGCGGGGCCTCTGTAAACCGCGCCCCTGCCGGTAATCTATCGCCCCCCTGTGGGTCTTTCCCCCCACTTTGCACACTGCTGCGATAGTACCACATTTGGCACAATAGGCCCTATCTATTTTCAATATTCTACCACTTTGGCACACAAAAGTTTAAATTGAGTTAGTTACAAGTTACATCTTAAAAAAATATGTTTTTTTTTCAAGTTAATTACCCTAATTACCCAGAATTACCCTAATCTGTTTCATGTGTTGTCTAAAAGTGGGGTTATCTAAGAGCACTTTGATCTGTAAATTGGCAACCACAGTACCAGAGTTTAACCTGTGTTATCACTGGTGGCACACTAAAGTTATATGTGTATATTATGGAGGTCTGTGACAGTACCCAGACCTACCAGAGGCCCTAGGTGTCATCCTCAAAGCAATCCACGCTTGTAATCGTGCAAAGGTCAGATTTTTTTTCCCCCTCAAAATTAGGAGTATCTCTGGCAAGACTAATCTCTACGCCTATGGCAAACGGCCCTGAATGCATTAAGGCAGGTCCCATTCTTTGAAGTATTATAGAAAGAAAGTTATGGGGTATTTTTTTATACTCATGTTATTAATTCCAAAAACTTTTTTCTCTCCCCAACTCATAAAAATGTCATAAGAGATTGATGCCCTAAAATGTGGGTTTATTCAGTTCCAATGTAGGGATTTATAGGATAAAACAATGCATTTGGAATATGAATGTAGAATTCAACAGAGGAGTGTTTAATGGCAAAAAGACACGTGACTTCTCTTATTTCCAAATCCGTCAAATCTCATATTGTAATGTGGTAACATATTTAGATTTTATGTTTTGATCCCGGCTATTCTATTAAACGGTCTGCATATATTATACTGTATGTTTCTTGCAACATTATTTTCTGTAACTAAGCCCTGCACTACTTTTGTATATTAAATCTAAAATGTAATAAGTACTATCTTCGGGTCCTAATTGAACTGTGCACACTTGAAGAGAGTAACTGTATTTTGAGACACATTTTGCTACAATAGTCTTTTTTTTTGTTTCAATTACATACATTAATGAACAACTCCTTATAGGTGGTGTTTGAGAGGAAACCAGGGTAGGGGAGAAGGGGGGGAGGGGGGGGAGAATAACCCATTTCAAAGAAATCAATGCCATCAAATGATTTAACTAGAAATATTTATTTAAGTTGTCACTTAAAAAAGTAAACAATCTATTGTATATTTTGGGTATGACTAAGATCAGTTTGACCATTTTACAAGCAATCAATCTCTTTTCTAACATGCTGAGTTTCACATAAAGGACATTTTTACATGCCCTATAATGCTACAATTTTCAGGAATGTGAACAGTAGTGTTCTTTATACAAATACTTTACAAAGCCATTGCTGCTGTTGTGCCTTCCAAACATCCTATGAAGCAGCATTCTTGGGGGCGCTACACCCATGATTTTCTGGCATTCTTGATACTCATTGGATCTGGGGCCATTAAGTGCAGCACGGTCTGGGATTAAGGGCTATGTGATCAATCTAATAGCGATAACATGGCTTGGAGTCATCTATGTATTTCTTTTGGGACAGAGACAAATTATTTAATCATAACCTGTAATATGCATTACACTGAGGAGAGAAATAATGAAAACTAACATGTACTTAGCTGTTTATTTTAATGATCCAGTAATGACCAAGCAATATTAAATATTTTTTGCAGAATATTCAACTTTCAGTTTACTGGGTAGCAGTAAAGGTGGTTTCTGGTGATTAAAACAGCATATGCACGAGTTAAAAATAACTAAAAGAGACTTAAAAAATTAAGGATAGTTAAGTTGTCTGAAATAATGATGTATAACTAATTAATTTAAAAATACTATACATGATTGCAATCCCTAGAGAGAGTCCAGAGAATTGGGATAGCAGATTAAAAACTCTCACTGGAGGACATATGGGTAAGTTGATTCTCTGCTGCTTAAGCTGTGGGACAGCCCATAGGTGCATTTTTCAAGGTGGAAGTAGAGTTGAATAACAGAAGTTGCATTGAATATTAAAATACCTCCAAGGCCAAGATTAGAAGTGTTTTTGTGTGAGGGTTGGAAATTTACATTCTATTTCAAACGTCTTCACTGCTGGAATTGCTTAGTTTTTGTAACAATAGTCTTGCAAGTATTGTATTGTATTGTATGTCTTTATTTATATAGCGCCAAAAGTGTACTCAGCGCTTCACAAAGAATACAGTACAGGGAATTATAATTATACAATAAGTGCAGCAAAATCAGACAATAGGAAAGGAAATCCCTGCCCCAAAGAGCTTACAATCTAAGAGGTTTAATGGGAAATTTACAGAGACAGCAGGTGAGGGAGTAAGTGCTGTAGATGGCAGTGCTTGGTCACAATGGGTTGTAGGAGTGACTGAGTGTGGGACATTAGCCATGAGGGCAGGCTATTGGGATGCTTGATTTGTGGGGTAAATTTTAAGGAAGGTCAGTGTTAAATGAAAAGGTTAACACCATTTACAGGGGAAGAGGTGGCAGGGAGGCATGAGTGAGATCAGGTGTGTATGTCTGGATTCAGGCTTAGGGAAGATCCCCAGCAGCAGGAAGGAGTAGATAGAGGGTGTGAATAGAGGATTTGTGTGGGTGTTTTTATTGAGGGGTAAAGAAGTTGTTGGGAGAGAGGTGTATAAATAATGGTGAAGTGGAGAGTGGAGATGTTGTAGAGAACAGAAATGCTCACAAAGGAGTGAGGAAACAGTAAACAGAAAAAGAAATAGGGAGGGCATAGTGAGATGCAGGAGGAGAGAGTTCCAAGGTACTGGAGGATAAAAGTGTACAAATAAATCACAGATGTTAAAAGTTAATGTCTCACAGTGGCAATGTAGTAATGTAGGGTCCAGATCTTCCTCCAATCTTCACCTCCAATTTCAACTCCAAAATTAACTCTTGTAGACACTTTTGATGTACACTTATGATGTGACGCTTTTGATGTTACACAGCCTTATGGCTAAACAGCTATGCTACAGCAAGTCCATTTGGTTAAGTATGGCTTAATAATGAAATGTTATGTAAGGAATTTCTATTATTTTCCTATTTCTATTATTTCCCCCCCCCCTCCCCCGGTTGGCTATATTACATTTTTTTATTTAGTATCAATATTATTTGTAATAATAAAGACCATACTGTATGTTAGATTTTGTAATGTATTGTAGCCATGGCTGGTACAGACTGCCTCTCTGCCTCCTGTCACGTAAGTCCTTATTAGCTACAGGCTGTGGCAGACTATCCTAAGGGTATTGACCCCCCTCATGCTGACTCTCTGATTGGCAGGAGTGGTGGTGACACAGGGTCTGTGTATAGATAAAAATGGTGCAGACCTTGTGCCCCCCCTTTTCTGGTGTCTCAGAGAGGAAGTGCTCAATTATAGAGCGTTCTCTTCCACCCCTCCTATAGAGAGGAGGGGTGTGCTAGTCCCTCCTGTTGGGAGTGAGACATGCTAGTCAGCTCACCTAGGAGCTGATATATTCTACCAAGATATTAGAAGGCCCCAACTACCATTAGGCCTAGTACCATCCAGAGGCCTAGGATCCTGCTCCAAAGATGCATCGCTATAATACCATCTGCAGTGGATGCACCGAATAAAGGATTCAGTTTGATATACTCCCTGCCTGAGTCTGCAGTCTTTTTGGCAGGGGACTATGCTTGTTCAGTGCCATTGCTGGGACTGTCTCCTGCTATGTTGGAGGCACTTTCACCCACAAGAGAAGGACTCTAAAATCACCAAAAGCCTGTCCTGTTACCCTACATCAACGTAAACACTCAGTTCTCCTGAACCCTCACAAGTATGCATGCACCATGTTACCTGTAGCCAGCAGTACATCTCCCAGAGAGGGGGGAAGCAGGTCTACAGTGTTTTACTGCTAACAGTAACTAAATAGTAATGCAAAATATCTGCCACGTCCCTGCTCCTGAATTAAAGTAGAAGGTAATTTCTAGAATGTCTAATGGATAGAATACAGCTCTCTTAAGGGTCAATTTAACAGAAATTCAAACAGACAAAATCATAAAATGGGTTTTAAAGTATCAGCCCTTATTATTTTGAACTTTTATTTCCCTGTCTGCTCCTACAAGTATAGCATGAATTATCATACTTAACAAAAGCCTTTGCAGACATTCAATCCCATAATAGACTAAAGCTCCTGGCATATCATATATGTGTCTTGTCATTAATATTTATGATTTTTGTAAATTTTGACTGCAAGGAAATGTTGGAGGTGCACTGTTTCCCTATAAGAGGCAACAGAAAACAGCAGATTACCTGGATTCAACACTGATTAAATTATGAATACTGATTTAAACACTGATTTAAATATAATGTACTTTGTACTGTCCCTCCTTACATCTCATCCCCAAATATTTTCCTAAATGCCCCTACTTTCTGCTCATGATATCCACCTTTTCTCCTGCCTTATTATCTCACTCTCGCCTACAAGACTTCCCCCGTGCTGCACCCTCTCTCTGGAATTCCCTACCATGCACCATTAGACTCTAACCCCAGCTTTCAGACATTTACAAACTCTCTGAAAACGAAGCTTTTCAAGGAAGCTTATCTGACATGCCCCTAGCATCCAACTCCTCCCTCCAACTCTATTACACAAGCGGCATGGCTGGACCATACTCCATCCTGAGGCATTCTCCATCCCACTATGAGCAGCCACTTCACCTATTGTTTTAACATTGCCCCTTATTCCCTCTAGATTGCATGCTCTCATGAGCAGGATCCTCATTACCTTTCATATCAGTTTGGACATGCTTGTCCTTATTTGGTATGTAACTCTGTTTATGCAATTTACATCTCTCTGTACTCCCATTGTACCGCTCCGGAATATGTTGGCGCTTTACAAATAAAAAATTATAGTAATAATAATAATTATAAAACTTTTTTTAAAGTAACACATTTGTATATGTCTATTATTCTAGAGGCATTTTATGGGCATGAAACAAAATGTTCTCGAACAATACCAGTATTGTAACTATATTCTTTCGAATTAAAATTATTATGTGGCTGTATTTTTATGTTTAAAACTGTCTCTTCATAGATGGTTACTTAATTCAGAATTATTTATGTTAATCGCTAAAGGAATTGTTCAGTTTATGTCATTTGTGTCATTGTTTCTCTACAGCAGTGTTGAGGTTACATATTTTATTCAGACTTAAGCGATATGAGTCGATGTACACAATTGCCACAAAAAGGTGACATTTTATCATCTGTAATCCCAGAATCTATATTTAATAAAGAGCTCCAATGTAAACTTGCATGAACTTAACTGGTCAATGAAACAATGCTTTCCTACAAATTCCCCTAATTATAGAGATGCACGTGTGTGTAACCAACATGCAATGTTAATTTCAGGGCTATCCTAATTCAAAGTGATGAACAGGCAAAAGTTTAATCAAGTGTCTAAGAAAGCCATTCAATCATGTGTAGCCTAGCATCCAGCCGCTACCTATTTCCCTGGGCCCTACCAGTGTAAGTCCTGTTAGGTACAGGCAGTGGATGGGTTAATTCCTCCAGAAGGCCTAGTGTGCTATTGCAGCCTTAGATGCAGTAGTGTATCCAAGGGCGGTCCCAGCAATAGCCAGAGATTGTCAGCCTAGGGGAGGTATTGGCTGGGTCACATGCTGGATTGTGATGACCTGTCAGTATCAGACCTGCCCTGTTATTGGGCAGGGTTACAAGCCCAATGCAAGGGTATATAAACTGCCTCTCTCCCAAAACTTGGTGTGTTTCTTTCCGCCCCCTGTGGAGTGAGCAACAACTTCCCTGTGTCCCACAAGGGGATGCAGGAGGAGCATATGCAGGAGGAAACTTGGATGGGCCACAAGCCTTGAAAGGACCTTCTAGGGGGAAGCAAGAAAAGGGATGTACCTGCTATAAGATCTTAACCAATACAATAAATACCATGGAACCTTATGCAAGTGTGATTCACTGAGCTTGGGTTAAAGAAAAGGTGTCAGTCTGGACCATCCTTCTATCCCAGAGGATCCTCGCTGACTGGAGGCGCTGCAACCATGAACAAAGGTACCCTGTGAAGCTGTCCTGATAATCCCCATACCATCACGGAATTGCTCAGCCCTCCTGTTACCTCACAGGTATGCACCATCTTACATCAAAGACACTAGTAGCAGATTAGATCTCACTTAGGGTGGGGGGAAAGGGGCTACACATTCATTGGCTGCATTGTGGTCCTGAAGAGCAAGGATGTAACAATACCTTTGCCACCTTCTTGTGCTTTCCTTTCCTCTACTTTGCACATGTTCTTAGCCCCCCTGTTATTCCTTTGCTGCCAAACGCATCTACAGTACATTGCAAAGCTGGAGGGGTTTATCTATGACAACTACGGGATCAACCTCCATGACAGTATAGTATAGCATCAACTGCATCTTTTGGACAGTATCTGTCACAAGAATAAACCCTTGGGTGCTGCATCCAACCACTATGCCACAATCTTAATAAACGTAGCTTATTTAAAGGCATACTAAACCCTTCATTCTTCAAATAAACTTTACTATGTTTAATATGTGATGTAATTTAAATGTCCAATAATATGGACCTAACCAAAAAACTATCTAATTGGCTTCCTTAAGCTAATTTAACCATGCTAAAAGAAAACATTTTTTGTTTGTTTCTCAGTAAATCAGTAGAAATTGCATTTCTCGGGGAACTGAATGGGGAAGTGTTTTCTTAACTCGTAGCCCATGCTGTTCTTAATAGAGAGACAATAAAGATAAAGAGGAAGAGAGGATGGACTCTGGCAGTGCAAACTTTTGTTGTGCACACAGTGACATCAAACAAATGGGAGTAGCCAAAGGAAATCAAGTCCTTCCCAATAGGCTAAGCATGGGAGAAACCTTTGGGTATATAAGCGCTATGTACATTTATGGCGCAATATATATCAATAAAGACATACAATACAATACATTGTGAAAAGTAACTGGTGATAAATATTAGGTGTTAACTCTTTGTGGTCTTAAATACAAATGGGGCCCAGATTACTTTACGCAATTCACTATGGCAGATAAGTGACTGAAGCTTACTTAAGACCTCATATGCAGATCCAGTAGTACACAATAGAGATGGGTGAATTTTTATTTTTTTGCGGATTTAGATTTGCCTCGGATTGACTGTTTCGTTGATCTGCGGATTTCTGCAAATCCGTCTCAAAAATATTTTTTTATCCCTGACAATCCAAATGTGCGGATTCCGCAATCCGATGGTGGATTTTAACAATCTATTCTGCGGATTCAGCAATCTGTGCACGAAATCCACCAGCAGATTACTGAATCCACGGATTGGATTCTTAAAATCCACCAGTGGATTGTATACAATTGCGGTTTTGTATTAATCTGCATGGATTGAAACTGGAACAATCCGTCTACGGATTTTACACCGCAGAACCGATTTTGAATGAACGGAAATTCCGTGAAATGGATTTTGACAGTTTTGCCCAGACACAACTCATACAAATAAATACTGACAATCTTCTCTTAAACAATTTCTTCAAAGTACAGGTCTCCTCTAAGACAGAGATACAAAGTTGAGCTCTACTAACAAGTTCATAATGCAATTCTTTATTTAATGTGACAACAGTGGAAAGACAACGTTTCAGGTCCTGGTTGGACCTTTCACTAGATGAGCGGTCCATATGGGACCTCAAACATTGTCTTTCCACTGTTCTTGTATCTCTCTCTCTCTTAGAGGAGACCTCTACTTTGAAGAAATTGATTGTCTATGTTGTGTTGGCTACACATGCAGGATTCTCCTTGCCTGAAACTGTTACCCCGCACTTTGGAATTGTACTCAACAATCTCCTCTTGGCACTTTCCCTTTTACTCTATATAGTAAGTTAATGAAAATAAAGAGAAATACATTACTAGCAGCTCAGCATATCATGTGTTAAACTGACTTCAGTATGTTTACTTTATTATTCTAATTTTAATTCTTCTATTTATGTGTTAAATACCCATGTGCTAAGCTATGTTTACATATAACTGTTGAGTCCTACACAATGATGAATTTTTGCCTACATCTGTTCAATTTCCTGTTTCGTGTTGTTTGTCTCAAAAAATAAATAAAAACGATAACAATAGCTTTGCGCCTAAACAACATTTAAGTTCTTCCATCGAAAAGTTACTAAATCTGTCAAATAAAACATCCCTATAACAACTGGCACACATTCAATCAGCTTCATTCAACTACAAAAAGATGAGGAAGTTTTGAGTTCTGTTTTTTAAATGAATCTAATCTCAACCACTGTATTTCTTTTCTCAGACTTGAGAAGACTTAGAGGAGGTTGTATTAAAATCTTTCACCCAAAACCCCAAATTAGCCAACACAGGGAATTAGATTTACTCAACCATATTTTTTCTTGGCCCCCTTCTTTTTCAAAATGATGCCTAGCAAAATGTCTACAGTCTCCTAAGCAAACTTTTGCATAAGCTGATTTCATGCTCCATACAGTACATGGATTTGAATCTGGCGTGCTTCTCTCGACACACACAAAAGAGGACTCTATAGAAGGTACAAAGTTTATTCAAACATAAGAGTAAACAATATAATTATGAAAATTGATTGCATGCAGTCCAGATAGTCCAGCTTATCTCAACCATTTGGATTGTTGTTTTTAACATTGCACATACATTTACCTGTATGTTTCCTTGAGTCCCCAAAGAATATAATACTTACTGATTGATACATGAATGTATCAATACATTAATGTATTATTCATCATTAACGTTTAAGGTGTGCCACCCCTATGGATCTCTGTAATTAAAAACATGGTTTCTGCCTTCTTCTTTATTGCTAAGCCTCATCATTGATAACTACATCAATAGAACAATAAGAGTATGTTAATATTATTTCTTGCTGGATTTTTTTAAAGTTATTATTGTAATAAATAATATGTAGCAATATACTTAGTAATGTACCACATTTTTGTATTAAAGTAATCTAAAAAGCAACCCCAAAAGATGTGTATTGATTTTTTTTACGATCAATCTTTTATAATTCCTTAGCCACTTCTAAGTACAGTGTAATAACATGACCTTCATTTTTTTAAACCACAAAAATACCTTGGCAAGATATATTGTTTCCCGTTAATAGTTTCTATATTATATGCAAATTTTATTCGTATTAAAGGCTCACATTTAAAATCATTTAATGCATAACTTTTAAAAGCACAAAAATCCTCAGATCCCAAACAGTTTGAAATGAATCAATGCATCATATTTTATGAACAGAGGAAAAGAACAAGGTGATATATTTTTTCTTCTATTTCCACTGCAGTTGGAGTATGACAGTCATATTCCTGTACTCATTTGATGAATGACTTCTGAATGTTCAACACCATGTCTTATGCAAAGCTACTATAAACTCAGTTTCAAGCATATTGTAACAAACCATGTTAGCTGCTCATACTGCAGCAACTCATCTCTGCTTTTTTTTAAATTCAATGTGTGGTTCTTTGTTTTTTTTGTGGTTTTTTTTTTTTAACTAAAGCAGCGGGTACTACTAGAAGAGGACATAAAAGGAATATTAATGACACTGACCTTAACCGAGCACAAGTTTGTCTTTTCGTGATCAACACTATTCCTGAAGGCTAACACTGTATTCCTCAACTATTTATCAAAAGTACCATCGCTGTTAAGGCTTTTGTGACAAAATTGGAATATTAATGACACTGACCTTATGATAATGTAGTGAACAGTTAACAATTTTCCATATTAATAAAAAGATTAAAATGTATGTGATTATATATGCAGAATATATATACAGTATATATATGTGTGTGTATGTATGTGTGCGATGACGTCGCGTTCGTGTTGGTGTATTTGAAGTCCCTGGCTTCCCTGCGCTCTGGCTGGCGGTAATTTTAAGTGCTAGCAACCATTGTATGAGAGGGAGCAAAGGACTTGCAAGCATTGATGCCTTTTTATCTTGCTGCCAATTTGGGATAGGAGTTCATGGTGAACCTGGGCTGTTTACATCAACTCTGCAAACCTGGGACTCACCCTACCACCGCAGATGACCACAATAGAGATTTCTCTCCCACGAATGGTTCTGTTTAAAATCCTGTAAGTGCACATTCTTATGGGATGCTGATTTTTTAAATAAATGTACCTTATTTTTTACTCAGTTACGTGCTATGGAGCTTGCGCTTTTGTTTGTTTTTTTGTTCATAGATTCCAAAAGTGGTTGGCTATACCACACCCCTTAAAGCTGCAAAGACGCTCCCTGGATCTTCTATTGGGACTATATTTCTCTCTGGATTTTTTGGTTGAGTGGAACATTAATTTTGGATTTTTCCTTTTTTTTCTCACGTTATGGTTTGTAGATATTATTAGGTAAAATTGTGGTAATTTTAATTATATTATAATATTTTAAATATGTTATTATAATTTATCATTTATTAGGGTTATTTCACATCCTCTTTAGCGCTACTTAATTTTTGTGTTGTCGTTTTATATATATATATATATATATATATATATATATATATATATATATATATATATATATATGCACACGCACACGCACACACAGACAGTTGTGTGAAAAAGAAAGTACACCCTCTTTGAATTCCATGGTTTTACATATCAGGACATAATAACAATCATCTGTCCCTTAGCAGATCTGAAATTAGGTAAATACAACCTCAGATAAAAAACAACACATGACATATTACACCGTGTCATGATAAATTTAACAAAAATAAAGCCAAAATGGAGAAGCCATGTGTGAAAAACTAAGCATACCTTATGATTCAATAGCTTGTAGAACCACCTTTAGCAGCAATAACTTGAAGTAATCATTTTCTGTATGGCTTTATCAGTCTCTCACATCGTTGTGGAGGAATTTTGTCCCACTCTTCTTTACAACGTTGCTTCAGTTCATTGAGATTTGTGGGCATTTGTTTATGCACAGCTCTCTTAAGGTCCAGCCACAGCATTTCAATCGGGTATAGGTCTGGACTTTGACTGGCGATTGCAACTCCTTGATTCTTTTCTTTTTCAGCCATTCTGTTGTAGATTTGCTGGTGTGCTTGGGATCATTGTCCTGTTGCATGACCCAATTTCGGCCAAGCTTTAGCTGTCGGACAGATGGCCTCATATTTGACTCTAGAATACTTTGGTATACAGAGGAGTTCATGGTCGACTCAATGACTGCAAGGTTCCAAGGTCCTGTGGCTGCAAAACAAGCCCAAATCATCACCCCTCCACCATCATGCTTGACAGTTGGTATGAGGTGTTTGTGATGATATGCTATGTTTGGTTTTCGCCAAACGTGGTGCTGTGCATTATGGCCAAACATCTCCACTTTTGGTCTCATCTGTCCAAAGGACATTGTTCCAGAAGTCGTGTGGTTTGTTCAGATGCGACTTTGCAAACCTAAGCCGTGCTGCCATATTCTTTTTAGAGAGACGAGGCTTTCTCCTGGCAACCCTTCCAAACAAACCATACTTGTTCAGTCTTTTTCTAATTGTACTGTCATGAACTTTAACATTGAACATGCTAACTGAGGCATGTAGAGTCTGAGATGTAGCTCTTGGGTTTTTGCAATTTCTCTGAGCATTGCACAGCCTTATAACCCTTCCCAGATTGATGGGCAGCAACAATTGCTTCTCTAAGATCATTGCTGATGTCTTTCCTCCTTGGCATTATGTTAACACACACCTGAATGCTCCAGACCAGCAAACTGCTAAAACTTCAGCTTTTATAGAGATGGTCACACTTGCTGATGATCAATTAAGCAAGGGCATTTGATTAGCAGCACCTGTCTGCTACTTAGCATCTTAATTCCTATTGAAGCAGTAAGGGTTTACTTAGTTTTTCACACATAGCTTCTCTATTTTGGCTTTATTTTTGTTAAATAAATCATGACACAGTGTCATATGTCATGTGTTGTTGTTCATCTGATGTTGTATTGACCTAATTTTAAGACCTGCTAAGAACAGATGATTGTTATTATGTCCTGATATGTAAAAACATAGAATTCTAAGATGTGGTACTTTCTTTTTCATACAACTGTATATTATATATTTATATTACCACAGCTTGTAAGTGAATTTTAGTGAAATTCCACTGCCTGAGCAAATACAATGAAATTAGCCTAACAAGACAGACCAGGGGTCACTCCAAGCCCTCCGCGGATCAGATGTGACCCACAGCCGGCAGTTGAAGAGCCCTGCTTTAGAGCATTCTTATGCTGAAAATAATGTGAAATGCAAAGCTAAAATAATTACTGCTGTCCAATATACTATTGAGACTTAAGCAAGAAATTATTCTATTGACAATTTGCACGACATTTCCATTTTTCTATTTAGCCATTTCTAAATATTAAACAATTTCCCTTAAACTCAACCTTGACCTTTATTTAATTTATGTGTTTCTGATCTGATTTGCCAAACAATTTTGCTTGTGTCCAATATTTGTTCGCTACATGAACATGATTATTTTTCTACATTTCTTAACATCTGGTATGCATAAGAACCTTTGCATGGGAATTCAACTTGGCCACATTTTTAACTAATTATGCATTATGATATGTTGGCTTTAAACACAATTCATCACTGTTTTCTGTTCCATTCTTTATTTCGATCTCTTAGGCCATAAATGTGCCAAGGCATATACTTTACTTTGCATGCATCAAAAAGGGTAGGGAATACACACTTTGCAGACAATTAGTGTGTGATCCAAATGGACGCTAAAATAAGCAGAATTAAAATATATTTTAATGATCAAATTACATGATAGCCATGTTAATCCATTTGCCAAAGTGGAATTCCAGGTAGATGCATACAATGTAATCATTTATTTATACTAACGGAATATTTATTACAACGATTCTGGGGTTAACCTTATCCATTCTTAAGGCAAAGAGGTAATGAAAGAAAAAGGAGATGGAGAAAATTGAGAAAAAGAACCATTTTATTACTGACTATAATTGGATAGATGTTCTATTTCAGAGTTGATGAGTATGACATCAATGACCCCATGTCTTTATATACATATAATAATGTATAAAACACAAACCAGAATGCAACCATTCTAGTTTACAGCATATTGTATAAATTAAATAGGATTTAAAATGAAATGGGAAGAGGAGCAATGAGGGGGTTGCAGAGTTGCCCCTATCAGCCTCTTTGTATTGAAAGCATATCAACTAAGGTTGCTGCAGCAAAATATATTTAAAATGCGGTTAGTGAGGTAATATTTGCATTGGAATGGAAGTTGTATTATATGTTCAAATCATGACAATCAATTCTTTTCTCCCTGCTACGTTTACTGCCTCAGCAATCACACAATGACAACTGCACAGATAAAAAAAAATTGATTTACTCAAACAAAGTGCAACTATTCTAATTATTTAGCTTCCTTTCCAGGGTGTAGAAAAACTGGAAGTATGAAAAGAATTTAGCCATTACATAACACAATTTAAATGCATGGAATTTTCAACAATGTATTTGAATGAAAATGTTCATTTAAATGAATAAACCAGTGAAGCCCACTGTCGGTGGCTGCTTTTGTGTATCCAAATGATGCTTCTCCACCCTATTTGTTTTGGCTGGAGTTTCCTTCAGTTCATAGATTACTCATCTATGGAATGGTTACTGGCTCACAGGTCCATGAAACATCCCTGTCATAGATCTTGACATACTGCTAATGTAAAGAATTCCCTGTTCTACTGAACTTGAGAGAAGCTCATTAGATTGTGTTACAGACCTACTTGGCTGGCGTGACATAGATTATCGTAGACAATTCTTGGCTGGTTAGGTTCTAACTATAGACTGTTAGCACTAAACGAAAGATAGTGCAAATAGCCCACCGAAAAATCAGCTGATAGGTAAAGAAATGTTTTGTTTTTCTAACTATCAATCCAACTTTCATCTATCTGTTAACCTTTTTCTTGAACCACATGAAAATAATATACAAGTGTTATTATGGGGAAACTTTCATGGTGCCGCAATATTTATTTCTTAATAAAAACATATAGATATACCATTTAAAAACCAGAATAGAAAAGATAATATAGGATCTATAAAACAGAAACTTGCATATCTAGACATGTAGCAAGCCTTGGCAAACCTCAGACTGTGTGCCTTAATAATCAGAGAAAAAGCCATGAAGTGGTCCTACTTTTTGCTTTTCTCCCCTCTGCTTCAGTTATACTTCATTTGTATTTTTTTCTGGACTGGATAACAATTACACAAACACTACAGAAAGATTGAGTTTTTCTAGTTGTGGTCACTTTTGACATATAATCTGGCAGAGTTGAACTGAATGCATATGGAACATGTTCGTGTGATAAAAGTGCCTTTTATTGCCACCCGTCCCTTTGTAAAGGGAATCCAACATGTATACCCATGGAAAGGGGGATATGATGTAAACTTTCAAGTAAGTGAAACAATAGGGTATACAAGGAAAATATATTTCCAAATAATAGAAGCTCCATTACAAGGAGTCATGATTTAAAGCTGCTTCCATTGCAAATATGGAATGGAGTAAAGTATTTAACAAACTCATAGCAGAAAAGACATAGACAAATACATTAATGAAATTAAAATGATTAGCAAAGACCCAAAAGGTAAGACAATTTCAAATAAATGTCATATAGCTTTGAGAATTCATTGTTTGGGGTCATGATGAAAAGAAGCAGGTGGTGAGGTCCCATATCTATCATCAATGTACATGTTTCTACAAAAATCGTCTATTATGAAAAAGCTTAATTGTATGCTTATGGCGTCCACCAAGTACACAGTATTATGAGAAGACAAAATGGCAAGGTGGTGATCACTTTCAGTCCTAAATAACCTATAGGATCTGCATGCCGCATGTGAGAACAAATGTAATATTCTAGGTAGAACTTGAATCACCATCAAATAAACCATAAATGTGCCAACCAATGCATCTGATACCAAACCAATGCATCTGATACAAAAACAATGGATCTGATACCAAACTGCCATACAACTTTTACGCCTTCTGGTGTTAACCCCTCTAATCTCATACCCAACCCCTGTCACCCTCCCGCCTCTCTACCTTTCTCCTGTGCCCATTGGAATGCATGCTCCCTTTCTAACAAGTTCCTCTCTGTGCATGACTTCTTTTTCTCTCACTCTCTACTCCTCTTTGCTATAGCTGAGACTTGGCTCACTCTGTCTGACTCTGCTCTGGAAGCTGCCCTCTCGTATGGTGATATTTCTTCCTCCCACACTCTGCTCTCTGATGGCAGGGGTGGAGGCGTGGGGCTCCTGCTCTCCTCTATCTGCCACTACAGAACCCTTCATATTCCTCCCTCTCTGTTTTTCCCACATTTAAGGCTCACACTGTCCATATTTTCTCTCCTCTCCCTGTCCATGTGGCGATCATCTATTGCCCACCTACCTCTATTCATCCCATTCTGCCTTTCTCCCTCACTTTGAATCCTGGCTCTCTTTCTTTCTCTCCTCAGACTCCCCTGTTCTTCTCCTTGGGGACTTCAACTGCCACACTGATGACCCCTCTCTCCCTTGGGCTTCCCACTTTCTCTCTCTAACCTCTTCTTTTGGCCTTCAGCAGAGGACTGCAGCCTGCACCCACAAGGATGGCCACTACCTAGATCTGGTTATCACTAAAAACTTTTCTCTCTGACTTTTCCATTTCTCCATTTCCTCTCTCTGAATATCCCCTCATCTAATTTTCTCTCTCACACTTCTCCCCTTCTCCACCTCTATCTACCCCTCGATTCTGAAGAGACCTGCACTCTATTAATCTACCAGCTTTTGATACCACTTTTTTCTCCTCCCTCTCCTCTCTCAGCTCTGCTCCAGACCCTGACAACGTGGTCAGGAACTACAACTTTGCACTGTCCTTCTCTCTTGATCTCTGCCGTTCTCGCCCTTCTAGACCCTGAATTCACACACGCGCATGCTGCGTTCCTGCACTCGTTCCTCTGAACGCCTCTGGAGGAAATCTCACACTCTCATAAACTTCCCTCACTACAGATTTATGCCATCCTGTTTCAACTATGCCCTCTCTAAAGCTAAACAAACATACATTTCTTCATAATAAACACACACAAGTGTAAACCACACCAACTCTTCTCTGTCTATGACTCCCTACTCAGATCACCCTCCGCTGCCTGTTCTTCTTCCTCCATCTCACCTCAGGACTTTGCTGAATATTTCAAGGAAAAGGTGGAATCCATATGTCAGGACATCCTCTCTGTATCCCCTCCCATCTTACACCTCTTCCTATCTCTCCTCCTACCTTCCTTGACTCTTTTCCACTGTTACAGAGGAGGATGTGTCAATGCTGATCTCCTCTTCTCTCTCTACAACCTGCCCTCTTCACCCCATTCCCTCCCATCTCCTAAAAACTCTTGCTCCTACTATAATACCAACACTCACACACATTTTTACCTCCTCCCTCTACTCTGGATCTTTTCCCTCTTCCTTCAAACATGCAAAAGTTATACCATTACTCAAAAACAGCAAGCTAGACCCTTCCTGTCTTTCTAACTATTGGCCTGTCTCCCTCCTGCCTTTTGCCTCTAAACTCCTTGAATGTCTTGTATTCTCTCGCTTGCTCCATTTTCTCAACACCAATTCTCTCCTAGACCCTCTACAATCGGCTTCAACACTGCTCCCTACACTGAAACGACCCTCACTAAAATAACTAATGACCTCCATGCTGCCAAAGACAGAGGTCATTACACTCTGCTCATACTCGACCTCTCTGCAGCATTTTATTTGGACCACCCTCTTCTGTTTCACATTCTCTGTACTCTTGGTATTCGTAACAATGCGCTATCCTGGATCTCCTCTTACCTCTCCCATCATACTTACAGTGTCTCTTTTGCTAACACCTCCTCTATCGATCCCTCTGTGGAGGAACCCAGGGCTCTGTCCTTGGACCTCTTCTCAGTTTTCTTTACACTCTCTCTAGGTGACCTAATCACATCTCTTGGGTTCAAATATCACCTTTATGCTGATGACAAACAAATTTATTTTTCAACCCCTGACCTTACACCTGCTGTACTCAAGACTCAAGTTTCTGAATGTCTCTCTGCTATATAATCCTGGATGACCCTCCGCCGACTTAAACTTAACATGGCAAAATCATAGCACCTCATACTTCCTCCCAAACCTGGCCCTACTACCTCCTTAGCCCAAGAATGCTGCCTAGGGGTCATACTCGACTCCTCTCTCACATTCTGCTCTCACATTCAAAAGGTAGCTAAAACTGTCATTTTTTCCTCCGCAATATTACAAAGATACACCCTTTCGTCTCTTACTCAACTGCAAAAACTCTGACACAGACCCTCATTCTCTCCCGTCTTGACTACTGTAACCTCCTGCTGTCCGGCCTTCCTGCCTCTCACCTGCCTCCCCTAAAATCTATCCTAAATGCTGCTGCCAGAATCACTCTACTATTTCCGAAATCTGTCTCAGCGTCTCCCCTGCTGAAATCCCTCTCCAAGCTTCCTATCAAATACTGTATCAAACACTCAATTCTAGTCCTCACTTTTAAATCTAATATTCTTCTGCCCCTCCTTACATCTCATCCCTAATTTCTCGCTATACACCACCCCGACTCTTGCTGTCTGCTCAAGGATGCTCTCTACCCCTTTTGTATCTTAAGTCCTCTCCCGCCTTAAACCCTTCACACTGACTGCCCTACACCTCTGGAATGCCCTTCCTTTAAATATCCGACTAGCACCTCTCTATCCACTGTTAAGACCCACCTCAAAACACACCTGCTTAAGGAAGCATACGAGAAGCTCCATGGCAGATAATTTACACCTCATACATAAACCTTGGCCCCCTGCAGACGCACTTACCAGAAAACCCTCCTACTGCCTCTCTACATTCTTCCTACCAACCAATTCGATTAT
The DNA here is from genome assembly GCF_040206685.1 of Ascaphus truei. Classification (NCBI taxonomy): domain Eukaryota; kingdom Metazoa; phylum Chordata; class Amphibia; order Anura; family Ascaphidae; genus Ascaphus; species Ascaphus truei. The sequence goes on from NC_134483.1 coordinate 483,005,771, forward strand.
AAGCTCTTCAGAGCACTGAGTCCTTTTCCTAAATGTTACTTTTATGTCTGAAGAACTTCTCCCCTTTATGTGTTATTTATATTATTTGTTATTTATATGATTCTCATGTGTGTTACTGCTGTGAAGCACTATGTACAATAATGGCGCTATATATAAATAAAGACGTACATACATACATACATACATACATACATACAATGCATCTGATACCAAACAAATGCATCTGATACCAAAACAATGCATCTGATACCAAAACAATGCACCTGATATAAAAAAAAATGTTAACTACATTTAATAATCCTACAGACATTATAGGCAAAGGTATGTAGTAACTCTTATTCTACAGACAATACAATTACCATATTGAAACAAAAATGCAAAAACGTAAATATTAGCAATAATTGTAATATACTCCACAGTAACATTAAAAGTATTCAGTGTTGTGTTGTAATTAAGTTGCTAATCAAAACAGGCTGACAGCGTGCCTTTAAGGAGCAATATGAAATTTAGAAAGCATGGATTATCCCCAGGCCATCTCTGCAAAGTATGTTGACTTAAACAGCCTCTTTTAAAGATAGTCTAGTATTCCATTCACAGCTGCAATCTCTCTAGTGATTTATAGTAGATAACAACTCTAATTATACTCTCTGCAGCATGAAAAAAAAAGAAAACCCTTTATGAACCTAATATTTAAATAAATCTGGAACAAAAATGCAATCCTGAAAACCAAATAACCTTCAAATTGATTAACCATTAATGTTCTCATATGTTTTCAATATGACTATTTTCACGTAAGCCAGGCTCAGTGGTATTTATTTACTATACTCTTATTTTTCACTATTAAACGTTTTCTTGGGAAAATGATGGATGGATTTGCAAATAGTCATATTACAACTAATTTTCTATTACATCATAAACATATTAACGGGGAAAATTGTCAAAATACCTAGATAAGAATCTCAAGAGGAGACTGGCAAGGCCTCTATGCAGGATGCAGAATTGTAACATACATTACCTACTTTACCGCATTGTAGTTACAAGGGTCACGTCGATAGTCACTTTCAATTTATTACAATCAATATGTTGATACACTTCAATAAAAAAAAATCACATTTCTAAACTTTTGATTTGAATAAATGTGTAATGTGTGGATTAAACTGATCATCATGGCTTTTGCAACCAAACAGGGAATTTCTTATGAGCAATATTCTCTCTATAAATACAGAGGTTGATCAATTTTGGAATTATGTATCATACTACAGCTTTCTTTTAAGCATTCTTAGCACGCATGAACTGCAAATCCACAGTTTTCCATTCTTCAAAGTAATATGTTGTTATTTTATGGATCTAAACCAATATTGGCATTTTTAGTATGTGTCACAAAGGTGTATGGCTAAATTGCTCAACATTTTATATACATTGTAAAAATCTTGCTAAAATGTTCCATCTTGATTAATTTGGCTTTCAGATTGCTGAATCATCCGCCACAGCTTTGCATACTTCACATATTGTTTATTTAACAGGCACTGACAAGAAAACATATTTTCTGTGGTTCAATAAAAAAGAACCTGATGTTTTCTGTATGTGTACCAATCACAGGAAAAATACAAACCAAAACCAATACCATTTAAAAGAACATTATGCCCCCAAAGAAATGCCAAGTTATTTAGTAAATCTTCTTAGAATCTCCAGTTAATCCTATATTTAGATCAAATATAGGTTTATTGGCTATGCATTTCTTTAACCCAGGCTGTTCTGAAAAGCTGTGTAACACGGCAGACAGAGGCTTATAGGGGTCCATGTTAAAATGGAAAATAAGCAACGGTTGACACAGTGTGCTCATTTGCATAGATTTCCCAGAATCCCTGGAAGTAGAAGCATTTTATACAATGGTGAAAAGCACAGTTGCAGACCTGTCTGAGACATGAATGTGTTCACAAGTGATATTTTTACAGAATGATCTAAAATGAAAAATGTAATGAAAAAAATCCACACACACAACATCTATAAAATGGAGGCATACTTTAGCTAGTTTCACTTCTATAAATAACTATTTTGTGGAAAATATATCAAGATTAGGAGTGTCAAATTAGGAACTCAGTTCTTTAAATTCTTTAAGAAAGCCAAAAGTCAAATTTCTTGACTTTCCAAATTGTGGTCACGCCATTGCGCTTTGTGCATGCACACACACGCACTGACTGGGGCTGTTCACATGAAGGGTCATCTCTTTGTTCACACCTCGCACGCCATCACGCACATGGTCGCGTTCACTGGGAATTAGGCCTTAGCTTCCCATCACTTTTGGATCACCTACAAAGTTCTCCTCCTTACCTTCAACGCTCTCCACTCATCTGCTTCTCCCTACATATCAGCTTTGATCTCTCATTATGCCCCTGCTCCTCTCCTGTGCTCTAGCTTTCTCCTTTATACCCCTTTCACCTCTGCTGCTCTCTCTCTCATCTTAAACCTTTTTTCCTCAATGCCCCTTACCTGTGAAACTCCCCCACACTCATCATATGCAAAGCACCTTCTTTTCAACCTTTAACTCAAAACTTAAAACTCACCTCTTAAACTAAGCATTTCAATAGCCTAGACTCGTGACTACAGTCCCACACCCACAGTAGCTCCTACCAACCATTGTGGCCAAGCAAACTCTGTGGCAGAGATTTCCTTTCCTACTGTCTCATATTTTTTTAACTTATTTTATTATAATCGCTGTACTGTATTGTCTGCTTTCTAATGCACGGGGTACACTATGGGTGCTATATACATAAAAATATACATACACAACTGTAAATAAAATCTGAGGTACTCATCCTGTAAGGCTGCAATCAGCAAAATGCCTGGACAGCAGACTTATTAACTAACTAAACATCTGGGAATGATGTATTGATAAAGAAGTCGATATGGAACACTCATGCAATTGATAGGTTGAAGAGATCCAGATATGTCACAGGTAGCAAGAAGGCTAAAGTTCAGGGACAGGACTGAAACGTTGACAAATGTAAAAGACTGTTAAGAAAGTTCAGAAAAGTACTGACTTCTTACTACCAATTATGTATTATGTATTTACCTCTTTGCTGCCTAAAGATCAAGCGGTGTAAATTAACTGTTGCTGGCTACTCTAGCACAGATATGCTATTAAAACACAAGGTAGGTGGGATAAAGGATAAAGTATCGTTTGTCTAAATTTAGCATAGGTTGAACTTGATGGACGTATGTCTTTTTCCAACCTCATCTACTATGTAACTATGTAACTATGTAAGGTGCTGTAAATCAAAACACATTAAGGTGTTTATTCAACAGGCAGTGAATGTGCTATGGCAATATTTAGCTACTAATCTAGTTATTTTTAAAATTTTGTGTGGCTACTGAAGAGTGAAAAGGCCAGAGGACAGTGGTAGATTTCCCATTAGGCCTGGGCCTAGGGTGGCAGAATTTGGGGGCTGCAAAAATTTCCACCGCCATATACACACACTCTCAGGCCTAACGGACTTAATGGGAATTCATCTCCTTTGGAATCCCAGCAACAAATTACGCCGCGGAGGCCCCAACATGACATCACAGTGTCTCGTTGGATGTTAAATGACATCATGACGTTGCGTTACCATGGCAGCGTGACGCCATGCACCGTCACGTTGATGACGTCCGCGGCTTCATTTGACACTGGGATTCCAAGGAGATAGAGGGCAGCAGCATGGAGGCAGTCGACATGTACAAGTGCCTAGGGGTGGGGAATTTTTAAATCCGCCACTGCCAGAGGACCATTGGGTTTTTGGATCCAGACTAGTCTAACGGCTATTACTCTGATTGCAAACTCTTGGCCATGTGTCCAAAATAAACAGGAAGTAATCTTGTTACATTTCAAGCATTCCTCCAGGTCCCCAAGTTCTTTTAAAACCTCATGATGTTCAATTAAATGCCATGAGGGCCATTAGTGTGCCAGATCTCATGGCATTCATTGATTGCCAGTAAGGTTCAGTACAAATAAGGTTCAGTATTAATAGTCAAAAGGTATAAACCCCGAACAGGCCAACATTTGACTACAGAATGGTAGGGCCCCTAAAGCAGCAACAAATTAAATATATCTGTTGTTTAAACTTAAATCTTACAAGTGAACAGCAAAGTTGTATTTTTATACATTTTCAGTTCTTCCGAGACTGCACTTTAAACTCTTTTCATTACATGGAGGCATCAGTTACACATTGAGGAGCCATGTTCTTCATGGCCTTCTGCAATGAAGAAGTTAATGCTTACATGGAATTTACAGTTAGGTATTGATTATACTAGAGGCACGCGTGCGCGACAGAGTGCATTAGCGATCCCTGCACTGTGATGGGGATGTGATGTGGAGGCCATGACGTCACAAGGTTGGTACGCCCTCATGTGACGCGGCCGTCGCGCAAAAAGACAAAATTATTTGTTGGCTGAAAATTGTGCCGTGAGGTCGCTCTTCCTTGCTCTCGCAGTCGCGCGCACTATGGCCGGCCTGATAGAGGCACTGAATTTTGTTCGCGCCGCACCCACCGTTACGCACACTATAATCACGGCCTTACATGTATTGCTCAGCATGGCCACCTATTTGCACTACTCACGCAATTCCAAGAATGAGAACCTCACATACTACAAAAATGTACATACCAAACTTTCACCCCTCTTTTGTGAGCATCACTGGTTTTAACTCAGTCCTTTTAAGTTTTAGCATGAGCAGTTCTATAGATTTCAATAAAGTCTCTTTGTTAGAAGTGAGACCTATAATATTAAAAGGCTATTTTTTTTAACCAGAACCCCTAAATCTCATTTCTTTGAGCTAAAGATCTCAATGTAATAAAGAAGAGATAACCAATATATGATTAACTGATTTGACTTTCTTTTTTCACAACTGCTTTGCAGAGACTAGATTGTAAAAATAAGGATGTTGCCCATGTGGATGAATGTGACAGTTTTAGCAACAAAGCCACAGGAAAACCCTGAGTTGATATTGAGTATATACCATACGCTGCTGACAGAGTTACCTGGGCAGCTGTATCCTGTTATTAATTGAGCAAGTGTGACAAAATATGCAACTGGCCCAAAAATGGAAACAACTCCCCACACATTAAATAAATCAACCTGATTTGTACATGCTTAAAATATATCAATGACCCTTTTTTTATCAAAGCAACTGCAAAGTAATTTGTGATCAAATAAAGTTAAAGTAGCCTGCACTCTTTTTTTTTGCATTTGTATATTTTTACTTCCTGTAAGAGGTCTCTTCCTGGCCTTTCCAACACTGTTGAACTGTGATGCTCCGTTCAGGAGATACTGTTGAAGAGTTTTGAAATATTACGTGTTTGGGAGTTTGTTTTAAAGAGCGTCAGCCAGATTCGAATAGAAGAGGAGCTTCCTCCACTTCCGTTTCCTCTATCCTGGAACCAGCTGCATCACGTTGCTCCTAGAGTGATCACGTGACACAAAAATGCTGGGAGTCTAGTGGCACTCTGGTGATGCTGGACCCCGGCACTGAAGAGATTAATAGTCTCACTCCACAGTTTGCCACTTTGTAATCATGTTATTCTGTTCTTTAGAACAGGGGTTCTCAACTCTATTCCTCATGACTTCACACCAGGTCAGATTTTAAAGATACCCCAGTTTCAGCACAGGTGGCTCAATCAGTGGCTCAGCCTTCGAGTGACTGAGTCAGTCGAAGACTGAGCCACTGACTGAGCCACCTGTGCTGAAGCAGGGATATCCTTAAAACCTGACCTGTTGTGGCCCTTGAGGACTGCAGTTGACCAACCCTGATTTAAGTCCTTCTATGTTTATAAAACAGCTATTTTCATTTACAGCTACACAGAAATAACCCTACTAAACACAAAATGTATAGGAAAAACATGGATTTACAGAACATGTCAATATACCTAGTTACATAGTAGGTGAGATTGAAAAAATGCATATGTCCATTGAGTTCAATGTCATACTTAGACGACATGTATTCTCAATGACCAATGTTTGTATCATATCTGACCTTTTGAAACATTTATTCTGACCCCGCAAGGGCACTACGCAAATGTATGCATTGATCATGTCAGGACTGGCCTTAAACATTAAGATGTTATCTTGATAACAAACTCACGTTTGAAAACAACCAAACATAACTTAACAAGCTATTGGCATAGCAAAACCAGCCTGTTCCAACCACATTAAAGAGGTGTATCAAAAAAAAAACATTTAGAAAAGCCCCAGTGTAATATTTCTCCTCATAATTCCCACTTCATAAATAAAAGAACTTTCAGAAAACCTGAGTGAATTCGAAAACCTTCCTGGAAGTTTGGAAAATTACATTTCTTACAGACCGAGAGCTAGAAGCCTGCCAGGATTATGAAGGTTAGTGGTACATCAGTAAAATGATTAAGACCAAAATGAAAAATGTTCACAATTCCTGAAGTCTGATTAACCTTTAGCACATATAAGGCACACATAATTCAACTTAGCCTTCCTTTGCACAAACCTGTATGTACATGCAAGGATAGATATGATAATTCTCCAAGCATGTCAATATTGGAAGGAAGGTTAATACTTTGAAAAATATGACGCAAACTGTATTATTGCTAAACAAAAACCTCTGCCCACGTATTCCCATTTACTGTACACTTGCTTGGTTTTCTCCAACTAATGAATCTGCCAAAGTTGCAGTCCGACTTACATATAAATGAACATACAGTATAACACATTTCCAATGTAATTGACTTAAAATTATTTAATCACCATTAAAGTTTTATTTCAAAGAATATTTGTAAATCAAAAATATGGAGCTATTATTGCATTATATTGCAGAATATTTACTTTGATTGGGGAAAAGGGAACCCTGGCCGTGAACTACTGTTTCAAATACATGGTAATAACTATTTAAAATAATACTGTTGCAAAGCTCGACATGACTGGAATGGAAAAAATGCCTCTTCTTGGTTACATATACAGATAATAAACACAAATACTTACAGTATGTGCCATTGTTAAAAAAAAAAAAAAAAAGAAAGAAAGAAGCATATTTGAAAATATATTTATTTGATGGCAATTGCTTTTTTATGGGATACATTATTGAGATAAGTACAGGAAAAAAATAACAGAAAAAAAAATGATCCAAGCTGTGCCTGAAATATTTATCAGTCCAACATGAAAACATATGTTTAGAGGAAGGTCATTTAAAGGTCACATAGCAGATATGGGTACAGTTACCGAAAACACATTGCAATTTGTAATTTGGGTCAAGGTTTGTAGCCAAAAATGAATTATTTGGACCTAATTATTGCTTTACACATTATGCCAGGTACCTTTTAAAGCTGCAGTTCAGTCTATATCCTGCATGTGTGTTTTTTTTAATAAATCAGTTCTGTAGTAAGAAATAATACTTTTAGCATTTTCTGTTTTTAAAAAAACAACTTTGAAAGACCAATTTTCTTGTATTCTATTTTAACAAGCATTTGCTAAGGCACTGCCCCTTCATGTCCTGTCACAAACCCAGGCACACCCCTTTGTCAGCACTGCCCTCCCTCTCTCTAAACGTGCACTAGCATCTGGTCACATGATCTTCCTCATACAGTAGTACATTCAAGGAAGCTGGAGAAAAGGGATCAGCCATGCATAGCAGCTCGGATAGGCGATTTCAAACTTATTACAGTGTTTATTCCATTCATTGCACGTGTATATAATGTAAAATTGTAATAATTCCATTTATAGCAAACGTGTATATGTGAATATTATTTAGATGTATATGTATGTTACTGAAATGTGGAGTGAGTGTGTAGGTAAATACACACAATACACTTCCACTGCATATATATATATATATATATATATATATATATATATATATATTATATATATTATATATGTATGTATATGTGAAGTTATGCGAGTAAAAAAGTGACAAAAACCCTCCATAGCAAGGCAAATAGCAAATGGAAATATTACTGTATGCTCATTTGTATGTATATATATATTTATATACACACACACTTCAAATACGGATAGTGATTCACGTAAATGATATATATATTCACTTTCTGGGAGTATAAGAGTGACTGTCCTGTTGTTCCTTTTTTTGTATCCATCATTGAATGGTATGCACCCTCTCTTTACGTTTATTTTATACTAGCTGAGAGACCCGGCGTTGCCCGGGATGTAATGTTCCCGCTCCTCTCTCTCTCCTCACCCCTCCCCCTCTCTCTGTTTGTCCCCCATTCACATCAATCCAGTTCCCCCCCTCCCTCCTTTACAGCTTCATGCAGTGTGTGTGCGTCAGTCATTGTGTGTGCGTCAGTCAGTCAGTGTGTGTGCGCGCGCGTCAGTGAGTCTGACGCAGAAACACAAACACACACACAGACTGACTGACGCACACACTCACACAGTCAGTGTGTGCGTGTGTGTGTGCCTCAGTCAGTCAGTGTGTGCGTGCGGCAGTCAGTCAGTCATTCAGTCAGTGTGTGGGTGTGGGGGTGTGCGCGCGCGCGCGTCAGTAAGTGTGTGTGTGTCAGTCAGTGTGTGTGTGTGTGTGTGTCAGTCAGTGTGTGTCAGTCAGTGTGTGTGTGTGTGTGTGTGTGTGTGCAGCAGTCAGTGTGTGTGTGTGCAGCAGTCAGTGGGTGTGTGTGCAGCAGTCAGTGTGTGTGTGTGTGTGTGTGCGCGCGTCAGTCTGTGTATGTGTGCGTGTGGCTGTGAGGGGTTGTGTGCATGCGGCTGTGAGGGGTTGTGTGCGTGCGTCAGTATGTATGTGTGTGTGTCAGTCAGTGCGTCAGTCAGTGTGTGTGTGTGTGTGTGCGTGCGTCAGTCAGTCAGTGTGTGCGTGCGTCAGTGTGTGTGCGTGCGTCAGTCAGGGTGTGTGCGTGCGTCAGTCAGGGTGTGTGCGTGCGTCAGTCAGGGTGTGTGCGTGCGGCTGTCAGTGTGTGTACGTGTGGCTGTCAGGGTTTGTGTGCGTGCGCCAGTCAGGGTTTGTGTGCGTGCGCCAGTCAGGGTTTGTGTGCGTACGCCAGTCAGGGTGTGTGTGCGTGCGTCAGTCAGGGTGTGTGCGTGCGTCAGTCAGGGTCTGTGCGTGCGTCACTCAGGGTGTGTGCGTGCGTCAGTCAGGGTGTGTGCGTGCGTCAGTCAGGGTGTGTGCGTGCGTCAGTCAGGGTGTGTGAGTGCGTCAGTCAGGGTGTGTGCGTGCGTCAGTCAAAGGGCAGGCGTGGGGGGGGGTGAAGGGCAGGGGTAGGGGGGGTGAAGGGCAGGGGTAGGGGTGGGTGAAGGTCAGGGTTAGGGGGGGTGAAGAGCAGGGGTAGTAGGGGGAGTGAAGGGCAGGGGTAGAGGGGGGTGAAGGGCAGGGGTGGTGAAGGGCAGGGGTAGGGGGGGTGAAGGGCAGGGGTAGGGTGGGGTGAAATTGAGGCACAAATTGTTGGCAGGAGTAAAATGTCCCTACACACACACACACACACACACACACACCGGGAGTGAGAGGTGGTGGAGAGTGGGACTGGCGCAGATCCGAGGCTGCTTGGCCCCCCAGCGGCTGGGGAGTTGGCGGCCGGGGGGGTAAGGGAGCGGGCGGGGGGGGGGGGGTAAGGGAGCAGGCGGGGGGGTAAGGGAGCGGGCGGGGGGGGGGGGGGAGGGAGCGGCGAGGGGGTAAGGGAGCTTTGGCGGCTGGGGTAGGAGGGCCGCGCTTACCCCCTTTGTGAGTGTTTGTATGATATAGATATATATGCACACGCACGCATATACATGCGCACGCGCACACATACACGTGCACACGCACACATACATGCACACACGTATACATGCGCACACGCACACATACACACGCTCACGCACACATACATGCGCACACGCACACATAAACATGCACACACGTACACATAAACATGCACACACGTATACATGCGCACATAAACATGCGCAAACGCACATATATACGCACACAAACATGCACACACGTATACATGCGTACACGCACATATACATGCGCACACGCACACATATGCACACGCACACAAACATGCGCACACGCACACATAAACATGCGCACACGCAAACATATACACTGTGTGCGCATGTTTATGTGCGTATATATTTATGGTATTGCTGACCTGAGGAAGAGGAAAACTCTTGAAAGCTTGTCCCATGACACAAATTGTTGGTCCAAATAAAAAAAAGGTATCAATAAATACTGAAGAACATATATATATATTTATATATATATATTTTTTTATATATACTGTATGTATATATGTATATGTATGTATGGATATATAGCGAAGGTCAGCAGCCGGCAGCGGAGGGAGAGAAGGACGGCATCCTGCAGCGAAGCTCGACAGCGGCAGAGGACAGCAGCCGGCGGCGGAGAGAGAGAAGGACGGCATCCTGCAGCGAAGCTCGGCAGCGGCAGAGGACA